>NC_072731.1:265734945-266334945 GCF_026930045.1 Uloborus diversus
GGTTCTGCTGTTAACACGTTAAGTGTCATGGACTGAATGGAAAATATAGCTTAGGAACTGGGTGACATTTAATTCAACTTATTTCATAAAGTGAAAAGTCGACAAATTATAAAACAAAAATAGCTGGATATTATTGCAAAATTTTCTTTATTTTAAAGGTGAGCATTTTTATTCTTAGTTAGGACTTTTTAAAATACACAAGTAGTCTTATGTTCTTTAAAATCTACACATTTTGGAACTAATGTTAAGCTGTAAAATAAATATATATTTACAATTTTAAATGGTCATTGAATCTATAAAATATTTTTAATTCGGATTAGCATAAAATACTTTTTATATGTACATCTAACATTTCCATAATAAAATGTAGCAACTTACATTTGATAACACAAGGAAAAGTAATTAACAGTATTCATTTTACCAAATACAGTACAACCTCAATATCTGAAATCTCTCGGGACGGGGGAAAAATTCGAGATATCGAGTTATCAAGATTTTAAAAAAAAATTACACTAGTAACTCTTGATTTACACACACGTACGCTATATGCATTTATATATGTACTATGGGACCACTTCGAATTACGATCAATAAAGTAGTCTTCAATATTTCACTAGATTTGAAATTTTTTAACTGTCGAAAGCGCACAGGATGAGATTTTGAAATGAACAACAATTTCAATTCTTTTTTTCACCTAAAAATTGGAAAATTCTAATTTTATCTTTAACCAGTAACCAGGGTTGGCAAAAAAACCCGTTTTTTTTTAAAAAAAGCCCATGGACCCAGGGTTTTTTAAATAAAACCCAAAAAAACCCAGCTAAAGCTGGGTTTTTTAAAATAAATGTGTTTTTTTTTTGTCTTTTTTTTTTGGGAAAATGTGGGGTACTTGTAGCATATTGTAGCGTAAGTATATGGACAAAGCGCAAAAATTGTCTTGGGGTAAAAAAAGCTGGAAAACAGTTAAAAATGCTGCATTTTCTGAAGAAAAGTATAAAAGACGACAAAACCCAAGAATGGTGAAGTTTCAGATTTTTTAGTTTCCATGATTATCAGCAGTTAAGCCAAAGTTACTTCTCGAGTGTTCTATTGTTCCTTTTTAATTACATTTTTTTTTGCATTTTACTTTATTGTATTTCATTTTGTTATGCAAAACTACTGTAGAACTTCAAGTAGTTTAAATCCTTTTTTACTGAATTCCAGCTTAATCAAGACATTTCTTTGATCTTTATGTTGCCTGTTTTTCTATTTCTGTGTACAGACTAAGAAATATTAAACTTTTTCGTAAGATAATGATAATACTGTACATCCTATTCTGTTTTCTGTCTGACCGTTTGAGAAACCTGTTAATTTCAAAAATATACCTTGTTTATTTGAGATTTGTGATGTGTTGGTTTGTAGGAAATAATTCTCATGAAAGCCATTTAGCTAGAGTAGTTTACTCTGTACAATCTACAGATATTGCGAAAATCAGACGTGACAGTACTTAGCCAAGGTAATTTGAGTTATTTATTGACCAGTTAAAGAAAAAAGTTAAATATATTTATTTAAAACCTTTGAAGTATTTTTTTAATGCCGTCAAGAGTTAAGAAATACTATTTAAGTTCAAAATTCATTTTTTATGTCCATTGTCTGTGGTAAAGAACAAATAAAAAATAAGTTTAAATTGTGAAAGTATTTGAATTAATCAATTTTTTCTAAAAATTTCTCAGAAAATTTAAAAAAACCCAAAAGTGGGCTAATATAATGGGTTTTTTAAATGGGTTTTTTCAAAAAAAAACCCATTGGGTCCAATCCGGCCAACCCTGCCAGTAACCTCACATTCAAAAAGTTCTCAGCAGCCATTTTGTAGGAGTTAAAACAGCTGAATGATGAAAATGAGGAACGCATTTTCGGCTTTCGCTTGAAAACCGACTGACGAAAAATCGAACCCCTTTCCTCAAAGTAGACAACATGTTTGAGAGAAACGCACAAAGATTTTAAACTCTGGGGAAAACACCCCCACCCCCCTCATAACAACACTCCCCTATTATCTTGCCCCAATCCCCTATTCACAAAATTTCCAAGAAAAGGGATGAAAAACGTTAAGCAATTGTCCCTGGAACTGGTCTTACTACAAATATTGCCAAAGCAAAACGACAATTGAAACTTGCTTCTGTGCAAACATTTTGACATACCAAGGGTTTCGAAAAATAATTTTCGAGATAACTATGGAAAATACATAGGGTTTTTTTTATAGAAAATGCTGGGGAAAATTTTTGTTTCGAGATATCAAGGTTTGACTGTATTGCAAAAAGTTCTAATTGTTGCTGTCTTACATAAGTGCTGTTTCCTGAAAAACTTACAATACAATTGTGTATGTGTTCAAAAACTAGAATGAGGAGCTATTGCATGAAGATTTTATTTCGAATGCTTTAATAAAGGACAAGTGTACATAATTTTGAAACAATGTTACCATTTTAAGAAACGCAGAGTTTTCAAATAAAAGCTTGCAAAATCATAAGTGGAAAGAAAATGGTTTACAAACAAAAATATTGCCTCACATTAAAGAAAACCAATTATCCCACAAAAACATTTTATACAATTAAATAAACTTAAGCAAAAACATAACAATTTCACAAAAATATTACTTACAAAACAAAAAATACAGATCTAAAGTCATTTCATACTCTACAACACAAGAGGAACATTTTTTTTTTACACTACAAGTCGTCAAACTAAAAGGAAAAATAATGAACACTATTTCTCCACGTTTTTGTAAAATAAATAAATAAATTATGCAGTGGTAATTAGTTTGAATTTGACCTCAATGTAAAAAATAAAAGCAAAGAAAACAAGCTTCATGGTAGGGAAAAAAAAGATAAAATAATGCCATATTGAATGCTCCGAAACATCCAGGAATATTTTCTACAGTTCATATATATATCTTCTCGGAAATGCATTTCGAAATTTAAGTGAACAGACAATATAATCGTTTGTTAAAAAACTCTGAAGAAATGTTCAAAGAGGCTCCACAGCTCAGAATGGTAAAAGTTGATTCAACTACACTCACAAAAAATTAAGACTTACACAGAAAGGTGAACACTTACAAGTCTCATGATTAATTTACACTGTCTGGTAAATGAAATGTACATTGAATAAATGATAATGGTAATTTACAGTGGTGTTAAAGAGAGCCAAGCATTCGACGTGTCGAGGGAAATGAATATCATGAAGTTTTTTGCTATGTACAAATGATCATCTCTCCAACGTGTCCATCCTTGGCTTCTTCTTGTGTGAGATGGAATAAGTTACACTGATCCAAACTTGATTCGTCGCAGTCCGACGCAGACTTCGAATATCTCCGAGAGCGCAGTCACGATCAAGAGCACAGTACGGAGATTTATTCAAAAGCCGTCGATGAAACCGAGAACACAGCATAAGATGAAGCCCGTATCAGGGTTGGCTTTCTGCCGGCAGAAACTACTTCTTGCCGTGCCAGTGGCAGAAAACTGGTTATAACCGGCTAAAACCGGCAGAAACTGGCAAAAACTTAAAATTGTCTTAAAAAACTAAATGATATTTGTTTAGGTAAACTAAAAAATTAAACTTCATTTCATCATTATAAAAAATGTTATGCTAGTGCCCTTGATTTAGTTCAGAAAGGGAAATTTTCATTTGCTGATGCTCGTAATATTTGGATTAATCTAACAAAGGACGAAAATCATATGGGTTCTTAGAATAGAGGAATGACGTACAGAATTACACTGGCATTACTGTTTGTAATTTTCTCGCAAATAAGCTTCATCTAAGTTGCTTGTGATTAAAATTATCATGTGCTTCAAGAAGAAAGTGTCAAATTTTACTTCCTAATATTAATCTAGATTTTGTACTTAATATCACAGCTTTGCAAAACAAATTGGCCCCACTTCTCGAAACTCATTTTTCCAGTCGAACTTTTACCACTACCCGAGTTACTACATGATGGACCACTTTAAAAAAATTATACAATTTGAAAGTTTCATGAATATTGCTTGTTCCTCGATGCATTGCCTGCTGGCTCTTCTGTTGCAAGAATATTCTAAAGTTTTTCATTCGTGCATATTAAATTGAGAAACTATTCAGTTTTGGAGCAACCTTTTCCAAGAAGCAACTGCAGAGTCCAAACAATGTAACATTTGATTCTGAATTGTAATAATATTGTAAATTAAACTATGCTTTGGTTAACAGTTAATTATTTTTTCGATGCATTTTCTACTGTCTGTCAATAGTTTTTTTTTTTTTTTTTTTTTGTCATTTTGAGAGTTTTTGCCAGTTTCTGCCGAAAATGTGGCGGAAAGTGGTTTTTGCCATGCCGGTTTTAACCGGTTTCTACCAGTGGTTTTAACTGCCCCGGCAGAAACTTGCCAGCCCTGGCCCGTATACAAAATGCAGGCGAATCTTCGAGAAACGTATATCGACGCACTTTCTTTCACAAAACCCTGAAGCGCATGTTAAATGCCAGCGACCGAATCGAGAAAAAGTTGCTGCTGTGTTCCACAATCTTGTGCTCATGGCTCAGTGCTTCCTAAGGCCAGATTTGGTAAATAAGGTTAAGTAGTCAACCAGTTCATTCCGAATCGCTGCTGTCGGAAGAGCTACTCGAGCTGCTGCTTGTACTGCTGTCGCTTTCTGTAGTACTGGTACTACTGGCACTGAGGCGACTCGGGCCACCGGCAACGTCATTGTTGGTACTGTCCGCATCTAGGGACGGAAAAGAAAAAAAAAAACATAAATAATAATAAAGTAATTAAAGAGTAGTGAAATTTCAAGCACAACTGAGGAAGTGAGAAGCAAGGGAATGCAAGTGGACTATTTTAAGTTTCGAGTAAAATGTGTTTAAAGCTCAAATCTACTAGTACCATCTCTTGGCCCAAGACAGACGAGAGATTCGGAACTCCAGCGCTCGAATACGCTACCTTGCGGTGATTTACAAAACTGCAAATGAAACTAAAACATTGCCTCGTTGCGTTCCACGTGTGTCTGTTGACGTAAACACAGGCAGTTTGTTCTGAGTATTTATTAACGCAATCGATGTGTCTTAGTTTGCTTTCAGCTACAGAAATTAATTCGTCCCTTGGTAGTATTCTCGAGCTTCTCAAAATAATGTTAGTTTTCATTATTTCCTTAATAATTGGTGAAAGCGAAAATTCTGGATTAACAAACTTGGATAACGTTATACAAGGTAAACAATTTTATTGTTTTGTATGAATTTGTAAGAATATGGGGTTTTTTTTAATCTTAAATTAATTAAACTTACCATATTTTACAGCAGCATTTAGTTGGAATGGACAGTATGCAAAATATTTTCTTGAATATATTATCGTAGAACAAAATGAATAACCGAGAAAGAATTTACTTTATTCCTTTTATTCTCAGCTGAAAGGTTTCGCCAAATTTGTTTAGGGTTATAGTTTTAGTATAGTGCGAGCAAAGTAGCCTTGGCGAGATTTCGCGTTTTTAGTTAAACCATTTTTAATTTTTATCATGAGTGGAATAAAATGGTAGTAAGATTACAGAATTCGATAAGTGAAAAGAAATAATGGTCAATCAACTGAAAAGAAAACTACCACCATATATCCGTGAGAATTTTGTTGATAATTTGCATAACATGACACAATTAAATCGTAACTCAGAAATTAGAAAAATCGAAACAGAAAATTTTTAAATGAACCGATTTGGGAATTCGAGAGAAATAACTCAGCAACAAATGCAAAACAATAAGCGCTAGCCAAGCAAGGCAAAGAAGTATCATCTTCTTTCGATAATAATTTGTAATGTCATATTGAATTTTCTAGCATTAATTGTTGTTCTTGTCAGGCTACAATTATTTAGTTTTATCAAGAATTGATAAATATCGAATTCAACATCGTGGAAATAGCTGCTTAGAACTACGAACTACGTAGTTTGCATTAATGTTTGACGTTTAGTAATGCTTCTTGAATTCTCATTTCTTTCTACGTGGGCCAGAATATCCACAAGACTTTGAAAATTAATTTAAAAAGAATAAAGCGAAAAAATCATACGTACGAACAAAGATCACAACATTTTTAGCATTTTCTTCGTTACCATGTGCGTTTGTTTTAGTTTTTAAGTCCGCCATTAGACAGTGACTTCAGTGCCCCCTATAGTTCGTTGGAGTTGCGAATTCACAGACGAGATATTTGTACTGGTTAGCTCCAAATTTTTAATTTTTCCACTTGCGTTCCTTTGCTTCTCACTATCTCAACTGTAGCAAAGAAATTACAATTGGCCATTATGATGAAGCCTAGGATAGATTTTTAGGCATCATAACGAGTAATTTAGGTGCCATTTGCAATGAATTTAATATCCCATTAACTGGCCTGCATCATATATATTAGGTGCCGGATGATTCAAATTTTTGGCACACTAGATCAGCGTTTCCCGAAGTGTGTTCCACGGAATCCTTGGGTTTCACCACGAGCTGGCCGTTGCATACATTTATTTTCCACCAGTTTCAATTAAAAATGAAATAATCAATAACAAGGATCTAAAATGTCACTCCAGATTGAAGTAGTAGTCATCACAGTGTTTTGCATCGCCTTGCCAACGCGATCAAGTAATTACCATCTGACTTGAGGAAAGTTCATGATGAAGCGTCAAAAATAGTTTATTTTGTCACATCTCGTTTTCTTCAGTCAATTCAAAAATTCATGAAGACATGGGTAGGCAGCACAAATCAGTAATTTTCCATATGAAATATGCTGGCTATACGAAACAAAAGTTTAAAAGGTTGTATGAACTTCCAAATGAAAACTGGAGCAAAAGGAATTAATATTTTCTAAAGTTTTTAACGTTTTACGCAAGGAACGACGGCTATAAATATTTTGTCCCATTTGCTGTGAAAGACAAAATGACAGTGTTAAAAAGAACACTGTATTTTCGTGTTATCTGCCTAATCTCTATGGAGTAAACGCTTTAGCGATACTAACATTAGAACAACTGAAGTATGCTGTATACCTAGGAGGACAGTGTGTCCCCTGCCTGATTTTCGAGTGAGTTCTTAAAAAAAAAATTTGTTCTTGGGTGAGTCCACATGCCGCATGTTTCTTCACAAATGACTAAGAACTGATCCCATAATAATTTCTGTGATGGTATCTCTACAAGTAAAATTGTTAAGTTTCTTGTTTAAAAAGTGATCCCTACAGTCTGGCTGGTGAGCGGTTGCCAGTATATCACTTTTGGAATTCCACCCGACTGCAAAAATAGGAAGATAAGAGAGAAACTAGAGTGAACAGCACTTTTTCATGCTACAGTGAGTCGGATAAAGGAAGTTTCCCCTTTTTGTTGTAAAATACCATTGTAGCCCCTCTTGACTTTCTAGGTAAAATGTGGTTCAATATTTACACTTCTGTGAGGCTAACGACTAAGTGATTAAATAAGCATGCAATACAGGGTCAAATGATGAAAAGTCAGAAACTTCCATTATGTAGTTAGTTCGATTTATTGAAAAACAAAATATGCGATGGGCCACACAGGTCCCTACCGTCTTTCTAGTGTTAAAAACCATTACTGATACATTGAGAAGAAATAAAATGGAGGGAGAGAAGACATTTTTACGTGAATCAAAGACTCCAAGTCACGTGATACATTTTAAAGCAAAGCATTGGAAGAAATCAAGTTTCTCTCGCTAGTTCCACGCAAAACGTGTCAACCATTCGTCGTTCTTGAGTCACATGACTTGAGATCGTTGCCCAAGCTTATGCTAAGCCAATGATTGGACTTGTTCCCTCTATTTACATTCCTGCTCTAAGGTTTTAATTTAGTTTTTTAATTAATGAAGTGCACAAGAAATACTAGCGAGTTTAAAGAAAATTTAAAATACAGTAAATTTTATAGCACATTGTACTACAAACTTAGATACTATTAACAACCAGAAAATATTTGCTTGAAGGGGTTTCAAATTAACATCAATTCAAATGCTCTTAGTTTAAAATACTAATAGAAAAAATACCTTTTTTATTGGACTTCTTTGGTGGCTGCCCCAATTGTCCACTAACATCTTGCAATCGCTTTTCAAGTTCTTGCTTTTTTTCTCTCATGTGCTCTTCTTTGGACTTTCCAGCAGTTTTATTCCTTGCTGCTATAAAATGTGATAAATTATAAGCAAGCAAACGAATAACAAGCGAGAGAGAGAGAGAGAGAGAGAGGGAAAAAATAAATTTCGTTGGTCGCTTTTTTTTTTTACTCTATGCACTAAATAATTTTTTAAAAAATGTTAAAAATCAACATATTTTTTATGGATCTTTCTATACCTTTAGCTCATTAATTTACTTTTGAGAGGTGGTATTGAGAAATATTTTAAAATGTTGTTGATCTAGTCACCCTCTGGCCAGTGGCAACCACTAACAAAAGTAACAGTATATTAGTGGAAGTTACTTTGCTTTTTTTTGTTTTGTTTTCCTTGCACTAATTTTGGTTCTTTTATCAAAAAATGACAAGTTTGGAATTCAATTTTAATATTGAGCAACACTGACAAATGATGTGGTAAAATCACATCTTTGTTAGTTGAAAAAGATTCCAGAGGGAGATTGGACAGAGAGTAAATGGCAGCAATAAATTAAACTTTTTTTCATTTTGAGGTTTTTTTTCTTAAGCCCCCCCCCCCCAGCAAAGTTTAAGCTACATGCCTGTTACAATATTTGTTTTCATTTTTTTGGGTTGGTAAAAAGGTTCAAATGATAATTTCTAGAACTTTTCTTCAGATCTTAGATAGAAAGCTAGAAAAACTTTGAAAAAATACTTACTGTAAGGTTTTCTAGGTTTTTTGCGTAGACAAGATGCCACATAAGCCTCTAGCTCTCTTAGTGTTGAAGGTTTCAAGGTCTCAAAATCGATTTCAATTTCATCAGGGTTAGAATCTCGTAAAGAAGGTTCTCTTGATTGTATGATATGGACTACTCTTCCTAATTTATCACCTGGAAGAACAAATAAGAGAATTAGCTACGGTTGTTCAGGCACATCAATTTTGTCGCAACAACCTGTTCAGTACCAACGGAAAGAGGAAGAAGTATTTTCCCAGGCCCACTCTATGCAGGAATCTGTGCGCACGGGCAATTTTCGTAGTTGAGCCTAATTTTATCAGCTCAAAATTCCAGGTTAATAAATGTCGACTTAAGCTATTAAATACCAATACAACATATTTTTAATGTAAATAAACCTACTTTATGAACCGAATAATGTTTAAAAAAGTTATCAATGATTCTAATTGATAGTTGGGTAAAGTTAAGACAAATTTAAAATTTAATTGCCACAGAATGAAGACTATTAAAATACTAAAAGATCCCAGATGCATTGTGAAAAATACTTATAATTTCTAGCTAACCATGGCATTTTTTTTTTTTCAAAAGAAACAAAATAAAATGTAATGACATAAATCAGAACTTTATGGTTTTTGTATGAATATATTCCTTCTGTTTGGTAGACTTATTACAATCAGTCTCACAAAAATGAGCTAAAAAAATTTCCGCAACCAAAAAAGAGGTCAAGCTAACTTCTGACTTTGGGATAATAAACTGCAAATCTAGAAAAATAAAACATGTAAGTTTCATATGTGCTTCAATGCAATATTCAATAAAAGGTATAGGGGCATTCCAAGGTATTTTTGACATTTATGTAGAGTCCGTAACGTGACCTTTTTTGCCATAACTTTTTAATTTACTGTTTGATTAGCATATTATTTTATTTTGATCTTTTCCTACCAACACACCAGCTCAAATTAAAATAATTTGCAAATCTAACGGTAAATTAAAAAGTTATGGCAAAAAAAGGTCACGTAACGGACTCTACATAATGTCCAAAATACCGTGGGATGCCCCTATATGAAGTTAAAAAAGGGCAGTTCAGGAGAAAACCACACAGGATAGACCAAAATAAAAGGTCAAGACAATCCACAATTTTTAGCATCAAACCAGGTGCATTTATATGGAAACCTGGCGGGACAAAATTATATAATTGAGTCGATGTTACATTTAATGACAACTTATTTTTGACCAAAATGAAAATTTCAATCTTAGTTTTAAATGCTAATAATAAATATTCTTAATAATATTTACCTGGTAGTTTATTGATGTCTAAGCTAAGTTGTCGTTTCTCATCGTAAGACATTGGCTTTGCATTATCTTCATCTTCACTATCAAACTGAGGTAGAGGTTTGTTCTTTTTAGAAGACTTATTATTAGTTCGTTGCCTCTTATTTTGATTTTGAACTTTATTATTAGGAGTAAGCGCTTTATTAGCATTGTTCTTCTTAGTAGCTTTGGTCTGCTTAGGTACAGGAATAGCAGGAGATACCACTGTGGTTGCTTCCACGGGAGGCATTTCTTCTTCCACTTTAATTTCTTTTACTTCCTCTTTCACTTTCTTCCGCCTTTTCTTTTTCTTTTTATCTCTTTTCCTACTTTCCGCTGCCAGGACACTAATCTGTTCTGTCACTTTTTTTAACTGCAAAAGGAAAATTTTATCAAAGATGCAATATTTTACTCTATAACATAAAATTATATTATATAATAAAAAACATAAAATTGGAAAGATGGACTTCTAATGCAGGATGACAGTGGTGTTATCATTTAAAGTTACTTTAAAACATGGTACAAGTAACTTTTGACTGTACCTGGGTCGTAAAGGGTGCTATGCTACAAAAAAACTCTCCAGGGGCTCTGCTGAAAGTTTTTTTTCTGCGATAATTTATTCACTGGATTGTTATTTCTGGAGTTTGTAAAATGAAAATTTGTTCCTTATAGTTTTTGCATTTTTGACTTTTAACATACAGCAGCTTTTAAAAGAAAATTTTTTAAAATTATTTCAAAATGGATATACAGCCTCTTACCTTTCAAGTACAAAATTTACCTATACCGATATACAAAACAGTTCATTTTTAATTTTTTTTGTAGATGTTTTAACAAAACCTTCAATTGCTGGAAACTAAGTCAGCATGATTTACACCACTCTCATGCTCGAATCATACCATACATAGTTCAGTAGGAAACATCATAAATGTGCATAACAGATGCAACAATTTTAAATAATTGATTTTCAATAAAAATAGCTCACATAGCTCACTTCTACAATTATTCTAAGCCTGGATGATTAAAAATAGAATGGGGAGAAAAAAATCAAGAAACCATATCGGAGAGGATTTTAAAGGGAATTTGAACTCTTACAACTGATCAAAAAGTTCTGTACAATGGTCAAAAGAAATGCACATGGAAACTCAAACCATGAGTCAAAAATTAAGGCCTTTTAGCAATCTTTTAGTCTGCAATATTTTTAAAGCAAAGAGATCATATTAGAGAGCATGGGAGCCTTGCATATAAAAACAAGTTTCACTAATAACACTAGGAGGTATGACACACTATACAACTAACCTGTTCCTGAAGCATTTTCAATTTCTTTTCTCTTTCTTCTTCGCTATCTTCCGATCCACTAGAACCAGAAGAATCTGAAGACGCATCACTTGACATGCTTTGAGTTGAATCTTCTGTCTTTTCATTTTGAGAATTCGTACCAACATCATTGCACGGTGGTTCATCAGGCATCTTTGCATATTTCATTTCAAACACATCCTAAAGATGAATAAATGTTAAACTGAAGGATGTCACAAATGATGAGTTAGCTCAATAGCCAGATACTATTTTTTTCGACTTAAAAACACAGCTTTAAAAACAACAGTAATACAGTATTTTATTATTTTTTAAAGTTTTAATCAAACCATTAAGTTCTAACACCATGATCCTTTTTATATTTCTTAAAGGGTAATGAGAACCCATTAATTCCAGTTTTAGGGGGGAAAAACACAATAAATTTTGATAATGCTTTTAGTAATTGTTCATTTTATGTCTAGTAAACGCATCCATCACACATGAATTTAATTTTTTCTCTCGTTGAATTTCCTATTTTATTTTTACGGTACATTTTCTACCAACCTGCGTTTGTATATTCTGAACACATTTTTAATTTGCAAATTATACATTCGTTGCTTGATAGAAATATATATCGTAAAGAAGGCTCATATGCAAGTCACAATGTAAATCAATTTCATAATAACAATTCTAGACATCTTTTGAACGTATATTTTTCAGTAGTAAAGAAATACTAGTATAGTATTTTGTGTAATACAGGTGGAACTCATGCAATAATGCAGGGCAAGGAACTGTTCTTGTGGAAAGTTGCATCATCAAATGATTCAATTTTTGAAAGAAACCAAAGGGAGTAAAAATCCCACTGGAAAAAAAGAGCATAGTTGTACCCCAGAGGAGCAATTCTTCCATGTCAAGATTGCAAGTGTCTTATGTTCTCCTAAGTATGTATTGTGCGTACACTAGTAATCTTACGGAATGAACAAATTTACAAGGATTTTGAGCGATAATGGATCAGCCTGCCCTCAGGGATCAGGGTACTCCATTCTGAGGAAAAATTTCCCTGCATTTTCCCAGTATGAATCTGCAACATTATAAACAAGCGAACCCTAGTGTTTGAAAAGGAACATAAATATCCCTATAGTTTACACGGGGGGGGGGGGGGAAATAAATTAAAATAACAAGAAATAAAGAAAAAACTGAAATAATAGCATAGCAATTGAATTTATGAAACTTTTTAGTTAAAGAAAAAAGATCTATCTTTACAATTCATTACTAGGACTTTATAAGAGAAAAAAATGCATAAGTAAGCAGAAAAATAAATATTGGTCACTAATTTTATGCTCTCTAAATTAAATTAGCATAAAATTCAAGACTTATGTCAAAGGAAATAATTAATAATTTTTGCTTTCATGATAGACATTTTAATATTTACTTGAACAAAAAAGAAAAAGAACTAAAATTACCATTTTTTTATTCTGTTAATGATTTAAAAATATATTATTTGGTAGTTTATATTATATAGGGCATTGATTTTTACAGCTTCAATACAAACAATTATATAGTCTCCTGCATTTTCCCTGTTCCTTCAGGTTTCCCTATGGTGTGGCAACCTTGTCCTTGCAGGGTTCATACCCTTTAGGCAGAAAAAAATTCAAGCACTTTTCAAGTACTTTTCAAGGTAAAAAATTTTGTTTTCAAGGCAATATCATAAATTTGTACTAAAAATATTGTATGCAGATTTCATTTACTACAAACACATAGAAATAAGGCAATAATACAAAAAAGTATAGGAAAACAAAATTGCTTTTTCTACAACGAGAGACGTTTTGATGAAAGATCTACTGCGTTGAAAGTTTTTCTGAAAATGTTTGAAACGTTTGGTCATAAAGAGAAGCAGATACCAAGAGGTTTAATTTTGAGGTTTTTCAAAGGTTGCAGCAGTCAGAGGTTTGCATATTTTCAAGAATCAGCAAATTAATACTATATAAAAAAAAAACTTTCATAAGTGCTTTTAACTTTTATGGGAAGAAACTAAAATACCCAAGTTCAATGGCATTGCCAGAAAGGAGTTTTTGAAGTCACCCCCCCCCCCCCGGTTTCAACATTTATTTCCAATATCTATACAGTGGTTTATTACACTATAAGGGCGGTTAGGACAAAAACACTATCCAGAAAGTTATTTCAGTTTGCACTATTAAGTTCTAAAAATATCAGGTTTGCAAATCATTTATAAGTATGCAAATCAATTATTCGTATGTATTTATTAGCTGTTCAGCCAATGAGGCATTTCAACTGTCCTCGAGTAAATTTAAAAATTAGGAAGCAAGAAAAGTTTATGAAAGTCCACAGTCCAGTCTCTACACCTCAAAATATACAAAAGCAGCTTAAGCAGTGATAAATACTCTGAATGCAAACTTGAGCCTATTCAGCTTTCATTGATTAACTTGCAATAGACAATAAATGTGCAAGTTCAGATTTATAGAGCCATATTTCGAAATTGAAAAGATTCACAAGAAGTTGACATATATTATGACAAAAGTAGTTTTATTTTGGGAAAAAATGGGTTATTGTTGAAATTAGAATTTAAATTTAGAAAGGCAATAATATTCAGGTGTAATTCTGATTTGTGAGTTCATAAAAAATTACCTGAAAGTTTCAAAGAGCAAAATGGGGCGGGGGGGGGGGGGGGGGAATAATTTTTAAAACTAAGCCCCCTATTACTTGAATATACATATGTACAACAATAACTTTTGCTATGCATACAATTCATAAAATAGTTTATTAAGTCAAAATATTCTGCATAGAAATACCATGCCCAGTGCCTGTTGATAACCAGCAACAGGCACTGGGCCTAGCTAGGCTGGTACTGGTCAATTTATTAGATCCAAATGAAGATGAATGACCCTCCTTAAGCTATCTACCCCTTTGCTGATTAAAGCCTCTTTCAGTAAGCTCCAAGTACCCACAACCTGAATAAAGTAGTAATTTTGAACATTTGAGGAAAAGGGGAAAATTGGAGACATAGGGAGGTAAAAGTATAAAAACGAACACTACACGATTTCAAGTGAATAATCATAACACAACCACCCCTGTTATACACCTTATTTATTTTAGCAGACATAAAAAAATGATGTACTTATAAATAAAATTATATAAATCAACTTTATATTTAAAATACAAACTTTAAGTTAATTTGTTAGGTGCTCAACTGCTGAAATTTAAATTTTTTTTTTTTAAATCTGTTATGACCAAAAATTAGGTAAAGATAATCATTCAAAATTGCAAAAATAAATAAACAAATAATTAAACAAGACCAAGGTAATAAATTCTTTAACTCTTTAGTTATTAAAATAAAAAATAAAATAAGCTAATCTGATGTAGCAGTGTCAAAATAACTACTAATTGCCAAAAATATAAAAATATTTACAAATACAAAAGGATTGAAATCTCAAACAAGGGAAGCAAATTTTCGCGAATTAAGTTTAATGTTGTCATATTTCCCATAAAATAAACTTATATTTTACTGAAATTAATCATAAAATATGCCAATCTACGGTAGCAAATATGAAAATAACATTCGATTAGAGAATATATTTAAATATTTGCAAGATGCAAAAAGATTGAAATTTCAAACACGAGAAGCAATTTTTCGCAAAGTCTGACTTTGTTCGACGTGGCATGTTTCCCATGAAATAAATTTATTTGTTTTTTATTAAAATTAAACAAAAAATATACTAATCTAAGGTAGCATATGCGAAACTAACATTTGATTAGCCAAAATATTTAAATATTTGCAGGATGCAAAAAGATTGAAATTTCAAACACAAGAGCAATTTTCCGCGAAACCCGAGTAAGTTCAATGTTGTCATGGTTTCCAAATTAATATCTTTGTTAATTAATGAAATTAAACAAAAAAAAATAAACTAATCTAAGGTACCATATGTCAAAATATCTTTCGGTTGTAAAAAACATCAAAATATTTACAAGATGCAAAAGGATTGAAATCCCAAACACGGAAGCAATTTTTCGCTATGTTGCATACTGAACACATGTTCAGAAAATTGCATTGGTGAAATACTTTTTTAAAACTTCTAAGCACAATTCGTTGATTTTTGAGAGAATTTAAGCACTAAGAAACTTTTTCAAGGTTTTAAAACTTTTTCAAGGTTTTCAAGCACTTGAAAATGAACTTTTTTTTTTCAAGCACTTTTCAAGGTTTTTCAAGGGCGTACGAACCCTGCCTTGGTAGAAAAATTATGCAGTAGCTAAGATAAAGGAAACAATATGATTCATTTTGGCGGATTGTTTTCAGAGAGATATAAAGATAGAAGTATTAATTGATGCAGATGTAATTAGTCACAACAACTAATTTTTTCCCAACCTTGAGTAAAAAAAGATTAACATAGAAATCCTTTTCAAAGGTCTTAAAGTCTAATAGCATGAATCCAAAATTAAAGAAAAAACTTACTTGCAGCTTTCTTGCCATAGCTACTACTTCATGATCAGGTGGATTATATTTATAACAATTTGTAAAAACAAGTCTAACATCGCTGGCAAAGTCATCCGGAGAATTATACTCATGATTGTCCAATTTTGTCTAAGGAGGGGAAAAAAAACCCAAAACATTTTAAAACAAAAATAATTAAAAAATACCATAGCAAGTTAATAATTGAAAATTTGAATTATATTTTGGTATATGTGAATTATATCACAGGATGTATGAGCATCCCGGCTGCCAAGAAAACCATTTAATAACTACAGGGACAACAATTTGTTGCAAAGCAACAGGGAAAGTGTTGTATGAATGTAAAATGGAAACAAATACTGACACAAAATCTAAATTTGACACAACATTACCACTTTGAATTTGGTTGAATGAAGATTTAAAGCCACACAATCATTTTTTTCTCCTGTGTTACAGGTGTTTTATTGAACTGAAAAAGTTGCTTTTGATATATTTTTTGGCATATACAAAATAGGCAATCCCTTTTTTTACAACCAGCATTATGAACATTTTTACTAATAAAAGTTTGGTCAAACATCACCAGTAATGGCACCCTTTTGAAGTTTCCATTTAATGTCTAAGTTAGCACTTTCCTTACTGTTTTCCCAATATTGTTTACTTTTTCAAAAAGTAGCTCTGTTTGAAAATGAAATTTTAAAATAATTTGTTTTAATCCTTTATAAACTAAATAGCATTTCCCCAAATTGTCCCGAATATTCTTAGCATGCTGATTTTGTCTTATATTCAGGAAGTAGTTTTAAGAGAGAAAAAGATGTGATATACATTTTTTTTTTTGAAGAAAAAAAAGTATAAACTATTGTTATAGACAGCTGCATCTGGAATGCTTCAGGCCAGAGTTCGCCAAAGCAGGTGCAGCCTGAAAACCCCTGCTACACTTCATGGCTGCACCATACTCTAAACTGTAACCACATCTGTACATATATAAGATGTCTCCCCCTCATTACATACAAGATTCATTGTCACTTAATTGGTATACATTTCAGCAAAATTTTGTTTCCCTGTCCATACAGTTTCAAATTAGACACAAAACTTTTTTTTGAGTCAATGTGCTGCTGAGCATAAATAACAGTTACTTTCTTTTCAAACGAATATTTCATACGCTTTTCAACGAATGGTCTGGCTATACATACCTTGACGGTACCCAAATCCATCGGATGCTTAATAACTTCATGATAGTCCGGCAAATCAAGAAGTTGTGCATCAACTGGTTTGTAAAATGGCCAAGCATAACCCTGTAAGGAATCAGAGATTCATTATCTTATAACAATATAGCTTAATAGGATGAAAATGTAGCATTTCTAATGATGTCAAATCAATTGACGCTGCACTGTTTACAATAAAACAGAAGCTAAAGAAGAGTTGGCAGAATTGATTCAAGCATACAAAAAAGTCGAGGGTTGATTCAGATTTTATTAGGAGGTCCTAAATCGAGATCTTGGTTAATCTGAAACTGAACCGCCCTCAAGAAGCACTTCAAAACTCAAATTTATTTTGGATAAAAAAAACCCAGACATGTGACCCAAACAGGATGTAAAATACTGAAATTGCAGGGCTGTTAACTAACACAACATTGAACTACACCTGAAAGCTCTCTCATGTATTTTTGCACCTATTAGCAAGCTATTTTAAATGGATGCATGAAATTAGCTGGTATTTGGCTCCCTCAAAAAATACTGAATTCAGTAAAAATACTGAAAAATCACATGTCTGAAAACCTTTTGACATTTATTTCAATAACTTGACAGTGTACGCATAATGAGTGAGACAACACTTTTCTCTAATCTCATATGTTATTTACTTCCTTTTGGGATGATTAAACAGAAATTGTCAATGTCTCATTTTAGTATCTCCATTTTCTCATCCTGTATTACAGAAGGATAAAACAGAGATTAGTAGAAAATCAGAAAAAAAGCAGGAAATATATATATACAGGGGTCTGGCCAGAGCAAATTTGGGTCCGTTAACGGACCCTTCACAAAAATCCGATCAACCAAAACGGACCTTTCACAAAAAACCGATCAACCAAAACGGACCTTTCACAAAATTCTGGTAAACAAAAACGGATCTTTCACAAATTGTTTATTGAAAGAGCAAATCTCAAATTAGAATAATACAGCATATTTAAAGTTAAATTAGAGGAATCAACTTATACAAAATCAGCTAATTTTGCAAAAGGAAAAAAAAAATTGGCACTCTTGTGATGCTCCTGCAAGCCATAAATAATTACTACCGCCAAATAAATATAATGCCTGTTGTTGGTTTCTTTGAAAGAAATTAGCAGCTGAAAGTCAGTTTGGTTTAATATTTTGCTTGTTTGTTTTATGCAGCGGTGTTGTTGTAAACTTCTTTGGAAAAGCATCAACATTCTCTGAATAGGCGTAGTAAGCACTTTTCTCCCCACTCATGATTTA
This sequence comes from Uloborus diversus, assembly GCF_026930045.1. Classification (NCBI taxonomy): domain Eukaryota; kingdom Metazoa; phylum Arthropoda; class Arachnida; order Araneae; family Uloboridae; genus Uloborus; species Uloborus diversus. The sequence continues at coordinate 265,753,278 of NC_072731.1, forward strand.
ATCAACAATAATATACAGCGAAATGAATTTAGAACTACAAAGGATAGTATGGGTGGGGCGGATGTGATCGCTTCAGATAGGGTTACAAAATTTAAACTTATCGCCACTTAGTGTCTGGTGGTGCGATGTTAAACTGTTATTTTGGGTTTGAGTTATATGGGTTTGGTTTTTCGATACTAAAAAGGATAATTAACTTTAAATAAACTTTTATTTACCGTTATTTTTTTCTATAGATGTCTACATTTTGAAAAACGCTATCTTTTTACATCCGATATGAGAATCATATTTCATTCTTTTTTTCAAGCTAACTTCGCTTTATTAGGATGCAAATAAATGAAAAGTCTCTTTATTTTTAAATGCTTAACTCCTGCCTAATTTTTTTTCTTACAGTTATTTTAAATACTATACAAAAAACATTTCTAGTATAATTTAACATGATGTAGAATGGTAGATAAATATTGATACTTGAGGGGTGCCCATCTCCCAGGGAGCGATGCCTCCCCCCTCTCTTCAAGTACTAGAAAAACACTCCAGAATGATATTCTCAACAGAAAAGAGAGAAAACACTCAACTTTAAGTGTCAATGATGCAGTTTCCACCACCTCAAGAGTCTAAACTTTCGTTTTTACAAGAAATTTTTTTTTTTTTAATTATTTGATTTTTCACAAAAATAATTGATTTTTCACACAATTATTTTATTTTTCACAAAAAACTGACCCTGTGAAAAATCCTGGACAGACCCCTGATATATATATACACATATATATTTTTTAAAATTTGATAAAGCAAAAACTTTTTAAGCTGAAAAAACTAGAAAACTAAATTTCTCAAAGGGGTAAATTTTAAAATTAATAAAAATAAACAAATTTGGAATGGATTAGAGATAAGATTTGTTTTGAAATTTCAGGAATTCTATCCTATTTCCCACAGCTATAAATGTTTATAATTACTCAATATCCTAGCCATACTGAATAATAGTCAAATTTTGGGCAGATATTGGCAACTTTTGATTACATTTTCTTAGTGCAATTTCTCAGCCAGAAAAACTAAATTATTGCTACCCGTAAATTAGTAGATATCAAAATGATTCTAAATTATAAAACATTAGTTTAAAAACTATTAACAATACCTGACATATTTCCATCTATTAAGAAATTCTAACATTTATGAATACACACACATTTATAGACACACACACAATATATATATATATATATATATATATATATATATATATATATATATATATATATATATATATATATATTATATATATATATATTTAAAGTAAGAGAAATTTATTTCACAATCATAATGAATGAACTCAAAACTTACAGCATGTTTCTTGGCAAAAAGCTCTTTTAATACTGTGCTGCAATATTTTATTTGCTCTGTTAAACGTCCTTTTTTTGGCTTCACACTTGGTTGCTGAAACATCATTTAGTAATGCAATATACCATTTCATTACAGGCAAAATAGTTTTCAATTAAATAACAATGAGCTCAATCAATTAAATTACAAACAAGCAAACTTTGATATTTGTATCTGATATCTTCATTTACCCTAGCGTCAATGACCGCATACCTTTTGCGACTTTTATACACTTTTCTTTTTCTAAGTCTTGGCAAAATTTCTTTTAATCCGTTATTTATATGAATCTGAACTAAAGAAAGCTGTAACCATATTTTCAGAAACATTTTTTTTTTTGGGGGGGGGGGGAGTTTTTTAGCATTGAAATTTTTTATACCTATATCAATTACCAGGTACCCATCACACTGCACATCCAAAAATACCCCTTTGAAAGGCTTCTAACACCCTTCTTGATGATTCTCATGTAAAAATGAGCCCTTGAATTAAAATATGACCACCATTTTTCCCCATCATGCACCCCCCTCCCCTCTTGACATCGTTTATTCAGTTTTCCGCAGATACACAACAATTATTTATATTTGATGGGGAAGACAGCATTGTATTCACCATTAATATTCTTCTGAAAGATTAGAGAACTGTATAGTTCAAAATCATGAACATTTGTAGCAAGTTGGGACACTCAAGGGAGTACATAGAGAGTTCCTGCAAAAATGGGCTAAATTTGTGTTTTTAACATTTCAGTTTTGAAGATTGTGAAAGAAGAGCCTTAACTTTTACTTTACAAAACACACCCTAAAATTTTTAAAACTTCAGTTTAAAACTAAAATTATTTTCGGCAGAGAAGCCCCAATTCCTACTTCCTAAGACTCCTTAAAGTAATGTTCTTCAGATACTTCAGCTTTGGAAGTTTTTCCATGAATATCCCCCAAACCCCTAATTTTACAAAAGACATCAGCTTAAAATTGGGATTTTAAATCATCAATTTTTTGAAACATTTCCAAGGGGCTGGGAGAGAATCCCCAAACATCTCCCCCAACATTCACCAAAAGCCTGAACTTGGAATTTTTAAGACTTCTGAATTTGTTCTAAACTGTTTCCTCTCCCTCCTATATTTTCATCACCAAAGATAACCTAAAAATTTTAAGACTTCAATTTTGAAACTTTTTCGGGTGAGAACACCAAAACTTCCTCAGCCTTGAGGCACACAAAGATAGTTTAAAGCAGTTTTTAATAATTCCAGCTCGAAATTTTTTTTTTAGAGGGATTCCCCTAACCATTTCCACTAAATTCACCAGAAGATTACTAATTTTCGTTTTAAACGCTTCAGTTTCGGAATTTTTCCTAGAAAGAGCACCAGCCCTATCATTATATCACCAAAGACAATCTAAAAGTTTTAAGACTGCAATTTCGAAAAAGTTTTGGGAGACAGCTTTTGAATATCTTCTTCCGCACCTTACTGAGAGATGGCTCGAGAGTTCTAATCCTGCTTCTTATATTTGTCAAGACGCAGAGTAAGCCCTGAACCCCTCGACCAATGCTCACAAAAGATGGCCTACAGTCGAGTTATTAAGGCTCCTGTTTAGATTTTTTTTTTTTTACTAAGAACCCTTCTACCCTTAATCTTGACATTACCTAAGACATTCTAAAAGTTTTAAAACTTCAGTTTCAAAAAAATTTTGGAAGAGAGGTTCAAAATCGCCTCTCTATTAATTCACCCAAAGATAGCCTACAACTAAGTTCTTAATACTTCAGCATTTTCAAGACTTCAGTATTGTACTTTTTTTTTTAAAGACTCCTACTGCCATATTTTTACACCACTAAAGACAGTCTCAACCTTTATAAGACTTCAGCATTGTTCAAAACATTCCAGGCAAAAAATCTCAAACCAGTTTCCAGAACTGTTTTCAGAAAGTGCCCCTGTTTAGAAAGTAGCTAGCTATAGTAAAAAATAAGGACTTTGAAGGAGTTTTAAGGACCTTGAGCAAAAAATAAATACTTTTAAGGCCCTTATATTTAAAAATGAAAAGTTTCTAAGGACTTATAAGGATTGTGGAAACCATGGGTAGGCGACTGGTATTTGTATTAGCAATAAAAACATTTTTTTAAATATATAGATGTGCAACTTATTTTGATCTGAATCTTACTTATACACAGTTATTAGGAATAAAATTCAAGAATTTATTAACAGAGTTCAATTGTATCTGGATTACTTTATAGTAACCTGCAGATTAATTAACAATTCAAATTTTCTGCTATAACATATCATGCACAGAAGTGATGAAAAAACTAATTCAAAAGAAGTAGCATAAAAACGTACAATACTCACTGGGAGTTCCGGTAGGTCTTTTGATGGCTTTTTAATTGGACGACCGCTCTCTCGCCGAGTGGAAAGTTTTGCCACTTTAACATCTCTAGGAGGAGATTCTTCTGGCTCAACTTTTACATTTGCTACCGGGGCTGCAACTTCAACTTTCCTTTTCACACCTCTTTTTCCCTAGCGAGAAATAAAAAATACTCAAAATAAGTGGCTTGGAACGATCGGTCAAAATAAAAGAAAACATGAGCAGATTGCTTTACACATTTCTGAAAATGAAGTATTTTAAAATTAATACTTCGGTGTACTGTATCATTTTTTTAGTGCACTTGTTTCAGAAACAAGTTCAAATGTAATTGATACCTCTGTGTTAAAAATAACCTGGTAATGCATAAAATATGATCTTGTGTTATTTTGTTCTTATATTTACCCTTAAATGGATATTATTCCACAAACGTATATGATGCAACAACGTGATAGAGTGAAGATTAGATTTGCTCCCTTCAAAATGACAAATTATATCTTAAACAAATGCGTTGCATAAAGTGTATGAATACAAAAGCTAATTACAGACTAAATTTTTCAACTACCTGTAAGGGTGAACCTTAGTTCTTTTCTGCGCCATAATAACCTAATATACCTTTAAGATGACCTAATGTTAAAGATCCCAGATCATTCTCCCGAAATATCGCTTCATAAAATATGAAATGTTTTGCAGCAAATATACAAGCCCATTAAAACACATGTCCATGTTTACATTTTATACAAAAATTGTCATTTAATTTATTTTAATTTACAGTCAATTATGTTTTTTCATTTGCAAAAAAGTTCATTTTGTGAATCAATCTTTCCGAAGAGAATGTAATCTGGAAAAATTAATATTAGGTTTGTGCTGCAGAAAAAGACTGTCTATTGCCCATAAAACATTACTTGAATTTCTCCACTCTTGTGCCTCTTAGCGTAGTTCGCAGCGCATCGAGCTGCATATTCAGGGCTCAGAGTCGACTTTTCCAAAATTTTAGGAGAATTTTAGGAATTTTTTGACAAAATTTTAGGGGCATTTTAAGTTACAATCTCCTTTAAACAAGCAGCTTGACCATAATTTATTAAACAACAACCAAACTTAAATAAATGTTATCTTACAGCATGCATAAACTACTTACTTCAATTACTTCTGTAAAAAAAAAAAAAAAAAAAAAAAAAAAGCAAAAAGAAAAGCAAAATAATTTTTTAACCAATTTACATCATACATTAAGGTAAACAATATTTAAACTAAATCAATTATATTAAGTATAAATACATTTTAATCAGGGTTGGCAGGTTTCTGCCGAGGCGGTAAAAACCACTGGTAGAAACCGGTTAAAACCGGCATGGCAAAAACCCCTTTCTGCCACATTCATGGCAGAAACTGGCAAAAACTCAAAAAATGACATAAATGCAATTCCTGACATACAATATAAAATGTATAAGAAAAATAATTGGGTAGTTCTCAAAAGGTGGGAGCAAACACAGCCTTCAACTTTGAAGCTTCAACACTAAATAACTTTCATTTTAATTAACTCTAAAATTTTTGAGGTAAATTATAATGCTGTATAGAGACAAGAATTGACATAAATTATGGAAACAAAGCTCTTTAAATGCCCTTAAAAAAATATTTTCTTTGCTAAATGGCACAATTTTGGACATACCAAAACGTTAACTGAGCAAATGTACCATTAAAAAAAATTTATTTTAATTATTTCCATACGTTTCAAAAAAAAATTAAAGGCCTGAATCTTACACTGAATAATTTTTTGTTAATATTTTACACAAATAACAAAAGTAAAGACAGATTATTTACTTTGTAAACGATTTTAGAAAAAAGTAAGTTTGAAATTTGATGCATGTCCAAAAGTTACGATCTTTACAATGCTATTATTTGAGAACTAAGTATATGATGTTTTCGTTTTAAAGGTATTTATCGATCCTCAGAATCAGTTTTTAATTGTTTAAAAGTGTTTTCATAAGCTTTTATGCAGTATCTTAGAAGAAAAATAATTTTTCTTAAACATACATGTGAGATGTCCAAATGGCGTTACGATCTTGACGCCGATAATTCTGTCCGTTTATTTATAATTTTCTTATAATCCACTGTCTTCTAACATCAATAAAAAAGATTATTATGATGTTATCTTCTTTAATCCATAGGTATTTTGCATAATTAATACGTTACACATTGAACAGTACATAAATTACAGTAGAAACATGGCTGTTTATGATCGAACGAAAGCCATTTTGCGCGAAAATCGCCAAGCAAACCTCCGTTAGCGACAACACAGTATACGATAAGCTAAAGGTTACCAGAGGGGGATTCCAGTTTGGCAAATGTAGTTAATCGTCAGCTGCACCAGTTTTGGCGACTTTATCACCTGCACTAGCAAATTTTTTTTTCTCTTCTTTCTTTTGGAAACATAATTTAACGATCTCCAAATAGAAATACGAATTTCTTTTTTCAATAATTGTTTTTAGACATCGTTTTAATTCTTATGACATTAGAAAATATAATTCATTATTAAAACTGATGTCACTTTTTACATTCTTTCTTAAAGCATATTTTGTTTATTTTTCCTTTAAAAATATATATGTCTTATTTATTTGTCTCTATTTTTATTCCTTATTTGTCCCAAAAAATCAAACTACAAGTTTGTATAATTATTTCCATGAAGCTTTTCTCTACCTTTCATTAACTTCTTCAAAATCATTCCAAAACTTTATTATATGTAAAGAGCAGTATGTATAGCCATTCAAGTACTTCATTACTATCCTTTTTATCATTAAATTGCAAAATTCAAAAAGTAGTAAATAAAATTTTCATTGGAAAAGTTAAAAATCAGATTAACAGTTGTCAAAAATGGTGAAACTTACATTATGATGATGTCCAAAATCCATTACCTACAGGACAACAATGTCCAAAATCTGTTACCTACAGACTTCTAATTTAATTTGCTAATTAACAATTTTTACAAATACCTGCTGTCTTTTCATGTTCATATATTGTGTTCTAGGTATGCATACTATAGAATAAAAGCAAAATTGATATCAAATTCGAAAATTTTTGAAATTGCTCAAAGTTAACTTTTTTGTTCCCACCTTTTGAGAACTACCCAATTAAATATTAACCCAAATACAATTTATTTACAACACTATCACCATTCAAAATCAAATTTTACATTGTTTTCACACTGCAGCAGCCTGTAACAAAATACAAGTTTTGACACTGTTTCTAAACCTAAACAATTTCTCAATTTGTTGTGCACAAAGGAGAAATTTGAGAAGATTCTTTCAATCCCAGCAGAACTAGCTGGCATTATCATCAAAGAACAAGCAAGATTCACAAAACTTTCATCTATAGCACATTTTTTCAAATTGAACCACCATGCGGTAGCTGGCGTAGTTATTATAACTTGATTGAAAAAATAGGTTTCGGGAAAAGGGGCCAATTTGTTTTGTAAAGCTATGGTATAAGGTACATAATCAGGGTTAATATTTGTGGGTAAAGTTCGGGCATTTTCTTCTTGATTACATGATAAATTTACTCCCAAATACTTTGGATGGAGCATATAGGCTAGTAAATGGTTATCAGTAACTGCTTGATTAAATCTATGCATCACTTCCTTCTCAAAAGCACACATAAGAGCGTCTTTTGTTAAATGAATCCAAACATCGCAATCATCTGCAATTGAGCAGTTCTCTTTTTTGAACTGAACCCAGAGCAATAGTAACAGGTTTTATCTGCAGCAGCAAGTGTTCAACTTCTTTGTAAATCATCTGATTATTTATAATCTGAACAATACCTTTGTCATGAATATCATCTTCATATTCTTCTAGTATTTGTAAATAATACGGGCGATTCTTTATAAACGACTCTAAGCAGTCCACCTGGCTATTCCACCGTGTATTACAAGGTGTGTGTGGTTTCACAGCTTTTGGGTACTCCTTTAGCCAAGCTTCTTGCCTGTGAAGGTTTCTGAAATATTTCTGGACTGAAACCACATGTTTAATAAGAGAATCTGGTGTGATATCCAGTCCAAGAAGATTTAAGTAATGAGCTGAACACCCATAAGTTGTAACAGATGGCATTTCTTCTTCAATAATTTTCCTCATTAACTCCATCTTGTGTTCATTATAAGTTACTAATTAAAGATAATACTTTGCAGTCATATTTCGTTTCAAGCTCTGTTATTGCATTTTTCGCTAAATCAGCACAGTAAGTTACAGCAGCAAGAGCTCTTTGAGAATAGCTTTATTCAGTTATATTAAGTGTAAAATGACAAGTTCCTGAATTTTAGAGTTTAATGAAATAAAAATAGTCTGTATTTATTTAAATATTTGATATATTACATTTTATATCTTGAATGCAAACAAAATAATTATAAACAAACTGAAAAATTTGTTACTTACAACATTACAAGGCTAAAATTTCTAACACATAGCAATTTCAACTATGATACATTTTACTTTGCTTTGGAAATGTCAGTCTTGTTATTTAACATATTTTTACACTAATTATTAAATAACTATTATATTAAGTTTTTGAAATGACGAAATGGGGTTATATTTTTTATTTTACTTAATTGCCTGTCATTAAGTAATTACTAGAGCTATTAAAAACGTTTTCTAGTTTTTACTGGTTATAACCAGTTTCTGCCACTGGCAGGGCAAAAACCAGTTTCTGCCGGCAAAAAGCCAACCCTGATTTTAATACAACAACTTTTCAACATACCTTCTTAAAACTAGTGTTGAACTCGAATATGATTCTATAATAAATTTTAAAGAAACAGCCATAAAAGAATTTTTTTTTACAATTTTATAATGGTGAATTCAAAATTTTTATTTGCATCTCATCAAAAAAAAAAAAAAAATCTGCTACTATGAAAAAACAGCACATTTGATTCATCCAATAATGTTTTCAAAAGCAATTTTGGGGTTACAATACACTGATTAAAACTTCTATTCTATCTTTAGTCGTTTTTTCAAAATTTGTTCTTTGTCAGTTTCGAAGATGGATAACTCTGATTCTAATTTTTGTAACTGACTAGTGCCTTCAAGAATTAGGTTCTGTGCAACTGTCATTTGTACAATATTTTGAGTTACTGTAGCGTTCTTCAGTCTCTGTGTTCCCTCTTTTATCAGACCTAAAGCTAATTCTTTATTCTTCTTCAACTCATTGTTCTTTTTGTTATTTTATCATTTTGTCATTGATCTTTTTGTTAAGTTACCTTCCGGAAGCGGGTTAGGAATATGCGCCAGAAGAAGTGCGGGAGACATATTTCGGTCAGCAAATGGCAGTTTTTACGTTTTTCTAGGAACACCAAAAATTTTAGTATAATTTTAGGAATTTTAGGAGCTGTGAAAATATTTAGGAATTTTAGGGGGAATGCGAGCCCTGCATATTGAACGGCCTGGGTTTGAATCTCTCTCTGTCCAACTATGTCAGTCAAGATTTCTTTTGGCAAATTTAGGTTTGCATAATTTCTGCAGATTTAGAAAAAAAAAAAAAACTTATTTAAGGCCCTGTACGTATTCAAAAGAAGAGTACAATATAACCCTGATTTAACAATTGTCAAGGGACTGGAAAAGTTATCGTTAAATCACGGATATCATAAAATTGAGGAGCAACAACATTCAATGCAGCCAAATCTGGACTAGTGAAATGTATCATTAAATCGAGGAAATCGTTAAGTTGGGTATCGTTTAATCGAAGTCACACTGTACATACATTTCTCAAAGTTTACTGTACTTGGAGCTATTATAGTACTCAAGAATGAGTACATTTTACTTATTTTTAAGTATTCTGTTTTAATGGTGGATTTTAGATATTTTTCTGCACTTGGAATTGCAATTACATCTGTTGTAATTTTGGCCACCTATTTGGGATTGGGTGCAAGTCATTCTTCTTAATGACTTATATCAGGAGGTCTACTAAAAAAAAAAAAACTCCCCCCCAACAACAAGCATTATATTTATTTGGCAGTAGCAATTTATTGCTTGCTGGAGCATCACAAGAGGTCCGATTTTTTTTCTATGCAAAATTAGCAGATTTCGTATAAGCTGTTCCCTTTATTTTGATTTTAAAAAGGTTCCAAAAATTATCAGTTCAGGTTTAATATGCATTATTTTGCTTTCAGATTTGCTCTTTTAATAAACCATTTGTGAAAGAACCGTTCTTGTTTATCAGAATGTTATGAAGGGTTCGTTTTGGTTAATCAGGATTTTGTGAAAGTTCTGTTTTGGTTGATCAGATTTTTGCGATGGGTCCGTTAACGGACCCAAATATCCTCTGGCCAGACCCCTGATGAAACTTGCTCCATGTTATGATAATCCAACAATATTTTTTGGTAGTGTTTGACCATGCAGGAAAATGCTTTATTTTGATAAAGTTGAACTGGATCAGGTGACTTTACTGTTTTATTGGTAAACTGTCATTTAAGGAGAATGAAGAACTAAAAAGTTCTCAACAAAGAACGCGATCTACTAGAGTTTAGGGTTAATCCACTGGAGTTAGGCTTAAAATTTCAACCATCAAAATATCACCAAAAAGGCAATTGCTTCGTTCAAAAGCAGAAGTAATTTTCACCTGTCAGATCTGGACGGGCAATTTTCTAGTATTCTAAAAATAATGCTACTTTTTCTCCCATACAAAAACTTTGGTCCTCTGAACACTAACACTTAAGAGGTAAGTTTATTCCCCATTAAGAAGAAACTGAAGAGATTTTCATTCCTCTTGGAAGTTTTAAAATTTAGCCCATGTAAATAATAAATGCGTCATGAAATAAACATTTGAAATAATGCATTTCTGGAAATTTCTTTTCCTGCTCTCGGATTTTGTTTAATATTTGGTTTTAGGCTGGTGACAATATTTCATTACAACACTAAACATACAGAAATACAGCCCTTTGGATGCAAAAAGATACAAAATATGTCACAAACATGGCAACAAAATATGAGGAGTAAAATGAGTGAAACGAAAATTTTCACCAATGTTAAAAGAAAAGGGGTGGAGTGGGGGCAAGTTAACAGAATAAGAATCAGCTATTTGTTGATGTAGGGGTTTCTTGGATCTATCCTAGGATCCTATTTTTGTTTTATTGCAAAACAAAATATTTTTCAGAAAATCATAAAGTATGAATTCAAAGTAATGAATCAATATGCATATTAGATAAAAAATTTACACAGCACCTCACTAATAAATGAGCATATGAAACGCGGGTCCCTTTCGGTTCCACGGATTTTGTGAATGGTCGTAAACAAACACAAATTTCCTCTGGCCAGAGCCTTGTTATGCTCTTCTTTTCCGTTTAACTAGATGGATCGTTAATAAACACTTACCTTTGTTGCTGGGCTCTTTTGATTAACTAATCTTGCAGGCGACGTAGCGTTTGATAAAGGTGTCGCAGAATGACTTTCCGGTGAATGCATCGAGTTGACTTTGACGTTGGGCATGACCTTAGTATCTACAGAGTTGGTTGGCTTTTTTGGCAATGAATTTCCAGCAGCACAGCTATTGGACCTCAAATTTTGACTGATGCCCGTGGAGGCAGATAGTGTTGTCGTCGAGTTTGTACTCCCCGGGACTGTCGCAGGGCATGAGTTTTTGCTTGATGATGATACAGGTGTTTTAGATGCTTGGACGGGTGAAACTGAATTGGTCACAGATTCTTTTGAAACCGAATCAACTGAATTCACTGAAATGTAATGGAGTAAATATTAAAACTTCTATAACAATAACAGTGCACAAAATTCATGATATTTACTAATTTAAAAAACACAGTTCTCGCTCATTATTTATTCCTTGAATTTAAGTCAATTTTTGCAAGGCATGTCAAGGTTTTTCAACCCTAATTTACATCATAGCACAGATAGGAAAGAAAAGGATTTGTCGAACTCCAAAAGCCGCCATGCTCAGAAATGTGATTTGCATATATCAGAGGTCTGCAAGTCAATAAGCTCGAACTCTAAATGGGTCTCCCAATTGCTTTAGTCATATATGTTTTTTAGATCAGAAAATATCCATTCGCCATCAGGGTTGGCCGGATTGAACCCAATGGGTTTTTTTGAAAAAACCCATTTAAAAAAACCCATTATTTAACCCACTTTTGGGTTTTTTTAAATTTTCCAAAATTTTTTTTAAAAAATCAACTAATTTAAATACTTTTACAATTCAAACTTATTTGTTCTTCACCACAGACAATGGACATAAAAAATGAATTTTGAACTGTAATAGTATTTCAGGGTGGCGACAGGAACTGTGAAAAAAAGTTCCCTGACTTTTCCCTGATTAAGTTCATCAAATTTCCCTGATTTACGTTACCAATGATAATGGTTTTCTTTCTTTGCTTTACTTGAAATCCATTGTATGTTTGTATAAAATGCAGTATTTTAAACGTTTTAAGTTATGTAAAGTTGTTGAACTAAAGATATATTTTAAAAAAATGCTACTTTTTTAATAAAATGGTTCAAAAAAAAAAAAAAATTACAATTGGGGGGGGGGGGGAATGACCTACAAAACAGTATATTAGATATAGAAAATTAAAAAAAAAAAAAAAAAAAAAAAACTTTACTTCCAGATACCACTTAGCAAAAGAATTTAAGAAACTATTAAAATTACTTTTAACAACAAATAGTATAACGGCAAAAAACAAAGTTTTTTAAATTGAAAGTTCAATTTTAGCAACTGAATTAAAAACGCGAAGAAGTAATAACTTTTGAGCTTTTATAGTATTAATTCAAAAACCAAAGATTTCTTCTTGAAATCGTGATTATAGTACGCTAATTACATTGAGACAATGGAATCAAGGCAAAGGAGCTAAGGCATAATTGAAGGCTTCCTCTTTGCCTGTATGGTTGTTTATTTTACGTAGCATTGAAAGCGTAAAAAGAAATTTCAAGCTAGGTAAAATAAACAACCTAACAGACACAAAAGCAATCTTAGGAAGTTCATCCTGTGGTTAAAAAGTAAGATTCAATACTTTGACGTTGAGGAAAAAAGATGCACAAATATGCGACAGTGTATAATCGCACCTCCTTAATTTTACCTTTTTTTTCTTTTGAACAGATAATTGGCGGTAAATGCGTAGGGAATTAAAAGTACTTAATTTTGTAAAGCAAAAAAAATTTCTTTCTTCAAAAAATCAATTTTCCCTGATTTTTTGTTATTTTTTCAAAATTCCCTGATATTTCCCTGATTAAAAAAAACCCCCGACTTTTCCCTGATCTGTCGCCACCCTGTATTTATTAACCCTTAACGGCATTAAAAAATACTCCAAAAATTTTAAATAAATATATTTAACTTTTTTCTTTAACTGGTCAATAAGTAACTCAAATTATTTTGACTAAGTCCTGTCACGCCCGATTTTCTCAATATTTGTAGAACAGAGGAAACTACTCTAGCTAAAAGGCTTTCATTTGAACCATTTTCTGCAAACCAACAAGTCACAAATCTCGAATAAACAAGGTATATTTTTTAGAAATTAGCATGTGTTACAAACGGACGGACAGAAAACAGAATAGGATATTCATTATCTTACGAAAAAGTTCAATATTTCTTACTCTGTACACAGAAATAGAAAAACAGGCAACATAAAATTCAAAGAATGTCTTGATTAAGCTGGAATTCAGTAAAAAGGAATTTAAACTACTTGAGGTTCTACAGTAGTTTTGCATAACAAAGCGAAATACAATAAAGTAAAATTCAAAGAAAAAAAAATGGGGTAATTAAAAAGGAACAAACGCACAATAGATTTTATCACTCGAGATATAACTTTGCCTTAACTGTTGATGATCATGGAAACTAAAAAATCTGAAACTTGATCATTCGGGTTTCGTCGTCTTTTATACTTTTCTTCAGAAAATGCTGAATTTTCCAGCTTTTTTTTACCCACAGACAATTTTTGTTCTTTGTCCTTATATTTAAGCTACAATATGCTACAAGTACCCCCATTTTCCCTAAAAAAAGACAAAAAAACATTTCTTTAAAAAAACCCAGCTTTAGTTGGGTTTTTTTGGGTTTTATTTAAAAAAACCCTGGGTCCATGGGCTTTTTAAAAAAATCCCAGGTTTTTGCCAACCCTGTTCGCCATGGGGAAAGTACAAAATTAGGTAATTGGAAAAAAAAATGCCCAAATTTATTTTGAAAAATAAGTTTGTATTTTTGCTCAATATGACTTGTACGATGTATTACTTCGGAAATAAATATCGTAACTTTCGTAACCCGAAAGTCAATGCCAGAAGATGGCTGAAATATTTTTAAAAAAACCCCAACATTGAACTTGATTTATGGTATCAAACATAAAAATACTATAGTTGACCCCACAAATGTTGTTCTGCTATTCTCTGGTGAATATTTCGGTTGTTAATCAAAAAATAAGGAATGTATTTGAAATTTGTGGGGATGAGATCCTTGATAGAAAGAGGAATGGAGCGCTGTAGACGATGACCACCGAAAAAAATACCAACTATTCATTTTCTCGATACAATGCCTTTCATTAACGCAACGAATAAACTTATTGTTTGATCTCTTAAAAGTTAAACTTAATGTGAAAAAAGTGATTTTTTTTAAATCCTAAAATGATAAAATTAAAAAAATCAATAATCATTTTTAGGAACGATGGTTTGCCAAAGCGAGAACATGCCAAGTATAATTGTCCCTGTGAAAACCATAGTGTGTACAAATCCAAGCCACAAACAGACATTATTTGGCCTTGCAACTTACTGATTGTCATTGCAAACGCATACCTAACACACATCTAGGCAAAATTTTGTATTGTTCAAAATTTAGCATGCACTGCTTTGTGATACAAAACAAATGCAGAGTAAAAAAGTTCAACTAACGTGATGTTCCGTCAGAACATAGGAAAACTTTCAATGATTTAAAAAAAATTTTAATGTTATCTTCTGTTGGCATTTTTGTCTACAAAGGAGATGTTTAATTAATCTGAGCAAGGCTCTAACAATGATTTTCAACAATAGTTTTTATAATTATTTTCAACAAAGGTTTCACAATGGTTTTTACAATGAGTTTCAAACTATCTTTACAATAATTAAAGGAAAGTTCTGGACAGGGATACCCTGATTACCTAGCGGTATAAAATATTCTTTACAACCTATTTTGATACCTACCAAATACACATAAAATTTCATAAACCGTGACAGGAGATTTTTATATGTTAGATGCCAAAACTACAAAGCATTCAACATATAAAAAAAAAAGGAGCAGGAGGATTAACATTTATATTGGAAACACAAGCCTTGTTCCCCGAAATATTAAAAAATACGCCATGCCCTTTTAAAATTGGCGGTTCTTATTTATTTTTTTTAAGTCAATTTAAAAAAAAAAAGGAATTTTTTTGCAAAAACTAAGATTTGGTGATTTCTTTTATGAACATAAATAAAAGTTGAAGAACGTGCCCTGGAAAAATAGTTCCTGAGGCTTAAATTTTCACGATTATGTTGGATTCATGATGCATTATAAATGCTTTAAAGTGCATCATAAAAATTAAAAAAAAAAAATGCACTCACCTCGACCTTTGCCTCTTTTTCCTTTACCACCTACTGGTTTTGGCGGAGGTATAGGCATTTCAGTTTCCTAAAGAGAGAAAAAAATATAAATATGACTTACCAAACAACTGAAGTTGAAAAACGTAATTTTTATTTCAAGAATACTTACATCTTTTGGCATTTCTGCAATTTTGGTTAAAAATAACTTTTCTAGTGTCGAAGCCATTAAAACAACATCCTGCAAAAAGCAATATCAAAAAGAAATTAACAATGTAGCAAATAAACTGAAAACCAAATAAGAGCTTTAAAATAGGGGTGCGCAACCTTTTAGTGGAGAGTCACTCATGTTACAGGAGTATTAGTGAAGGGTAGCATGCAGGCTTTTGGTTGGCAAACGTAATAGACGTCATTCAATGGTCAAGTGAAAACAATAAGCAATTCGTGATTGCTCAAAAAAGGGGGGGGGGGGGGTAATTGAAAAAAGTTTGTTTATTGTGATAAATACGTTCGCTCCTATTCTTAAAGACGTTCCCTTCGATACTTAATTGCTAAAAAATTACCGATAAACCCTAACATTACGCTGATCGACATGAGCAACGAAAGAAACACAGAATAAAAAAAATGCCAAAATTGCATGGCATTCAACAGATAAAAGACAAATGAGCGGGAATTTTAACATATAAGTTGGAAACACAGGCCTTAGCCTGAAATATTAAAATGTGTCGTGCATTTCAATTTTTTTTTAATGGAGTGGTTCTGCTAGAACAATTATTATGCTTGCACAAAAAGTGGCCAGTAAGCTGTAAGGGTCTACTGAGGTAACGGGAGACCTCAGGTTTAAATTCCTTTTAAGTTCAAGCGAATTTTGGAGCATTTTTATTTGGCGTACATAATTTAAAGAAGCTTGACGCTTGGTCTCCCTCTTTGAAAATTTTTTCTATCAAAATATTTTTTTTGGAAAATATATATATATATATATACAATGTAACCCTGATTTTTATATATGTTCTTCCATTAATTAAAAAAAAAACTGCACTCCAGGGGCTGCAAATCAACGCCGCGGGTTTTGTGCCCTTCCTTTAAAACATTTAAAAGCAGATGAAAATATGTAAATATTTTTCAGACTATGATGCAATAATTCTGTTTAATCAAATGCTGAATGCAGATCTGCCAACCCTATGAATGAAAAAACAGAAGATTGGATCAAAGTTTCAAGGGAGGAAAAACGGAAATCTTAAATGACGTTATTTAAGAGGAAATTATGTTTCTATACAGCATTTGTAGTTAAAATTAACCAACGTAACACGATAATATCATCTCGGAGTTCTAAAAGATTCCTTGGAAAATAGTATGCATAATTGCATGTGACAGGAGATTTATCAAACATTTATTTAAAAAACACTTATACAATTTATATCAATGTCATCAGCACCAGAACACTTATGTCACTTTATTAGCTATGATTTTAATTATGATAATAATTAGGCAAAAATATGTAATAAATTGTAAAAAATATTGTCAAATATGTGGGAAAATAAAATAAACTGAAAAGGGGGGGGGGGGGGGGGGCACCAGAGAGCAGTACATCTCAAGTAGAACAAACAGCTTATATTTTAATGCAGTTTTTTCGGGGGCAAGCAAGGGATTCCAAAAATACTTTTGGACTTCAGCTCAATAGGCTTTGCAGTGAGTGTACAATTGAGGAAATATTTAGAAAAAGGACCAACAAGAAACATGCTAAAAGATTGCTGCTCAATCACTTGCAATGTTCTGGGGAAAAAAAATAGTCGAAGCCTCTCCCCTCGAGCATACGATATACAGTAGTGGTGCCATTGGATCTTGAAATGGTTGAGAAGCTATGCCAATGCTCTTTACTCAGAATTAGACAAACGATTTGACTTTTACAAACGAAAATATCAATAAATTACAAAAAAAAATATGATAAAGTAAAAAACTGAGGAGAAATCGATACTTAAAACCAGGAGAAATGGGCAAAAATCTCCTGTAAAAAACGGGAATTGTTGGCAGGTCTGTGAATGGTATGTTTTTAATTAAAATAGCAAATGTAACACTGCACGCAATTTTGCTAAATTTTTTAGCAAAAAGGACACACAGCTCATTGAGCTGCTCATGTCACACAGCTCATTGAAAATTCACTTTACTATCAGTCACTATTAACCTCACAAAGTGAAAAATCAGGATTTCTTTTTTTTTTTCAAATGTCCTTACGAACTACAGTACAGTCTCAAAAATCCGATTTAATTGGGGCTCATCTCACCTTGGATTATCCGGAAAATGCTTCCAGATTGAAAATTAACACTATTCGGATGACATAGGAGGGACACGTTTCACGTCCTTGTGCAAAGAAAAGGAAGTATTTCTTTAACGCAAAATTTATTACTCAAATTTCAACATGAACTTAAGCTTTAACTGCGTCTAAACGAATTATAATTTTATTTTTTCATGATATCAGTGCATATTTTTGTGCACAGTTTTAAGCAAGCAAAACATGCATTTTGAGTGCGTCCGATACCATTTCCATGAGTTTTCTGTTTCTATCAGAATGCGTATGTACGAGATATATCTTGCACAGCACGAAAACGGTTAGTTGTGAAAGGTTTAAACTTCCTTTTTGAACTTCATGTGGTGTTGAGTTTTTTTACCTACTTTTTTTTTATTGCAATTGGATACTTCAAACGGGATGTTAACACGTTCTTTGTCGAAAATCAATGTCAATTTTGAGTATCAAGTTATTTTCTTCAAGGCATCTTTGAATACATATCTAGTAGTTGTATTACATATCCTTTAATTGAATATTTCATGTCTTTGGTAGTTGTTGAAACAAACTTCTCAATGTCTTTTCCATATTTCCTGTTGGAAGCTAATTAGTTTTACAGTAGCAAAATTTCTATTTTCAAATTTTAATGAAACTTATTTTTTGAGTGACTAAAAAACTAAATTTAAAATATGAATGAAGCACCTCGGAATAAGTGGAACCCCAAAATTTCGAGACTCTACTATATTTTTCTATCATTCTGTGTGCGGGAACAAGAATGATGCTAGCTTTAAAAGCATCAAAAGACTGAAACTAAGTTTCTGTACTTTAACAAAGGAAAGTGGGGAATACTTACTTCACCGGGTTTATTGTACTTATAACAATTCATAAACATAGTACTGCAATCCTGGATACACTCAGCAGAAGAATAGTAATAGTAGTTTTCCAAACGCTTTTTAATCGTACCCAAATCCATTGGATGTTTAATTACTTTATGATAGTCCTGTAAAACAAACAAATAAATGAATAACATGAAAACAAAAATATAATAATACAACTTTCAACAAAAGACTTGGATAAACCTAGCATGTAGGGCAAAAACAGGAGTGAAAAAAACTCCCAGCTCTACTTTTCCTAGGACACCAAATGTTTTTTCTAAAATATAAACTCCCAATTATTTGTGGAA
This sequence comes from Uloborus diversus, assembly GCF_026930045.1. Lineage (NCBI taxonomy): Eukaryota > Metazoa > Arthropoda > Arachnida > Araneae > Uloboridae > Uloborus > Uloborus diversus. Next base: position 265,771,959 of record NC_072731.1, read on the forward strand.
TTGGGTGGGACGGTAACCGCAGATAATCCGCAAATTAGGTAATAGTGATGCTAGTGCATCAGGGTTCGTACTCAATTTCAGAAATAAAATGAAGGATTTTTGGAGGAGTTTTGAAGGAGTAAAATGAGATTTTGAAGGAGTACTAATGGGTTGTCCTTAAATGGTGTTGCACTTTTATTCATCGTATTTGACCCCATTCCCCTTTGTCACAAAATGTCACACTTCACCTTACTACTCCTCGTCAAATGTCATAACATAGTGTTGTAACAACTGTGTGATGTCATTTTTTATCACTCTTTCTCATACCCTTGTCACAATTTCATGAACCCCGGCTCCCCCTCAAGTTATGACATCAAACATGGATGACCCTTTTTACATTGTCCGAACTGCGATTTACTAAACAATTGTTTTCTTTAACACAATTGCTTAATATAGTACATCTACTTATGTATTTTTAAATATTTAAATAATAATTGGACAAACTGACTTTTGCTGCTGAGAGTATGGTGGAGGGAAAAGCAATAGATATAAAACTTGAGCTAAGCACCATTTAAGCATGTTTTACTTCACCTATGAAATGTCTTAGTCATCTACTCTTATGCTCAATTTGTAAATCACATCTTTATGAAAAAAATAAATATACAAAATTACTACATCAAAATTGTAAATATACCTTTGCCCTAGTGACGATGTTAAGTTGTCGATTGAAGTATTTTAAGTCACTGTCAAAGAAAAAAATTATGTAGTCTTGAATTAAAAAAGAAGGAGTTTTGAAGAAATTAAAACCAAAATGAAGGAGTTTGAAGGGCCCTTCAGGAAAATTTCCTAAAAGAAGTTGTATTGGAGGAGTTTTGAAGGAGCCTACGAACCCTGTGCATGCAAATAGTGCTCAAAATGATCAATAACACTTACATTCACTTAAATAATAGCTACAATGTGTATGTAAAAGAAAGAAAAGGATCGCTAATTTTTTTCAAACGGTTTGCATACATAATCCAGCAAATCGGGCAAGCTGATTAATACCAACAGATCTATATAGGTTACACCAAACACACAAAGGGGAGGCAAGAGGAATTTTTCAAGTATGGTACAGTCGCCCATTTATGCACGTAAACAGGGTAGATCTAAAAATTAGTAAGTGGGGTAGGCCTAAAAATAGTTTTCAGCAGTACAGTATCAATCAGGATTTTAATTTTGGCACGAGTCAAAAATTTATTACAACTATCGAACTAATGCGTAGAACAGTGGCAGATTTACAGGCTGGAGACTTGTTGCAATGCATTTTTGTAGTTCTCTCGGACATGAACAGAATTCCCTAAAATATTTTCCATGAGCCTTTCTCGATACCCCTTTGAAGCCCCTCGAAATTAGTAAATACGCCACTGGCTAAGAAAATCATTAAAGTAGTAGAACAATTCTTGAGGCATACCTTAAGTTCACACTTAACGTATTGTTAAATAATAAAATGATTCTTGAATTACACACAGGGGTGCCCACCTAGAGAGGGTCATGGCATAGACTGCGCCACTGCAATGTTTAGGGGGGGGGGTAGGTTCGCTCTTGCTGTTAGGGGAAGGGGATGACAGCCTTGCCATCCATAAAGTTTCTTCAGTACTTTCTACATAAAAATGAAACATGATAAGGGTTGTCTAAGCAAAAGTTTTCCAATTATGTGGTTGTCACAATTTGCAAATTTTACACGAATCTGCAAATTTTCTAAATTAGAAGTAGATTGATATTTCCTGTAAAGGCAAACTACACTCATTCCGCTCAGAACTCAAACATTTTCCCAGAAGTATCACATGACGACTTAACAAAACTCAATAAGAAAACTGCAGAGATTTTGCAGAATTTAATTTGAAAATGCAGAAAAAATCCAGAATTACTTAATTTTTGAAATTTTACATAGTGACAACTCCTGCTATGATTGAACCACTTATGCTTAGATAATACTATACCATGATATTTTTAATATATAACTTATTAGGAAGAAAATAGCAATGTCATGAAAGATTAAGCAAAGCAAGTACAAGCAATCCTAAATTGTTTACTGACATGCAAAATTAATCGCACTTTAATAGTAATTCAAACCAATACAAAGATGTATACCCCCCTCCCCCAATTGAATTTCATCTAAATCTTTTTTTAAACGATGTCTGTCTAGGATATAAAATTTGATGACATTCTGCAGTCCATTAGGAATGCAGTACTCTATCTAATAGGTAGCAAGCCAGGGTTCTTGCCTTGGATGACAAATTTACCATATTTCTGAAGTAAAAATTTTAAAAACTTGAAGGAAGAAGGGAAAAGGCGGCCAACTTCAAGTTTTCCCCCCCAGTTAAAAAAAAAAAGTCTGGCTGTACTGCAAAGGCTATAACGCATTTAAAAAATAAGTATTTGGCAAGACTAGCTGGTGGCTGAACAAATTGATCCAAACGACAAGTTAAGAGAAAGGTACTTTTACTATAGAAAGAACCTCTCAAAAAACATAAATAGTATTATAAAGGGCTGAACACCCATGTTCATAGGTAAATATATCACAAAGAAGTAAGAATGATTACCAAATGATCTAAAAAATTTATTTGTAACTATGCAAAAATTTGAACCAACAGATCAACAATCAATATATTTTTTAAGTTCTTTCGATATTAGCAACATTTTATCGACATTCTATTCTTTGCTACATATGCCAAAATCTCATCGAATCAAATGGTAACTGAGCCTCAGAACTTGCTTACTTCAGATATTACTTACAAACAAAAACTTACTTACATAAAATACACCACCAATTAATTCTATATAGCTACCAGTTTGTTTGGTACTCTTGACTTCCTTAAGAGGTTTTCCACCTCAGTCACTTTCTATTCTGGGCTGACAAGTGCTAATAAGGTGCTTCATTAATTACGTAAGGATGATTTTGGTAATTTTTGACCCCTCCTCCCTCCCATATAAAGGTATGTAAGATTTTTCAAACCCTCCCCCTCCTTTTTTTACGTAAGATTCTGAAAACGTTATTAAGTTTACTATCGTTTAATTAAACCTTTTTCTGTGAAGAAATATTTATTAAAACGTTAGAATCTAGACCGAATATTTTTTTTACATTTTTTAAAATTAAAACGAAAACATTCCATAGTATATAGTGCAATTCTTTTATGAAATTTTACACTCTTCATTCTTTGTAAAACAAGTAAAAAACAGCTCATCCTAATACATTTTTTACATTCCAGACGCAAGTTAAATAGAATCCCTGCCAAACCACCTGACGTCGCGACTTCTAATGTAAAACTTCGACTTGCAGAATATTACTTAAAAATGGGTTTGACCCCCCCCCCCAAATAAGGATATATAGAGATTTTTCCAGCCTCCCCTCCCTCTCGGGACCCTTACGTAATTAATGAATGACCCCTAAGCACGAAACTGCAGTCTTCGGACAGAATGACTGAGCTGGAGATGTATTTTATGTATTCCTGCGGTAACTTACTGAAAAGCTTACTCAATTATAAAAAAACTTACCGGTATATTAAGTTTCACGGCGTCAACTGGCTGATAGAAGGGCCAGGCAAATTGATGTTTCCATACAGCCTTCATAACTGTTTTTAACAAAAAATGCAGTTGATTTGTATTCCTGTGTGGTTTATTTGGTGGCGGAATAAAGGGAGGCTGGACAACACCATTTACTGGCTCCACGACTGGCTCAACGTATTTAGACATTACGTCACCACTGGTGCCCTAAAGAAACAAATTGGCATAATTAATATAACAAAATCAAATAAGATCACTTAATAATAAAATCACTTCAGGCGCAATCAAATGAAAGGAAGGGCATAACACTTACGTTTTCATTCTCATTTTGAAGGGCACCCATACTTCAAAAGGCATTAGGAAAATAAATGGCTTATTGTGAGTTTAAGTAATGCCTGTGAAAGATACGCAAAAATAAGAATTTAGCATAATAACAAGAATAATAATGCACAATAACTAATAAAAGCACAGTACAGTAAAAAGTACTGATTGAAAAAAAGATTTTATCAGATACCCTAATGGGGCATTCCAAGGTATTTTTGACATTATGTAGAGTCCGTAACGTGACCTTTTTTTTGCCTTAACTTTTTAATTTACCGTTTGATTTGCAAATAATTTTAATTTGAGCTGGTGTGTTGGTAGGAAAAGATCAAAATAAAATAATATGCTAATCAAACAGTAAATTAAAAAGTTATGGCAAAAAAGGTCACGTTACGGACTCTACATAAATGTCAAAAATACCTTGGAATGCCCCTAATGCAAGTTGACAAGCACATACAATGTACAAAATCCATAACAAAATTAACCATTAGAATAAAAGCATTATTTTTCAAGAAATACCATACTCAAAGCAAAATTACATATGCATGAAAAAAATTGTTTTAATAAAACAATTGGGAAAAAGTAAAGAAAGAGTTTATCTGCTTTTACCGAATATGACAAGAGCTATATGTTGAAGGGAACTACAGTAATTTAATGACTGAATCCTTAGTTTTATAATCAACACTAAAAAAACTTCTTCAATAATAGTAGATCGAAAGATTAAGAACAGTGTTTGCATTTTGTTTGGTAGAAAAATTGATTATAGTGTGCTGCTAGTGTTGACAACACATACCTGCATTTCTCGAAACACAAAATATTCATACCATCAAACGTTCGAATGCTCACAATCACATGAAATAACAATAACAGAAATGATTGCAATAATATTACCGACATGCAATAAAGCTCTGAAGTCAAAGAGTAAGTTATGTCAAAAATGATCGCGAGACCGGTTGTAATCACGCCAAATTCATTGTTTTCTCCAACGGTTTTGATATACAGCGCCATCTCAGTCTCGGACTGAGGATAAACAGGTAGGAGTCAGCGCCATTTTACCCTGAAATACCACGATATAATATTCAAATGATTTATAGAAAGCTCTTTCAATAAGCTTGGGCTGAGATAGAAACACACCCTCGTGCGTTAGTAAACGAAAAGCTAGCAATACATTTAAGTCTAAGCATATAAATAGGTATAGTTAATATTACTTAACATAGCATTCAACTAACACTGTAATTTCGATGTAGTTGGACGTTTTAAACGAAATGGCGAGTTAATGAAACTTAACAGACGTGTATATTGGGGTTATGTATTCAGTTTTATTGTATTTCCTGACCAGAAGAGTACATCATGTTCTTTAGGGGGTAGCTTCTCTTATGGGTAGCTAAGTCACATTCAGAGATGAAATGGAAATATATAAGAACCTTACGAATGAAAATATTTAATACTACCTCCAGTTTCAGGTTTGAATTAATCACACGCATTCCAACAAATTTGGATGACATTTCATTTGCCTTATCAGAAAAGATTGCACCACGGACTCGGCATAGCAATCACTGGAATAGTAATGGCTACTCTCATGTACGAGAACTAAGCTTTATAAGAGAACCAAGAAAATGGGCAATCCTATTGGCTGTTAGAAGTCATATGACCACACCTTAATACTTAGTTTATCAATATTTGTTATTGTTGTCAGAGTTTTAATGTGTTTCGCATTATTAAACCATATAAGATTACTGGATATTTGGGTCTTTAGAGTTTCACTCAGTTTCGAAAGAGCATTTCTTCGTCTGTTCTGCGCTAAGATTACAGACGCTCAAAATGGAGACTTTCTTCTGTAATAACAACAAATGCTCTCGTCGAAAAAGAATTTCGACCAATCAGACGAGATTTGAAATAAACGATATCGATTAGGATTAAATTTGGGAAATTGTTTCAATGAATTTTAAACATCTTAAACTGACTAAAATTATAACCAAAAAAATAAGAAATAGGAGCTAAAACATTGCTGCCTTTTTTTCTCCTCTGTGGGATCGTTTTTAAAATCAGAATTTTAGAGTAATAGTTTTAACGAGATCTTTTTGGTTGCACCATCGATGAAGCCCTGCCTGCAAGCGAATCGTTCAAATTGAAATGAAATGTGGTAAATTCGGACTTTAAAGTGTATTCAATATTAATAAACAAACTAATTTCTGAATTAAATCAGAGTGATGTAGCTCTGGTTTCCATTATTTTCTGCATCTGTTCGGTTTAAAACACGTGCTGGTATACTGTTTATTATATTTTATGTAGCAAAGCGATGACTTCATCAATGAATGGAAGAGACGACAGCAAAGTTAAGGTTATCCAACACTTTGTTTACTTTTTATATTATTTCAATTTTCACTTTTTGTGTGTGTGATTTTTGTTGTTTTTTAATGCATAATGTACTGAGTGTATCATTTTGCCTCCCTGGAAATTTTTAAAGTGACAGGCCTGGTCTGTAGCTTTACTATTTGTTTTCATCACTCCATTGTTTTCATGTTAAATTGTATTATTCGCAAGCTTGAGCGTTTCGATTAAAGATTCAACGAAACACGTCTGAAGGAACTCATTTTATTCAATTCCTATTGAGAATATTTTTTTTATCAATCATTTTGTTTACGTTAGTTATTCCTATGGACTAATAAATTTCAACAACAAACGAGTATAAACAAGACAAAGAGTTTCCACTAAAAAATAACAGCTGCAATAAAAATGTAGATTCATTTCAGACAACCAATGATGCGGACGAACTATAAATATTAGTTGGTTCCTACAAATGTGCAAGGTAGTACAGTTTCCGCCGCTTATTGAAATCACATTCGTTCTGAGGACATTTGATTTTATAAACCGGCACTCATGAACTGAAAAAAATAAAAGGTTTTTAAGTATAAATGCTCTTAAGAAATAAATAAATTATGATTAGTTGTATTTTATTTTTAGTCTAGTTGTATTGTCTTATTTTAGTTCAGTTGCAAAATACAGTGGACATTTTAAATTACATAAGGTACATTTTTAAAAATTTCTCAAGGATCTTAACATATTGACTTATTGTAGTTTGAATAAGAGAATTTGAAAGTAAAAATTGGGAAATCCCTAATTTAACTGCAGCACCACACTAACTACATTTAGGAAGCTTGTCATACTAATTCAAAATTTCGAATTAATCTTTCACACTCAAGTCGTCACAACATGCTAGCTAATAATTTTAACTCAATTGTAAAAATGAACTGTCAAATCCTGTAGATAGCTGAATGAGCACGAACTGAGCAGGGCTGCATGTCGAAACAGTTCTGCAAAGTGGAAACAGGCAGCACCAACTAAATGTATGGCTCTGAAACGTTTTTGTTTATGTGGAGCTTGTTATTTATTAGTACTGCAATGTTTTAAATTTTTGAAAGAAAAAATAAAATCCTGATTCTATTCTTAGAAAAATTAATACAGTAAAACCTCGCTACAACGCTATCCGATACAACGATAAATCCCTCTACAACGATAATATTTCGTGGTCCCGGTGACTCGCATAGGAATTAATGTTATCCTCCTCTCAATATTGCGATATTCTCTACAGCAATAAACCCCTGTAAAGCGATGTTTTTTAAAGTTTTTAACCCCTCTTTATTACGATAATTTGGTTTTCAAGTACAGTAAAATCCTGAAAGTAACCCCTCCTATTTTCAAAAAAAAAACTTAAAACTTTATTTTTTCTTTAAAAATGGTTAGCTCTAAGTTTCGCGCTACGTTATAAACAATGCGTTTCCAAAATGGCGTTGCGCTGGAGATAGTTTATTTTCACAAGTCAAAACAAAAATGCACCTTCCAAAATAAATAAAAAAGCAGTACAATCGTATAAATTTCTTTTGCAACGCATATGAACAAAAAGAAAAGGCGCCCTTGTATCAAAATGCGCCTAGACCGAAGGAATAAAGAGCTGAAACCATCCTTCCTCCCCCCCCCCCCCCCCGAGATTGTTCTTTTATTTTGTTTAAACCACAGTGGTTTTTTTTTTTCTTTTTTTGGGAAAAGAAAACATGCACATGGAGAGGGAAACTAAAAATCTAAAAATGCTTGCCAAGTAAAAAAACAGAAAATGTTCAATTTTTTTTTTTTTTTTTTTGAGTGAGTGGCAAATGAAGATGATCCGAAAAGGTGTAACATTCCCATCTGATTACGTCATCACTGTCACATGATCGACGAAAACGGAAGATTTGATTTTATTCACTAGTGTATTTTTCCCTAAGATGGCAGGGAGAAAGCAAATTTCATTTCAAGATAAACTCAACGTCATCAGTGATATTGATGATGGAATGAAGCAGGTTGATGCAGCTAAGAAATATGGATTATCTCAATCTACAGTTGCAACGTTCCTCAAGAAGAGGAAACATATTGAAGATGCTGTGAGATCAAATTCAGTTAATCCCAAGCGAAAACGACTAAAAGTCGCGACTAATGAAAAGATTGATGCTGCCGTCCTGAAGTGGTTTCAAGAGATGAGGGCAGCAAATATTCCAATAAATGGACCCTTGTTATGTGCACAAGCACGGAAATATGCAGCAATGCTAGGGAACGAAACTTTTAAAGCTAGCAATGGTTGGCTAATGCGTTTTCGGGATCGCCACGGAATCACTTTCCAGGAAATTCACGGAGAGAAAAAATCTGCTCCGATGAATGAGGCAAAGGCCTGGAGACAAGAGAAGATGAAAGAAATTCTTCAAAAGTATGCACCAGAAAACATTTATAACGCTGACGAAGCTGGGCTGTTTTTTCAACTCCTCCCTGATAGAACATTGGCGTTTAAGGGTGAAAAGTGTCACGGCGGGAAGAAATCAAAACAAAGATTGACTGTTCTTCTGTGTGCCAATAGTACAGGAACACATAAAATTCAACCTCTTGTTATCGGCAAATCTTTGAAGCCAAGGTGCTTCAAGAATGTGAGAAGTCTTCCTGTGGAATATAAAGCCAATAAAAAGGCTTGGATGACGTCTAAATTTTTTTCTGAATGGTTGCTGAAGTTAGATAAGGAAATGAAGAAGAGGAAGAAAAAAATTGCATTGTTGATTGATAATTGCTCCGCTCACACCTCAATTCCAAAACTACAATGCGTTGAAATTGTTTTTTTTTTCCGGCCAACTGCACTTCCATATTGCAGCCACTCGACATGGGCATAATTAAATGTTTTAAAGGATACTATAGGAAACGTTTGGTAGAATCGATACTTCTGGGGATTGAAAATAAAGTGGAAGGCCCTTTTAAAGCTGTAAATGTTAAGGACGCATGTGACTTTATTGCTGGAAGTTGGTGGGCAGTAACAGAGAAAACCATTCTGAATTGTTGGAAAAAGGCCGGTTTAGGTGTCTTAGAAGATAAAATGTTATCTGATTGTGATGAAAATTCCTCAGACTGTGATATTTTATATGATCGGGAAATAGTTTTGAATCTCCAAACATCTGTGTCCCAACTCGAGGAAAAAACGGGCAAAAAATATGGAGTGAACGTGGAGGATTATTTGACAGCGGATGACGATCTTACTGTTTTCGCAGGAGTTACTGATGAAGAAATTCTCTCTGAAATTACTGGTGAGATGGAACATAGTGGAGAAGAAGACGATGAGGAGGAAGAAGATGATGATGATGATAATACGAGTCCATCACAATCCTTATTGTCGACCCAGGAAGCACTTCAATCAGTCAAATCTCTGTGGACATTTTTTTCAAGTCTTCCATCCACAAACGAGGATCATTTTCGTGCTTTGGACTCAATGTATACCTTGTTGGTTGACTTAACAGTCAAAAAAGCGGCCAAACAAACAAAAATATTGGATTTTTTTCAATAAAAATGGATTTGAGGTATGTTTACGAGCTTATTTTCGGAATTTATTTCAATTGATAGTAATATTTAATCATAATTAACACCTTGCCAATAAATGTATTACAAATATACTATATATAAAAACATTTACACCTAGGTAATGCATATACTATAACATTTAAATAAAAAAAACCTATTGTATTATCAAAATATATAGGCCTTCGATATAACAATATATCCCTCTACAACAATATATTTCTTTGGTCCCCAAAATATCGTTATAGCGAGGTTTTACTGTATATGCTCTCCAAAAGTTTGATTTTATAAAACGGCGAGGATGATTTTATCAAAGGATAAACCTAACATGTTTTGGTATAGAAATGATTATGTTCTTCCAGATTTGATTCTATAAAACGGCTGATTTTATAATCCAGTGATTTTAATAGTGGCGGGCACTGTAAAGGTTTGGCTGTAGCTGGTTTTAAAAACGTTTTCCCTTTTAGGGATATTTGCGTGGTTGAGAAGTTGGCGCAGTTGTCAAATTTTTGGGGTGAATCATTTTATTTAGTTAACCTTGTTGATTTAAGGTAACCCTATGCAAAAAGATTTTCCCCCAATTTTTGTTTATGTAAGGAAAACACATTCCCTTCACCAGGTTGGTGCCAGAAATTGCTTGCTAGTGGGTCAAAATTGCCAATTTCTTGATTGCAGAAATCTTCCCAAGGTTTTTAAAGATGGATTGTGAAAAATGATTGTGAAGGTATTCTTCAATTGCTGTTGATGAAAATTGTTTTTTCCTTTTTACCATGTTCCTAATAAACATACCTTGTTCCTTTCGATCCTGCTTTGCAGGGTTTATGCTACGATCGCATTTTTCGCAAAATGCGAAAACACTATCTCAATTGCGAAAGTAAAGCAAAGCACTTTCGCTTTTTTGCTCAACTAAAAAATAAGTTAATTTTAAAAAAAAGGAAATTTAAAATCCAAGACAGGAAGCACGCATGGCGATTGTCAACTTAATCTTTAAATCTCAGTAAAGATGCTTAAATTACAATCAAGTTCAATACTTTGTCTTATCCAGCATTATTTCCCCTCAAAAACTGCATTATTAGGAGGAGGAGAGTGCAATTTTCTAAAAACCAAACATATGTTTTCTTAATGATAAGCATAATCCAAGACTTTTATTTTATGCTTAAAAAAACGCTGCTGTACTAATTGCTTTAAAGATATCATAGAAGAAATTTTCAATCATTTTAAAATGGAGATGAAACACAGAGGCATTTAGAATGATATGAGAATGTAAACATTTTTTAGCATTTTGCTAAAACTTTTTCCTTAATTTTAGCTTTTATGCTAAAGAACTTTTGAACCGAGCTTAAACCCTGCTGCTTTGTATCTTAAATCGTCATATATTTAACAAGGAAAGATATTCGATTTAAACGCACTTATATCATATTCAAATTTTTGCATGTCATATTTTGAGAGAGAAAATTAGCATCAAAGCATGTATGATTACCAGGGGTCTGTCCAGGATTTTTTGCAGGGTACTATTTTTGTGCATTTAAAAAAAATATTGAAAAATAAAATCTTTTTGTGAAATTTCAAAATGTTAACTGCATGTTATCCATCAATATAGATAGATAATAGATTTCTGATTTGCATACTCATTTATCAGGGCCCAATACAGATTGATTTTGCTACCGTTTTTCGGTGCTTTCACAAAAATCTTGTTTTGAAATCGGTACTTTCACAAAAATCAAGTATATTAAAATCAGTAGCTTCATAAAAACATCGAAAATTTCACAAAAATTCGCGTTTTAAAATATAAAATTTGTTTCTCTATTTAAAACAAAATATACTCATAAAATAAAATTATATGCAGGTTTATATGAACAATCGCTTTAATAGAAACCTTTTTGTAGTATTTTAACTAATTTTTAGCTATTTCTCACCAAAGTGTATTTATGCAATATTATTGCAATCTTTAAACATCTGTTTTGAGGAACCGTTTTTCTCATAATTTCTTATATTGTACACAGTACATAGACCATTAAGCTGAAATTACGATGGTATTTTTCATACTTCTCTTAGGTTTTCAGCTCCCCCCCCCTCCCCCAAAAAAACCTGTTAAAAATAATACTAGATGACATTTACACTTTTCAAACTAAAATTACACTTGTTCCACTACTTCTTTTACAAAAATTAGGATGCGTCTAAAATTTCACAAAAACAATGCTGACAAAAAAAACTTTCACAAAAATAGAATGATGCAATACTTTCACAAAAATTGGTAGCGAGAAAAAAATCCTGGATTGGCCCCTGTTTATTAAAAAATGAGTCCATGAAATGTTCGATTTGGTCAATCGAGATTTTGTAAAGGGTCCTTTTTTAACGAATTAGATTTATGTGAAGGGTCTTTAATAGAACCTACATTTCCTCTAGCTATACCCTTGATTACTGTTTATATTTCGTCTATTTAATGAATCGTTTAAGCAGCATTAATGAATGCTATTGATATAGCTAGATAATATAGTTGCTCATACATCTGCTGTTGTGCAGATACCAGGGGTTGATCCAAAACTTAAATGAGTCTGCTTCTCCTGCATCGTAAAAGTGGCCGCTTCACAAAATTCCACATCGCAAGATGGAAGTAGACAAGACTATAAATTGCCTAAAATTCCAAATCCAGAATTAGATGCTTATCTCAAAGCAAATTATTGAAATTTCGCAAAATGTGTCAAAAATTATGTTCTCTTCTATTAATTAATTTTTTTTTTTTTGCAAAGTGAAATTTTGTCTGCACAGTTAGATTTGATTTTCATTGCTTTAGAGTATTTGTTATAAACTAAAAAGAAAAATATTTCAGCTAAAATGCAATTTCCTGCCGATAATCGGAGGGATGGCCACCATAGACTTTCCCCTTCCATTTTAAAGTTCCATTCCTATGAAATAAGATGAGATAAGTTCATTTATTTGGAATTATTAGTTTTTTACTTTCCTGAAATAAATCAATCCACCACATAAAAAAATCATTTTTTAATCAATCATTAATTTTTAACTCTGAAAAGTGAGAGGGCAATGCTTCTTTACTTTTGGAAGTGAGGGGGCAATTACCCGCCTTGCCCCCCTCCCCCACTCTGTACGAGCCGCCTATGATTATCAAACGGCAGGAGAGTTTCGCTATTTTTACTTTCTTCTATATCTAATATATAGAAGAAAGTATTGGATTCGTGCAAATTTTCGAATTTCGAATTTTGACGGATTCGAACGTTTTGAGGTGTGCTGAGTCCATTTCGACCATTTTTGGAAAATGTCTGTCTGTCTGTGTGTGTGTATGTATGTGTGTGTGTGTGTGTGTGTGTGTGTATGTATGTATGTGTGTCACGTCTGTGTGTGACCAGTTTTTTGTGGCCGCTCTACAACAAAAACTACCGCATGAAATCGAACGAAATTTAGTACACATATGTGCCCCTATCTGAACTTGTGCCCATTAGTTTTTGGCGCGAATTCCTCCAAGGGGGGTGGAGCAATGGGACGTTTTTCGAGTTACGCGTGCTTGCTATTCCTCAGGAAGTTACTGGCGGAATCAAACAAAATTTGGTCCATATGTTGGTATTAACAGGAACAGGTGCTGATTCAATTTTGGTGTCAATAACTCAAACGGGGGTTGAGCTGTAGAACGTTTTTTGTCGTCAATTGTGACTGCTGTATCTCAAGAAATAATGAACGGAATGAAAGAAAAATTTATCGGCAAGTAGCCCTTAGTGGGTATAAGAACTGATTTTATTTTTGTGTCAACAGCTAAAAGGGGGGTAGCGCAATCACCCGTTCTTTTTTTCCATTTTGAGTGCCCTATCTCAAGAAGTAATGCTACGTTCTGGTTGAAATTTGGAATATATGTGAATCCATATGTAAACAGGCTTTGGTTCTATTTTGACGCCGATCGCTCCAAGAGGTGTTGATTTTTTTTTTTTTTTGCGAATAAAAATATTTTTATTAATGCAACAATAAGAAAGATAAATCGTAATAGATTGTCGTCTGCGTATTTCTCGTGATTTTAATTGTGTGGAAACGATCGGAAATATTATCTCAATGATTTAAAATTTTTAACTGTTGCCATCTTATGTTTTTTAACAAATAAAATATTTGTAATTCATTGAAGCAAGGCTTTTAAAATAACTTTCAATTTTCGCTCTTTGCTTTGCTTTTGCAATAATTCAGACATTGGGATGGTCGTCAAGTTTTTGCATGTGTCATTTTGTTTTTGTTGGGAATATTGCTTCCTCGTCAAGCATGGGGAGGGATCAGAAAAAAAAAGAAAAAGAAAAATGTAGAAGAAAGTTTCGTGATGGCCACAACGTACTAGTTTGAGTCGGAATCCAAAATCCGGAAAGGTCGTCCCAAGCATTCTGGATTTGGGATCTGATATTGTATAACTGATAATCATGATAACACGTTATGGGATTTTAAAAGAACTTTGTAAAACCTCTGATGCTCTGTTTTGGCTAAATATTTTTTGCATCACTATGTTACACCCTCCCCCCCCCCAGTATATATGCAACCCCTCTCCAGAAAAAAAAAATCAATTTTAGTTGCATGTTGGAAATTGCAGTGCTGTGATAATTCTCTAAATATAAGGTGCCATTGCAAGGAATTAAAGTTGGTGTGGCATCCAGTTCTTATATTGAAACAAAATTGATTAAATTATCTGTTCCATATACCATATATACATGCATATTTTTATTTTTTAGGGTCCAAATTATACCTTGAAATTCACTCTAGCTGGTCATGCAAAAGCCATTTCTTCTGTGAAGTTTAGCCCAAGTGGAGAATGGTTAGCTAGCTCATGTAAGTTTGATTTCTCATTGTTCCTTTTTTTTTATTTTACTAACTCAAAAGTCGATTAGACCAGGGTCCATTTATTTAAAACATGATTAAAATCAATCATGATTTGATAATAAAAAGAGGAAATTCTGCTTGAAAACTCAGAAAAAAGGAGACCCAACTGTTGTTATTAGAAGCAGTTTGTATATCATTTCTCAGTATCTTAAACATTAAATTTGATTTGAATCATGCACTTGTATTAAAACTGGTCAACTTATACCTATTATTAAAGATAGCTACGGCCATAAAATGAAAATAGCTAAGAAGTTTTTTATCCATTGTATGAAATATATTATGTTTATAAATGTGAAGTAATTAATATCTACAAATTTTTGAAGATTGCACTAACTATTAAGTTTGTTTACCCATTTGAAACTCGCTTCAAACTGGCAATTTTTTTTCCCCAATTTGTTCTCATGTTCCTTGGTCTAATTAAATGGATTTTTGGTCCCAATAAGCAAATATTACTTGTGTAATGAGATTTGTTTTTGTTCTTTAAGGTTTGGTCCAAATTAACAGTGGTTTTATTAAACGGATTTCACTGTGTATATACATTCTATAACAAAAAAATCGTCACACTAAGAAGTAATCATCCGATTGCTTTGAAATTTTGTATGCCTGAGTGTTTTGACCAGATATGCAAATGATTAAAATTTGGTGTCCAATGAATGAATAATTTGATCTATAGGGCACGGAAAATGTGCATCCAGCAGATGTGTATAAAGGGCAGTTCTTTAACAGTTGTTGAAATTTTCTGTTTGATTGCAATTCAGATTACCTTTCAACAACTGAAAAATGCCTCGCAACATGGTTCGTGCTCATTACGAGCAACTGTCGGAGTTTAAAAGAGGTCGTATCATCGGATTGAAAGAGGCCGGTTGGTATAATCAGAGAATCGCTCGTCATTTGAGTCGAAGCGATGCGGCAATTCGAAGATGCTGGCAAGGATGGGTGTAAAATGGCAGAGTTCAGCATCAGGATGGTAGCATTCCACCTAGGGTCACAACTGATCGTGATGACAGAGTGATTGTCCGATCAGCTGTCACAGCGCTTTCTTCATTTCTATAAACCATCAGACGTTCAACCCAAACATTGGTGTCCATCATGACCATTTACAGACGGTTGGACAGCCAAATCTATGCTCGCGCCAACCGTTACACCACCTGCCGACGAATCCCACTTCCAACTGTCTTGACGATCATCGAAGACTTGTTTGGAGAGGCAGAGGGGGTATCATAGTTTCAGTTTTGCACGCCACACTGGCCCTCAACAAGGCATTATGGTCTGGGGTGCCATTTCCTTTGATAACTGGACCCCTTTGGTCGTAATTAGAGGTACACTTACTGCACAGTGGTATGTCAACGACATCCTAAGACCTGTCTTGCTGCCGTTCCTTTTGCAGTACCCTCTGCTGGTTTTCAGCGGGACAATGCCAGATAACATACGGCACGTGTTGCTATAAACTGTCTGCAAGCTTGTCAAACTCTTCCGTGCCTGCCAGATCCCCATCTCTCTCTCCCATCAAGAATGTCTGGGATATGATGGGAGGGCGATTGCATCTG
Source organism: Uloborus diversus (assembly GCF_026930045.1). Taxonomy (NCBI): domain Eukaryota; kingdom Metazoa; phylum Arthropoda; class Arachnida; order Araneae; family Uloboridae; genus Uloborus; species Uloborus diversus. Next base: position 265,788,077 of record NC_072731.1, read on the forward strand.
GCAAGGAATGTTGATAACCTCGTCCGTCACAATTGGAGCGAATTTCGCCGGAAATACCGCTGGACACCCTCCGGGAGCTTTATCGGTGTTTGCCACGTTGTGCTTCCAGGGCCGGATTTAGTGGAGGGCAGGTGGGGCTATTTCCTGGGGCCTCCAGAACAAAGGGTCCCCCACAGTAAAATTTTTACAAAATATCCTATCTTTCACGGGTCGAAAATATCAGATACAGTGGCTCCCAAAAGTGTTCGTACACCTTGAGATTTTGTAGTAAAACCAAAATAACGCAAAACTGAATTCGAATATGAAGTCCAATTTTTTTTCGCACCATTCCTATGCCATTCTGAATAAAACCCAGTAGCTTTGTTCAAAATATTGCCAGAATTTACTTTTGAAATTTGTCAAAAAACAAAGAGACAGAGAAAAAATACGCCACAAAAGTCATCGTACACAGAAATATTTTCGAATATATTCATGATTAAAATTATCATATGTGTTTTTTATTATTATTTTTTCATTGTAATGACACTGTAAAGTCACTTGCCTTTATTTTTTGTTTGTTTATTCCCTAATATTCTGCTTATTATTTTTAATGGCTAGTATGCGTAGAAAACAACAAACACAATTCGAAATTTGTTTTTTTTTTTCACCCTCACAGTACTCGCAAATTGGTTTGAAATGTCTCTAAATTAGTTAATTTATGCCATTATATAGTGAAGTGCTTGATAAAATGCTTTTAAGACAAGAATTGGATCGAAAACAAGGTAAGAAAAGGTCAACTGGCAAAGTTAACAAAGCGTGATCGGAGGTTTACAGTTAAAAAAATTATGAAAAATACGCATTTGAGTGCTGAAAAAGTTTCTGCAGAATTGAATGAGACATTTTACGTTTAATTTTCACCTAAAATTGTTCGCCAAGTTCTCTGATTAGCTGGATTAAATGATACCTCTTCCCGCAGAAATTTTCTTGTTCGTACGAAAAACAGAAAGCTTACGCTTTCCGTCGTAAAATCAATGATGAATAAGCTCAAAATGTTTTGGAACAACGTCTTACTTATAGATGAAAATAAATTCAATATTTTGAGTTAATTTGTTGTATAATTTTCAATAGAAGAAAAAAATGAGAAATTTAATCTTAGGAACTTAGCTGGATCAGTTAATCAGGACGGTGAGGTGTTCTTGTGTGAGGGTGCATAACAGCAGCAGGACTTGGAAATTTGGAATTTTTTGATGAATTAATGAATCATGCTGTTCATTAAAATATTTTAAAAAATAATTTTAAACCATTAGCCCACAATTTTGGTAATCGGAACAACTTTGTTTTTTTTTTTTTAATCAAGATAACGATAAGTAGTACACGTTTGCATTTGGTGCCTCAAAAATTGTCCTTTAACTTTGAAATATCTCCTCAATCGCCAGTTTTGAACTTAATGGAGCATATTTGGAGATATCTGGTGGCTAGATTACGAAAATACACCATTGAAACGAAAAGCGAATTAGAAACAGTAAGACTGGAAGTGCGGCTGAACACTTACTCAGAAATTGCATAAAAAAAGAAAAAAAGACAATGAAATCTATTCCCAAACGTTTAAAAGCTGTTGTTGATACTGCACGATATTCTACTAAGTAATAATTTTGTAAAAAGTTGGATTATTTACAATTTTTTTGATTTTTTTTTTTAAAGTGTACGAAGACTTTTGTGAGATAAAATTTCCAGCACTTTTTGGTTTTTGATTTTCCAAAAATTAAGTTTTAATGTTTTATTAAAAATTTTCGCTTAGTTTTGTTAAAAATAGATCATATATCTTATAATTAAATACCTATTCCGAAATATTAATTCTAACCAATGGATAATGGCCTATTTCATTGAAAGTCGTAGGTGTACGAACACTTTTGGGAGCCACTGTATATACATATATATCAAAATATTCGGATATATGTCAAAGTATCGGATATTTTCGAAAATAGGATGATCTTTTCGAACCCTGATTAGGGGCCTCCACTCCTTCATTGTCCCGGGGCCACCACACTTCCAAATCCGGCCCTCCATGCTTTAGCTTGTATCCAGGATAGAGGCAGGTCAATACCTTATCGAACTTGTTACTGTAACTCTGACATAAATTATTCAATTGTTCTGAGAATTTAATCATTTACTATTCTGTGCATTGTATTCCTATCCACCAATTTTCGTCTCAGTCGGATCACTGGTTCTTGGTGCGTTTTTTTTTTTTTATGTTATAGAGTGTGCATATATTTAATAATAATTATTCTAGAAACAACCATTGCTGTATTAAGAAAGAGAAAGGTGCAATGATCAATGTTTTTTATAACGACATCTTATATCTTCAACTCTTCCATTATTACAATCTATGTATGAAGTTCCGTTCCAATTCCATGGATGCAATGTTATTTTTACATTTGTTAGAATGTCCAAATTGAATTGCTTATTTCTAAATTAAGTTTCAGTTTATTTAATTCTCCATCTACTCAAGAACTAATGATTAGCATTTTTATGTTTCTAATTGTAAAAGTAGAATATTTCCATTGAATAAAGTTGTTTTATGGTGAAAGGTGTGTGTATGGACTATGGTTCGCGTCAATATCACCTCAACTTGTTTCATTTGATAGATTGTATGAAACATGTTTTTTAGAAATAGTTGTAGAAGGGAAAGGCTTTTTGCTATCTAAATATTTATTTAAAAAAAAACTCAAACAAAGTAGAAGCCAACCATGATCTCTGAATTAAAAAAGGGGTTTGCTGTTAGTAATTCGCAATATATGTTGTCGTTAAATTATTTTTTTTTAATTTTATGTTTAATTTGTGTAGTATTTATTATTTTGTATCTTCAATTAGTCATTATTTTATTGGTTTATTGATTCTTTTTTTTTTAATGATACACGACTTGTTGAAGTTATTCCAGTATTTTAACCATTATTAGAAAACATGTAATATTTTGTGAATTTGTGTTAAAATACGAATTGGATGTCGGGTGTTGTTTCTAATGATTGTAGACTTAAGGACGTTTGTTTCAAATTAATATGTTCGAAAGCATTCCAATTCAGTTTTTACACGTTTTGTCATTTTTTGTGTTTCTTTGATGCTTAGTGCCATGTGTAACATTAGTAATTTTTCTGTTGTTGGGCCGCAATCTGTTAACATCTGCTATCAGTTCACAATATTTTTTATTATTTCCTGAATGGAACACAATACAAAGCATAGTCAACAAAAATTAGAATGTTTTTTTTTTTTCGAAAAAAAATGTATTGGTAAAATATCTTTTGGGATAGGCAATTGCAATGAATAAAATAAGCCTTAATACACAATATATTTTAAAATTACTACAATCATTAGTGTTTTTAATGTGAAAATTCAGTAGGCCCATTTGAGCTTTTGGATGAAAAGACGTTCAACAAAAAATGTTTAGTTTGCAGCTTCTGAAGCATTTTTGCTACGGCTGCGGAGTTAGGAGCTAAAGGTTTAAAATTCTCAAAAGTCAGAGTTGATCATTCCGCAGCTCTGCCAATGCTTCGGGATTCAGAGTCAAGCTTATTTTGGGGTAAAGGAGTCGGATTCGATGGTTGTAAAATCTCTGGGGTTGGGACATGATCATTTTCCCTCCAATGCAGCCCTGATCCTAACTGCACTGCAAAAACTTGATTTGCCCCCCCCCCACCAAGGTAATATCATAGAAAAGGTGGTTAATTTTTTTAAGTTAAATCATTTGCCGCCCTAATTCATCCATCATTTAATTAAAGTAAATTCATTTCATAAAATTAATACCATTCTAAAAAATAAAATGAAAATTCTATCCCCCCCCCAAAAAAAAACATATAAAAAATAAACAAAGCAAAGAAAGGCCTGCAGATAATTAAAAACTTTATATTTTGTGTACAAAACTTGAAAATGTTTGTGAATAATGCTGGCAAATATTTAAATTCTTTATTTCTATATATCAAGATTCATTTATTTCTATTTTATATAGCTGCCGATAAGTTAATAAAATTGTGGTGTGTTGCTGATGGAAAATTTGAGAAAACAATTCCAGGACATAAGCTAGTAAGTTCTGAAAATTCTACAAAATGCTTTAAACAATTAAGTAAGGTGTGAATTAGAAAGTGAATTAAGTAATAGGGGGATTTCTGTTATAATGTGGAAAAGAACAAATAAATAAAAATTGAGTATGTGTGCTAGGAGCCAAAAATAGCATGCTCTGATCAGGGGCGTATACAGAAAACTACTTTAGAACAGGGGAGGGGGTCATGCTAAAGAATACCCCCACCCCCCAATGAACGAACCTACTGTTTTAGGTACGAAAATTTTCTGAAACTGCTTGGGGGTCATTGAAAAGCATTGGAATCACCCATCTTTTGGGGGAAAAAGGTTGCACATTTCATAAGCAATGAAACAAAGTAGTAGTTCAAGTATTTACTTTCAAAAATAATGATTAATGAATTGAAAATATACAGTAATCGTTTACACTTTATGCATAAAATGTTTAAACACAATGCGGATGGATACTGTTGTCGACGGTTTAGGGGGGGGGGGGTCATGACCCCCATGATCCTCCCCTTATATCCACCACTAGCTCTGACATACTTGGATATGTAAATACGGAGGGTAGATTCAGATGCAACTTGGATCCGCCTTGCCCCCGTGGCAGAAAGCTGGCGACATTGTCGCAGAATGAGAGAGAGTTTGTGAAGAAAGATTTTGCACTAAGGAGGGAAAAAGGGATAGGGGGAAAAAAAGGTTAGCAATAAAATCATTCTGCGGAACAATACCAAAGGATAGCTGTTTCACGGTAAAAAATGTAACTGGACTATGAATTAAGAAAAAAACCTGATTTCCTACGAAAAATAAAATTGCAATTTTTATTTTACAAAAAAAAAACTTTGGCGAGCGCCAAATCGAGCGATCATTGATGACTGTGGTAGTCTGCAACTTCGGGGAGATCGGGAGGTATGACATGGATAAAAACCAGTTCAAACCAGAACCTCTCACCACGTGGAGCGATTTTAAAGCAACCCTGTGTTGATCAAAGAAGAGTGGCTGGCAGCAATGCACATGTTTGTGTTTGTTTGTGTGAAAGACTTGTGCCGACTTGCTTTTTTTTTCACCTCTGTTGAAAAATTACTTTAAGCCCTTAAAAAATTGCTTATTTGCAGTGTCGCAAGTTGCAGGAAGAGAAAACAGATGGAATACTTGATAAATTGTGTTCTATTTTGGGCTGACCAATAGTTATTCAGATAGGGGTGCTAACATGAATGAAAATCTTCTTTGGAAGAGTTATAATTTTTTTTTCTGAATGCATACTCTAATTAAATTCTTCTTTCTTCGTATGGAAAGGGAACTTTTGTTTGCTCCAGTACTTGATTTAAATTCTTTTTTTCACAAGAGGGAGAGGGCAGGGGTGCCCACCTGAGGGGGGGGGGGGGGTCATGGCGCAGACTAAGACATTAAAATTTGTGAGGAGGGGGGAGTTGTTTTGAGAAGTATTTTTTCATTGGGGGAGGGGATCTCCACAATATTGAAGGGGGTTTGCCATTGCCCTTGGGGGGGGGGGCAATCCCGGAGTGGGATTTCTTTTTTGCTTTAGTATTTTAATAAAATTTTATTTTCTTCTTGGGGGGGGGGGGGTTGAATTTTCAATTTGTTCTGACTAAAATGTGTTTTTTAATTAAATTTTTTTTTTTTGGGAGGGAGAGGGGGATACTTGGTTTATAATCTTATGTATTGCATATATTAATTTTTTTTATGGGAGGGTGCCCTTTATTTATTCATTTTTTCTTCCAAATCACATGCATGTTTTAGGGTTTTTTTTTTCCAAACTGTAATGCATATTTTAATTAAATTCATTTTCCTTTTAGGGGAGGAGGATACTTCGTTTTAGTTGTGTAAAATGCATTTAATTTAGTTTTTTTTTTTTGGGGGGGGGGGGCACCAAACTGTAATGAATATTTTAATTAAAAATTATTTTTTCTTCGGATCTTATTTCTTTGAGTATTGAATAGATGTTGCATCTGTATTTTTCTGATATTGAGAACTACAGATAAGTAAGTACTAAGAGACGAAGACTGAAAACTTAAATATGAGAGTGGCATCTCTGTTTAAACAATCACCCTGCTATAACATAATAATTTACAGTAGCATTACCTAAAATAAGCATAATAATTTACATTACTTTTGGTTAGATTTGATTTTTTTCTCCACTTACCAATTGCTGTTACCATGGTGTTAATATTTTTTACCATATAGATTTAGCTCAAGGTCACCCCCCCCCCCCTCCTCCTTTTTTTTCCCATAGCGAAAACTGAAAATCTGTTGAAAGCCCTGATACTGATCTTTAATGCTCTTCGTTTTCGTAGAAAGGAATTTACCTAAACAAGAAGTTGTGTGAAATTCGTTAATAAATAAATAAATTTTTCTCTTTTGAAATGAACTGCACTTAAGTTTGTCCATTGGTTCATTTTTTACTTCACGGAGCATTCTTACAGAAAGAAATTAGGTCCAGGAAAATTTGTCGCAGAAAGTAAAATAAAATTCTGCCACAGGGCCCTTCACGAACTTCAATGCCATAAAAGCGTCCACTTCCCAAAAGTTCATATCTTAAAGTTGGACCTTTCATAAAATTTCATTTGTAAAAAGTTCCTTCATAACTTTAAAGCACATTCAATTCATCTGAAAGCAAAACATCAGTAAAAATACCTTCAGCTTCCCAGTCATTCCTACCAAAGCGCCAAAGCAGAATATTGCTAAATTTGCGGCGTACGTTGCAGAGCAGATGCATGAGCTGCAGAACAATTCTGTTCAAATGTGAGCGAAACCTCTGATAAATTTTCTGCAGAAATCAATTAGATTTCTGTTGAATATTTGCATAAAACTTGCAGTTTCTGTAGATTCTCTGTAAATTTTCTCCCAACCGACGGTAAATTTTGCAGAAATTCTGCAGATTTCTTCAAGTTAGTTGAATATCTAAAATTATGACAAATTATTCTTATTTGGCGGAAAGCTCGTGCAAAATGGTGAATTTAATGTTTCGTTTGCAGGAACTTTAGATTTCAGCTTTTGCCCGAATTCCAGCTTTTTATGTTTGTTTTCTAAAATTTTAACATTTGTTTTACTTTTTCAGGCTTCAAAGCAATCCTACATTTCTTATAAATGTGAAGAGATTCTGTTTTTTCTTGCATTTTTGCTTCCCCTTTACCTAATTTTTCCCAATCAACATTAAACCACTGCAATTTCTGTCTTTAACGTATATTTTGGAAACATGCCAACATTGAAACACGAGCATCGCCGAAAATTGAGTGTCTTTATTTGAGATTTCAATCCCTTTGCATCCTGAAAATATTTTAATTATTTAGAAAGTTTTGAGGTGTTTTATTGTATGCTACCGTAACTTGACTTATTTTATTTATTATTTTAGTAATTTATGTAATTACTAACATTTTAATTGCTCATTCATGCCATATAAAATTAACTAAAAGAAAAAAAAAGAAGTTGTGGTTTATACCCAGATTTGGATTTTTATAAAACTTTGCAGTTTTGCTCTTCCTATACATCTTATACATATAAAATCTGAGTATCTATCTATCTATCTATGTCCAAGTTTCTTCTCCCGAACGACAGTGAACTGACCATCGAACCAGGTGTCGATGGATTCGTAATCCTCCCGTCTTCATGTTTGGCTATTTAACATAATCCTCCGATAATAATTAGCAGAGATATCAATTAAAAACTTTTAATTATGACTCTTAGATTTCAAAATAAAATCCATATTTTTCGAAGGCTTTCCTCCATTCAAATTATTATTCAGTGCTTCAACTCAACTTTCCGGATGAACGCTTTTATTAAAATTTACAGCGTGAAGAAAATCATTAAGATAAAAGATCTGTTGCCATTTTTTTTCTCGAATATGAACAGGTAAAATTCTTGTTTTTGTTTTGAGGCTTTTCGTGTAATCGGGGGATTTAAAATGTTTACTTTTTTTTTTGGGGGGGGGGGGGGGGGGTTCCGCAATCTGCCGCAAAATTTCACTGACTTTTTTTTTTTTGGTTCAAGCCTGAGTGTTGAACTCGCGTCACTAGACATAACTATTATTTTCGAGGTGCTCCGTGCAAAGCCGGGCGACGCAGCTAGTTTATAAAATATTTTTCGAGCCTCTCAAACGATTTAATGAAACAACTTGCTATAAAGTTTTTGGGATTTTGTAGTTTTCATCATCAACTAATTTCGTAACTTCAGTGAAATCTTTAATTCATCTTTTGATCTTTTGGTTGAAAGCTGTTATATTTCTGGAATTGTCTAATTTTCACAGAAAGGCATAGCAGCAGTTAAGTTTTAAAAATTGAAAAATAAAAATAAAAAATAAATGAAATTTTGCATTTTCTGTCAAGAACTGAACAAGACAAAGTACTGAATAAATAAATAAAATTTTCCTTTCATACTCTTGTATGGAATGGAGATTTTGATTTTGGGATCACGATTTGTGGAAAGGGTCACGTCTCTACGTGTACACTGCTTGAAGTACTTGCAGAACAATTTTGGTCAGATGATTTTACATTGCAGAACCTCACAAAGTATCAAGGGTTCCGCCCATCTGGGGGGGGGGGGGGCGGGGGCAAGTAAGGACTCAAGCCCCCCCCCCCTTAGAATTTAGAACTTTCTTGCTTGTAGTACTTTTTTCTTTTCAAAAATGAAAAACATTTCTTCTTCAACCGTTAATGAATAAGTTATTAAAAATTTCAAATTTTAATAACTCTAATCTGTACTGAAATCAGTTTCCATGGGGAAATATTTGAGCCCCCCCCCCCCTTACAATTTTGCATATGGGCGCGCTTGCAAAGTATTCTGCTTTAGGACGTTAAAGTCCTTCAGGCCAAAGGAATTTCGAATTAGATTTAGCTAAATATGATGTACACAGTATGACAGGATTTTTTCGCAAAAAGGCAGAAAAGAAAAAAGCCCTTTCTTTTGCTCCCCATTTATGGACCTAAAAAAAAAACCTGGGTCAACCCCTGAAATAGAAGCAGTCAATTTGCTTTTAGTTTTACTCACACAGTCATGCATACATAAAATTGATTAGATGATGCAAAACATACTTCAAACAGAAATGAATAACTTTAGTTTTCAGTTAGACTTTGTATGCTCAAGAGTAAATAATTAAATGTTTTACCCTTTTAACTATTTGAAGGACGTGATTAAAAAATATATATACAGTAGACCCTTGTTTTACGCGGAGTCCAACCATTTTATTGATACTTGTGTTTTAATGTATTTAATTGTTACTTTGGATTAATTCCATACCATATTTTGTATCAGCATGTGCAAGATGCAAATAATGAATGAATTTGTATGTATAATTTCTGCTGGTATATCGTTCGTTTGGAAAAAGAGTGGCACAATAGGAAATGATTGATTTTTTTTTTTTTTGGTTTAAAGGGCTTTAAAAGATGTTATCTTCTTTGGGAAAAATGAGATTTTTTGGTCTAATATTAACCATTGGAGAACACAGCAAAATTATTTTTCTTACAGCTACTTTCCTGAAGAGTTCAACTTCAAACGCTTCTCCTGTAAAATTTAATTTCTTCGTATTGTGGCACTTTTCTTAAAAATGAGCGATATGTGTATATATATATATATATGCTCATCTAGCCATAATATTATACTTTTGATTCTTAGTGGGTCACATGTCTGCTTTATGACCCATTATTGATGCCTCAAATTAAAAGCAAAAGAACTCGTAAATTTATGAATGTTTACCTGTTCTAAGGGTGCAACATCAATGTCAATGTTTCGGAAACATTGATGTTTTTAACATCAATGTTAAACTTCCAATGTTTTTGGAACATCAATGTTTTGGGTTCGATATTTATTCAATGTTGATGTTTTTGTATTTTAATTGAAAATTGTAACAAAATTTCTCACAGAGAAGTGACATCAATTGAAAAACATTAATGTTTCAAAACATCGATCTTCAAAATGAAAAAAAAAAACATGGTATCAAAAATTGATCCAAAAACATTGAACTCTCAGAAACATTGACATCAATGTCATACCACTATACAAAAGGAATTAATGTCTGACAAAAGAAGTACTGAAGCCCTATACTGCCGTGTGCAGGTAAACGGCAGTGTCTGCAGAAATGAGTTTTCGAGATATTTGCAGAAACGCGTTTTGGATTCAATACTAACAATAGGGAAATGTTGGAATTGATAACTTACGATGTTTAAACGAAGAGCCGAAAGTCTAAATTCCGTAAGTCAGTCAACAATGTTACATGCTTATACAAGCAGAGATAATACCACACAGTGGAAGATGCAGAATCAATTGTTAATGTGAAGAAATGAACATTGGAAACTTGTTCAAAATCTTACCAAAAATGTATTGGTCCATAGAAACTAAAATAAATAAACTAACAAAAATAAGTTCTTAAGAATAAAACCCGGCCATAAGCGGAGGTGGAGTTCGCAACTCCCCAACACCTACCGGACCTAACTCACAAGAGGCTGACGAACACAAAAGAAGAGAGAGAGAACGATTGGAATCGTTCACTATTTATACTTGCCTCATTTGCATATGATTGGGCATCAAAGGATGCCAACCTAAAACTGAAACTTTACACGTGCCGAAAGAGTTGAGAAGTTAATCTAATTTGAATAAAGTAAATTTTATATTACATTACATTAGGAATGAGAACGCAGTTAAATATCATTTACCGATGTCTATCAGGAATTAGACGTTTTTTTCGCACCTTTTTTTCAGCGGAAACCAAATAAGCGAACCTGCACAATAAAGATAACCTACAATAGATGACAAAAATGCAAAAAAAAATGAAAAATTTGCAGTTTCTGCCCTTTACCTGCACACGGCAGTATAGTTCTCACATGCAAATTTCATTTTCCACACTTATGTTGCGGAATTATTCCTATTAAATTGTATTCATGATTTGAGGTTCTGTACTTTCTATACATTTGTCGGGTACATATTGTTATGCATTGCTTAAATTAATAAATACAGTAAACTCCCGATTATCGGCGGTCGGATTATCCGCGGGGCTTTTAACAATTTTTTTTCTTCAACGGTGGTGACTTACGATTATGTTATTGCATGTTTTTAGCTTTTTCATATATATTTTTTAATCAATGTTATTGTTTTTCCTGTATTTTTTCTGTATGTGTGAGTTTTATTCCTATTTTTTAGCTATTGCATACACCAGTATTGTTTTTTACCTATAATTAGGATTATCCGCGGTTTCGCTTATCCGCAGTTACCGTGCCACCCTAATCTGCAGATAATCGGGAGTTTACTGTATATAGTTTACTATTGGTATGCTTAGAAATTTCTGAAAAAATACCTATAATTCAATGAATTGATGCAATGCCGAAAGAATTCCCTTATCTACTGAGAAACATTTGTTAGGGATTATCATGTATATGTGTCTGTAGTGAAGTACATCCAAAAATGTGGGTTATATATTGATAAAAAGATTGATGTTTTAAAACATCTATGTTTTTTGGTTGATATATCAATGCCATCGATGTTTTAATTTCTTATATATCGATGTTTTGCCATCATTGTCGTATCTCTAACCTCTTCTATCCTGTTCCATTTATTGACTTAACTTGTCCATCGTAAAAGCTCTTCTGATGGAAATGATTATCCTTCCTGCATAACTTTTATGTGTTATATTTTTCACTTCTTTGGCATAAATTAATATTTTGAACATGTATTTTTATAGGGTATATCAGATGTTGCTTGGTCTACTGACAGTCGTTTGTTAGTCAGCGCATCAGATGACAAAACGCTGAAAATCTGGGAAGTTTCTTCTGTAAGTAAATGGATTATGCTTATTACATTTTATGCATCAGTATAGTACGCAGGTCTACACCATCTCTGTTTTTTATTCGGAGAAAGATTTTTCTATTCCCTAAATTGTTACAAAAATTGCTGACTTTTAAAATTTGTTTCACTGAAAACTTTGAAATCATAGTGCATATGCTTAAAAAGAATTTTTTTTTAATTTTAAAGGATATGTAGCCATTTTATTTATGTATCCTCTCTTTTTTATTTAGGGCAAATGTGTAAAGACTTTGAAAGGACACAGTAACTATGTATTTTGCTGTAATTTCAATCCCCAGTCAAATCTTGTTGTATCTGGTTCGGTAAGTATTGCACCGTACTTCAAATTAAAAAAAAAATCTACTGCATTAATTCCCCTCAATTTCTCTGCTTCTAACGTAAAATCCTTTGGATTATCTGGCAATGGCTTGAGCGGAGCTGATAGCATACCTCTTTCCTCCTACCCTATTTTTTAAGTTGGTCCCTAAAAGTTTATTTTTTAACTAAGAAATCCTAAAGTAAAGGACTTTTTTGAGAAAAGCAAAATGCTTGAAATATTAATGCCATGCACAGTAGTTTAATTATTATTTTTTAACTAATAATGTAACTATTGTTACGTTGTAAAACTTGGAATTTTATTTATAGTTCCCATGTGATAATTTCCAAACCACTTACAGATTTTACATTCAAAAATCGAATATGATACACGATTGAGAGCAAATTAAAACCTTGCCCTAATAGCATATATTTCCATCATTGAAATCCAATCATGAAAGATCTAAATTAAGAATAGTAACACTTTGAACAGAGCTAATTAAACTATCTTGTGTTTTACCATTGATTTTTAGTTATTTCTCATGATGAAATTTTGATTAATAAATATCATTTTAGTTTGATGAAAGTGTCCGCATATGGGATGTTAAGACTGGAAAATGTCTGAAAACACTTCCTGCTCATTCTGATCCTGTTTCTGCAGTAAGTTTTAAAAACATTTTTTGAAAAATAACTATACCCATTTAAATGTGGTGCGTAAGCAGATCTTCGTAAGATGGGCAAATTTTTGATCTGTGTAAATGAACGACTTTTATGTCACTAAAAATATCCTGTTAGAGTTATCTAATTAAAAAGAGATTATTTGTGAAAGGAAAAGATGATTTGATTAACATAATGATTTTATGCATTTTTTCCCTTTTGTTTCCAAGTTTACCAATTTTTAGTAAAAATACCTTGAAGACGGAAAGATCGGTAAAGCTCATAAAATGAAAAAAAATGGTAATTCTTAGAAACTCTTGAGCAAGCACCACAAGAACTTGAATTAAGTGTTTTTCTTTTAGTACACAAGAGAACCAATTATCCGGCAAATTCAGGACCATCGCTATCCCGGATATCTGAATTTGCCGGTTTTCTAGATCGTTAAAAAGCGCTATTGGCCGATTGCTCATAAAGCTTAAATTGTTATAATAAATAGTAATTCATATTAAAATAATAAGAAAACAGTTCAGAAATGCTTATAAATATCGAAATATTAAAAACTACTAGGTGAGAGTATAATTTAAACATGTTTTAAAATGAAAGAAAGGACAAGAAACAAGTTTAGAACGTGAATGGGTGGTTTTTCTATTATAGTGTATGAAAAAAATTTGTTTTCATAAAGTGTTTTTTTCTTTTCTATTTTTTTTTTTTTTTTAACATTTTTTGTAAAGATTTTGTGTTTGCGATTACGGTAGTCATTGATAACTATTGCTTTTGCATCAAAATAATATCAATAGAAATTTGATTTATGAGTTCTTGCAACCTAATTACAGTCTTGCATAAAACGATTTCTAGATTCTACGATCGACTGTCCGAAAAATTCACTAATCTGGTTTTCGGCATTTCCCGCACTTTCGCGACCTCACTTACGCTCTACACGGCTTTTATTAAAGGCAATTCAATAAAATATTGCAATAGAATGCGACAGTATCATTTCTTAAGTTTTCAGTAGGAATAAAACACGAAAATTTTAGACTTACGAGTTTACTTTTAATTCAAGAAAATATTTCAGAAATTTTGCCACGCATAAAGGATGACCCTTTGAAGTTTGCTTTTGTAAACATTTTCCCGAGTTACACATGAGTAATATACAATTTATTAAGAAACCGTTCATATTTGTTTAGGTATTTCAAAAAAAATGCTTAGTTTTTGCCAAAAATACTTGTTTAAAAAAAATGGCGGCAAAATCGGCAAACAGTTGCCGGTTTTCTGGTTTCCCGGTTTTTTGGTTCCGGGATAAAAGGTTCTGCACTGTAGAATAAAGCAATAATTCTTAAGAATGATACTTTGTATATACCCTTTGTTTATGACAAAAGGGATGTAATAGTCACACATTTTTTTAGTTTGAATTAAAAGATAAATATGGAGATAACTATATTCAGTCTAGTAGTTTCAAAACTATATCTTAAACTAAAGTATACTGCATGTATGTACATTTGGATGGCAGCAGTTGCCGATGCTTTTCCAGCGAATTCAGAGTAGGAGCATCGTTTTGTTCATTGACAGAATAAAGAAGACCTTTTCTGAGTAATACCATATGTTTTCATGGATGGTTTCAAGCTTAAAGCAAGTTTTTTTTTAGGTTTTAATATTTTGGGAGACAGAAGAAAGGAGCGATATAATGAGGGGCTACTGTATTTTGATGCTGGTACAACATAAAAAAAAAAAAAAATTCCTGTTTCACAAACAACTGCTGACGCAATAGGCCCTGAAAAAGATTATTTTGAGCGAAATTCAATAACCTTTTTGAAAAAATAATGCAGGGGCAGATCCAGGATTTTTTTCTCCCTACCTATTTTTGTGAAAGTATTGTATCAATATTCTATTTTTGTGAAAGTTTTTTTTTTTATCAGCATTGATTTTGTGATCTTTTAAAGGCACATTCTAATTTTTGTTTCAGAAAATTAGAGCAACTTAAACGTTAGTTTAAAAAGTGCAAATGTCATTAACTAATATTTCGAACTTTTTTTTTTGGGGGGGGGGGGGACCTAAGAGGTAGCGAAAATATCATTATATCTCAGCTCAATAAGCTTTGTACTTTGTACAATTCAGAAAATCACCATCCCCTAAAACTGATGCTAAAAGGTTGCTTAAAAGCAATTTGACGAAAAACTGAAACTTGATTTTAATACTATGAAAAAGTTGTTACCTAAGTGATTGTTCATATAAATCATCTTAGCATTTTATTTAATGAGTAAACTGTGTTTTGAACAGAAAAACATGTTTTCTATTTTAAAACACAGGTTTTTGTGAAACTTTCGTTTTTTAAACATGGTTTCTAGAATGTGTCGATTTTCAAAGTTTTGTGAAGCTGCTGATTTTATAACTTGATTTTTGTGAAAGTACCGATTTTAAAATAAAATGTTTGTGAAAGTACCGAAAAGCGGCAGTAAAATCAACCTGTATTGGGCCCTGTAATGTAAGGGGCATCAAATTTCATTACTTTTTCATATTGTACCATTATTTGTATTCAAACTTTGACATGGGAGTGCACGGCATGTATCAAATAATGTAGCACATTGTAAATTTTCACATTTCTTCATGGCAAAAAGTTGTATTTTATTGCTTTTTATTTATTTATTTATTTTAAAATTTTGTATCAAAATTTGAAGTTCTTTTATTTTTCCTTAGGTACATTTTAACCGAGATGGATCTCTGATCGTTTCTAGCAGCTATGATGGTTTATGGTAAATGATTTTTACTTTTTAAATGTTTTCTTATTTCACTGAATGAGAAACATATTTATATATAAGGAGATCTAGGTTTTAAAACCAAGAAGTTTTCCCAAAAGAAGTTGTAGAAATATGGCCGTTTTTAAACGAAAAATGCATAGATTTTTGTTGTTTATGTTTAGATGTCTTCATAGTTAAAATAGCACAGTGGTTCTATAGTCGGACATAGATTTAACAAACCTCTATTTAACGAATTTTGCAATATAGCAAATTTGTCTTTTCCTCCACAAAAAAGGAGGCAAAGCCCCCTATTTACCGAACAATAAACCCCGAATTAACGAATTATTTTAACAGCCAAAAAAAAAAAAATTTGTTTTGTTAATATGAGTTAGAAATATTGGATTATTTTCCAAATGATATATCGAGTTTGTCCAAAACAGAAAAAGATTTTTCTTGGAATCGGCAATTTTTGATGGGTGAGGGGGCAACTAATGAATATTGATTCTGATGCAAAAAGCCATAATTGAACTCCCATTAAAACTTACTTTTTCTATTGCTTTACGTGACTTAAAAACTAAAAACATCTCTCATGCAGCAAATGTTGTAAATGGCAGTATTTTCTTTCTTCTCTCCATAAAGTCGAAAAAGAACTGTTTCGAGGAAGGTACCAAGGAAATTGTCGAACCTGTATTTTTTCTCTGTACTTTAAAATTTCAAATTAACTAGTGTGGAATAAATCGAGGAATGCTGAATAAAAAGAGTGTACCTTCTCAGAGTGAATATGTTTGTGCGGTTGCTTATTAAGACTTTTAGATAAGGTAAGTGCAATTTTTTATATACTTTTCTCGCTCCCCGATATTACGAATAACTCTGATTTAATGCATAAAAGTGTTGGTCTCATTGAGTTTGTTAGATCGAGGTCTGACTGTAAAAACTATATAATTAGAATTAATAGAGAAGAACCTAATGCTGTATTGCTGATACTTAGTTTGACTAAAATAATTTTATTTGACACATTCGAATTTCCATGTCACGTTGAAATTTCACTAATGGGTGCAGATGCTTTTCTGAGAAAAAAATAATTACTGCCGTGTGCAGGTAAACGCTAGTATCTGCAAAAATGTGTTTTCAAGATATTTGAAGAAATGTGTGTCGGATTCAATATTAACCACAGGGAAATCTTTGAATTAGACGTGTGTTAGCGGAAACCAAATAAGCAAGCTTGTACAATAAATCTAAAGTATAACAGATGACAAAAATGCAAAAAAATGAAAGATAAAAAATTTACAGTTGCTGTCCTTTACCTGCACATGGCAGAATAGAACTCTTTCCTAAACTCTGGAATTACTTTAAAAACTATTTTTAACTGGTCAGACTAATACAAATACAGTAAAACCCCTCCTAACGGACACCCCTCTTATACGGACATTTTTTAATTCCCCGATTCCAATTCAAATAACATTATTGAACCCCTGTCCTGTGGACACCCCTCTATTGTGGACAAAAAAATTTGTCCCGTTAGTGTCCACAAAAGAGGGGTTTTACTGTACAAATATAATGACCAGCAGTAGGCACTGGACCCAGCTAGGCTGGTTCTAGTCAATTTATTAGTCCCCAACCAAGATCAATGGTTAAAAGGGGAGACCAGTTTAGCCCTTTGACGCAGATGGGACACCGGTGTCCCTTTTATACATAATTTTTCTGACGCTCTATTTATACGTTAAAATATAATTTTATATTTTTTAACAATAAAAAACAGTCTAATTATTACTCTTAAAATTTTTTTAAGTAATCGGAATTTTTTTTGTAGTTGAATAAAAAATTCAAAAAATGTAGTATGAATTTTTTTTTTCACTCACATTTAAAAATTTGTCAATAATTGATTTCTTAATCTAAAGAAATTTCAAGAATGAATTACTGTTTCATGTAGATCTAAGTAACTGAAAAGTAGTGTGATTTCAAAAAATTATTGTTTGGAACTGAGCCACGAGGCCAGACTTCCCAAGGGACACATGCGTCCCTATCTGCGATAAGCTACCAGATCGCCCTGCGAGCGAGCATGTGTGAAATAGTTTGGGAGATAGTATTCATTCCTTCTATTCAGGGATACAATAGGCAAGAATAGTCTCTTTCTGTTACAATGGCTCCTGATAAAGGATTTGAAGGTCACGTTTGAGGTTAGTATTTGCAATTTGAGCATTTGCACGTAGGTTGATCAGCATTCTGTGTTCAGCGAATTTTCTGTAAACAGCTAAAATGGCGTGCAGTAAATATCGTCGTTCAAGGCATTTTGAACTAACACAAGAACAAATTAATGCAATATTGTTTGCGGAAAGCAGTGGCAGTGAATGTGGTGATTTAGATGATGAAGATACCGAGTTTTTGGAAAGTGATATTGTTAATTTAGGTAATGGTGATCATGAAAAAACTCTTGTCATTATTGATGGTGCAAAAGTGAAAAATACTACTGAAAATGAAGAAGTGGAGGTAGTGCCAGAGACGGAAAAAGATGTGGAAAGAGCATCAAAGAGGAAAAGGAATGCTACGTTTCAAAAACCAAGTTGCAAGAGAGGAAAAAAACAAAACAGAAGCTATAAGAGAGGGAAGAAAGAAGAAAAGAAGGTTGTTTGGTCAAAAGAAATAGATCCCGTTTTTTTACCGAAACCTGACATCGAAATAGAATGGGGCAAAGTAAAATTACTGTCTCTGACTGAACACTCATCAAAAGACAGAGAAATGAATCGAGGCGAAATCGACTGCAGGCAAGCCGAAGGAATATACGTCGTAAAATGGATGGATAATAGGTCTGTCCTGCTCCTTAGTACGATGAGAAGACCCGATGAAATTGTGACAGTCAAGCGCAGAGAAAAAGGAAAAGTGGAAAAAAAAAAGCGTAACATGCCCAGCAGTCATAAATGACTATAACAATTTCATGGGTGGTGTGGACATTATGGACCAAAAGAAAGTTTCATATGGAATCGATAGAGGCTCCAGGTGTAAGTACTATTTGCGCCCATTTCATGACATATTGGACATAGCGGTGAATAACGCTTACGTTATTTTCCAAAAGTTGAATCCCTCAACAAAAGAGAAGAGTATCACCTTTCGGCGAAAAATTGCACTCGCATTGATAGGGGATTTTTCGAGCCGGAAACACAACTTACATTCATATTCAAACCGCAATCGCATGTCTCAACAACTCAGTGCACACAATGAAAGTTCCAAGAGACATTTACCAGATACTTCAGAGATGAGAAAGAGATGCAAAAACTGTTCGGAAAAAAAAGTTGAGAATAGAACAAATATTTTTTGCACTTTTTGTAATATGCATTTCTGCCTTACCACAAGCAGAAATTGTTTCAAGGAATTCCATGAAAAATAAATGGTATGTATAGAAATTATTTATGTTTGGTGGTTCCTTTTTGTCCTCAAACTTAGGTAGTAAAATTTTTATGCTTTTTTTTTGCTTCCATGGTGAAGACTGGAACATCATTGACCAGTAAAATTTAAATCTTTGACGCAGAAAGGGACACGGGCGTCCCAATAAGACTTTACTCTTAACGCAGAAAGGGACACCGGTGTCCCATGCTGTATTTCATAACGAAAAAATATTAAATTTCTAAAAAACATATTTTTCACTTATTTTGATCTAAATTAATACAAAATAATGAAAAAAGTATGAAAAATGTTTTTATTGCAAATTCTGCTTCAAAGGGTTAGACTGCTTGAAAAATTTAAATTTTTGTATGCCATAAGATGTTCAAGAATAAGTTGCCAAAATTTCAGTAAAAAATTTCTATTAGTTCCCATGTTATGAGTAGTTAAAGTGACTGGTGAGGCTCAAAAACCTCACATGGAACACAGAATTTTTTTTTTCAACTGGTGGGCATTCTATCTCAAAGAGTTATTGACCAACCATTCTGAAAATTTGTGATTATTCTTTATTCAATTATACTCTGTATGACCCCAAACTCTTTGATGATGTCATTGATAAAAATATTTTTTTAATGCACGAAATATGAGGAAAATGGTAGAAAAACATAACATTGTAATCAAACACCTCAAAAACGTGCAATTTTCAACTTTTTTGACCACAATTAGGTTTATATTCTTAGGAAATGTGTTGTTTACGAGAAAAAAAAATCACAATGATTACAAATTAAAATTGTGGCTTCTGTAATGCGCACCAGCAACAAGCTGTAATGATGACTGCCCATGGACAGCAGCTTCTAGCGCCACTAATTCTGGTGGAAATGATTTTTTTAAATCAATTAAAAACATATTTTTAATTGATTCATGTAATATGTAAAGTAATTGTTATTGCTGTTATTAATTTATTGGTTTTCTCAGAGCAAGTAGAGGAGTTTTGTTTAGGTACTAGGTAAATGAATATAGTTAAGATGTGTGCTAATAGACTTTTTCTTCCTGTAGTCGAATATGGGATACTGCATCAGGACAGTGCCTAAAAACACTTATTGGTATGTGTTTCTTTTCAGTAATGGTATTATTATTTTTTGTATATTCAACCCTTATATCCGCTTGCCTAAAATCCATAATGTAAAGAATGAAATTATGATTAAGTTGTTACAGTTTAGTAAGTGGCAGTCTTGCATAATATAGACGAATGCGCGGATAGCATTCGCAGAAAATTTTAGGCTCTGCAGAAATTTTTTTTTCAAACTGCTAACGTTGCTTTAAATTTTTTTTTTTAAAGGAATTTTTAAGGAAATCCCAGAGTTTATTTCTGTTAAAGCCTTTTAACGTACATGTGTAAAAAAAAAATAATGGTTTTGGCAGTTTTCTTCAGTTAGTGAAAAATAAACAAACTATATGTTATTGTAAAAAAAATTAAAAGATTTAAAGCACTTTTTTTTTGTCTCTTTCATATTTGAATATAAATTTAATTTTTTATTCAAGGGTGAGTTAGGCAAAATAATTATTTGCAGAAAATTTTCTAGTTAGGATTTGTGTTCGCAGAAAGCTTTTCATTTTATCTAAGTCTGGTAAGTGGGAAGTCAAGATGTGAGTAACATAGTGAATGTGTTAAATATTAGTGTAAATGAATGCATTTTCATTTTTGTTTCTATTCCAAGGAGAAATTGGCATTTATACATAAAAATTGAAAGTCGGCAGTATAAATTTTTTTGCAATGAACATTTCATTTATTATATATTTTTTTTAATGAATAATGCATATTTTGTGAAATTTTTATTCTCAAATTGTTTTGAAGACTGCAGAGTAACAGCACCAGTAACAGACAAGGGTCCAGTGACAGACAGTCATAATTTTGGATTTAAATAATAATAATTTTAGGCAGGTAAAACTGATGTTGTGACCCATGAATAAGGTGCAACAATCCAGAGTTATCAGAGTGAATTTTATGAACCAGTTGCTATTTACAAATCAGTGGTGGAAGCTTAAGAACAGCCACCACGAGGTCTGCCGGTGTTTCGTGTTCATTTGAATTTAATAAGGTTTCAGATCTAAAAATAAAGAACTTTTGCACATTTTGAAGAGAAGAGGCGAATTCTGTCCACATGACTCATCCTTTCCTCATCCTATCTGGTACTGGATATCATCAGTATTGTCGGTATCTGTTACTGGGGGGTCGGACTTTTTTTTTCGAAATTGAACAAATAAAAATTGATTTAACTAATTCTGAAAATCCAGAAGCAGCTAAACATTAGATGAGATGTCGTTACATGAGAGAAAAATAGTTTTAAAAGTCTAAATACATTAAAAGGCTCAGAAAAATGAGCTAACGTGAGAGTGATGTCTTAAGTATGTCTGTTACTGGTGCCGTTACCCTATTTATAGTTAAAATATACTATTCATAATTACGAATTCATATCATATTTTTTGTATTTATCATTAGGATATTTAAGTTTTAATAAGAAGACACATAACCCTGTAAGGCCCATAAATAAAGTGTAGTTAATCTGTAGGAAATATAATAGATACTTAAAATTTTGCTAAAGAGTGGCCAAATTTCTTTACTAATAATAAAGCTGAAAGTATCTCTGTATGGATGTATGTCTGTCAGGATATCTGTGAGGCACGTAGTGCCTAGACCGTTCGGCCAATTTTCATGAAATTTGGCACAGAATTTGTATATAGCATGGGGGTGTTCACCTCGAAGCGATTTTTTGAAAATTCGATTTCGTTCTTTTTCTATTCCAATTTTAAGAACAAAATTATCATAAGATGGACGAGTAAATTACCAAATTATCATAACGTGGAACCGTAACATGGGCAAGCATAGCAAATTGGCGAGAAATTCATCATCCATTATTTGTAAATATACAGGCGAGCCAAATGACCTTTTAATTTTTCTACTATGGGCAAAGCCGTGCAAGTACCACTAGTAGGAAATAAAAATAATTAATGTTCCAATAGTAGGTGCTAGGTTGAGGTAAAAGAGTAGTTAAAAAAGATAATGTTTTGTGTTTAAATTGAGCATTTGTCTCATCTTCAACAGATCTTTTTAAAATTAAGCAATAAAACAAGTTTTAAATATTGCCTGTTCTTTTTTTTTTTCACTTTGTTGCTCGAATGTGTAAATTACTGCAAATGTTGTATTTGATTTTTCTGTGAATTTCAGATGATGACAACCCACCAGTTTCGTTTGTCAAATTTTCTCCCAATGGAAAATATATATTGGCTGCCACATTAGACAAGTAAGTGTTAGAGTAACTATTTGGCTGTAGGACTAATTATAGTCGGAGCTATGCAAACTATTAGGTACGCTGCCAGGTTAGGTTTGCCCCAACCGTACAGTCGACTGCCGATTGTCTGTGGAATAGGCAGTACAGTAATGGCCGATGTACGAATTTTGCGGATACTCCACTCATCAGGTTTAACCAATGCAGTCAAACTTGCTTATAACAAGCGTGAAGGGACCGTGATATTTTCTCGTTATAACCGAGTTTTCGTAATAAGCGGGTTCATTAAAAACCATTATGCACTTGCTTTTTTATTATTACTTCCTCTTACGAAAAAGTAGTAATATGTATTACGAAAAAGTAGTAGTATGTAGGAAGTGTTGTATTCGCAAAAAAATTTTCATTAAAAAATCGGTCTTAACTTCCATTTTGCTCACCTCCGAAAGAGTGTTGAGTTTTTTTTTTCAATGCAACCACATGTGGATAAGCGCCTAAGAACGTATAGATACCCGAAATATCCATTTTGACAATCCCTGAGTTAATTACAACAAGTTTTCTCGTGACATCTGTATGTGCGTATCTATGTCACATAACTCAAGAATGGTATGTCCTAGAAAGTTGGTAGGTAGACTCCTAGTGGGGTCTAGTTGTGCACTTCCCCTTTTAGTTGCAATCGGATGTTACAAAGGGGGTCTTTTACCCCTTTAAGGGGGGGAAATCATTGCTAATTTCAATGCAAACTCAAGTGATGTTATAATTTGGCAAACACTTGGCGATATATTGCCAAGCTTGGCAACAAATTTGGCGGTTTTTTTTTTAAAAGTCTGGTTTCATTTTGGCCATTATTGGCGATATTTAGAGAGTTAACCATTGAATCACATTAAAACTGCCAATAATGAGGAAAAAACATTAAATTGGTGTAAAAGGAAGTCATGTGATGCACACATCAGCTCGGTCTTAACTTTCTTTTGCAATATCAAGGTAGTTGGTTAATTTGCTTAAACTGTTTAATTATCTCTTTCTTGTGTGTCTGTTAAATCTCGTGGCTAACTAACATAGTTTTCAAATACTTCTCCACTCTTCATCTCTTAAAAGGGCACTCCTCACCTGTTTTCTGGATTTTTGATTCATCAATAACTTTCCGTTGACTTCGTAATCAATTGATTTTTTCCAAGAAAGGATAAGCTCGTCTGGAAATCTATAGAAATTTTATGAGTCATAAATATTGCTTGCTTTAAGCGGGGTGTGCTCGTTTAATGCAAGTTAAGCCCCCACAGACTAAGCATTGTACCAACCAAATATTTCTGATTTCCTAATTAAATCGGGGCTTGTTATAAGCGAGAACGATTGTACAAGTGTATGCAATTGCTTAAAAAACCCTATAACATTTGCATACATTTAAACTATAATAGCGGATGAAAAGGAATTGTGTAAGTAAAAATTACTGTGAAAGCTAAACAAAGATTGCTCCTCATGTGGGAGTAAATCGTGCAAACAGATTAATTGAACAGATACAGATCATGCTAAGTTACGTTATAGGAGGAGGGGGGGGGGGGTTCTGTTGGAAAGTTTAGATGGGTGCATTTATCTGCATTCAATTAATTGGTGCCAAATCTTTTTTTTTTTAAGTTTCTAAATCTGCATGTAATGGAGAGTTTACTGTAGTTGGTAAATGAAGAGAATAAAATTCCTTGAACTTGATTCAGCGTCAGAAGGGTGAGAGTATTGATAACCTGAATGCTTAAAAAATCCCATAAAATTTTTGTAAAAATAACTCTATAGATTAACAAAAATGACTTTCTTTAAAATGAAGTAAAAATCCCATCAAATTGTGGAAAAAATGTTCTTTGAAAAGATTTTTTTTTTCTTAATTAAAATTAAAAATTGTAATTTGTATAAATAAAAATAAAGTACAAAAATATATGCTCATGTATTATAAACTTTATTTAAGAAATAAAGCAATTATTACAAAAAGTACTGTAATTTATGGATGAAATAAAATGTAAGTAAATGCTTAGTACTGATCAAAAGAAATTTGTTAATATTTTGTTGCAACCTTCTAATAAATACATCAGAATTGCCTTGTGTTATCAAGTGTTTTTTTGAAATTATTAAAACTAAATTAAAAAAAAAAAACTTGTCCAAAAGCAAATTCTTATATCTTGTTAAACTCTGTTCAAGATCAACATTTGGTATGGTTGCCTGGTCTCACAGCAATATTGAGAACTTGTGCGACATTTGAAGTTATCCACACTATAATTAACATTTGTAGAATTTTTTCCATCATTTAGCCTTATAATTCAACTTATACTCGACAAATTTCATTGTAACAACATGTTCTCCAAAAAATATCAGACTGTTTTTTCACTTCATTTTCAAATCCATTCAAAGTTTGAAATTTTTCAAAAGCGACTATTTTTGACAGCTCGTAACTTAAAAGAGGGAAGCAGCATTGAAGACTTGAAATTTTAGAAATGATCATCAAATCTGCTATTTGATCTAAAACGCTGCTATTGACATTTTAAAATTGCTTCACTTCAATTTTAATCTTTATGATTTATTTACTGAGGCATTTAGAGGGGGGTGGAGAGATCATTCAAAAAGATGAAAGGAAGAGGCATTGTGGTATTAGGTTTGATATCAATTCTTCTAAACAATCAAGTAGAAGCTTTAGTTTTTGTTTAGATTAACCAATCATCTGTTTAGCAATGGGTTCAGGTTTTAGTTCCACTTATTTAAATAGCCAATAAGCTAGCTACTTTTATCTACTTCAGGTGTGTGTTACAATTTGTATTTAAGTTAACCACTTCAGGGTTGTCTACAATTCTTCCAATTGTCATGTTTGCAACAATATTTATGGGAAATAATGAAAACAGACAACTTATTAAGTGGGAGTGGTTTTTGTTGTTTTTCGATAGAGACGTACCGTGTACTCGGTACTCGGCCAAATTTTGATCAGATACTCGCCCAAAACCGAGTAGTTGTAAAAAAATTGTATATTGTTCAAAACATATTTTACAATTAATAAAAAAGTGCAAGCTTATAATATACTGCAATCATTTACAATTCAAATTTAAAAGACAAATTCAAATTTTGAGAATAATGAGGTTTGTTATGCTTCAATGGAGTAAATCTTATATTTTAATGCCACAAAGTTAATGAAACTTACTTATTAAAAATGGGGCAAAAAAGGTAAGTACAGAAAATATGAAATTTTTATATTATTAAATGGATTTTTGAAGCATAAAAATACCTTTTACTTAAAAAATAAAACAGCGTTAAAAGCACAAATGTGCAGGAACACTGCAGACACGTATTACAAAGAATGCTTTTTCCAATGCACAAAATGTGAGCTTATGGATTTAAAGACACTCGATAAGATTCGAATTTTTTTACATTCATAAGCTCGCATTTTATGCACTGAAAGAGATGTTCCTTGTAATGCAGAAACATGTGTCTGCAGTGCTCTTGCACACTTGTGCTTTTAACGTTGTTCCATTTCTTTTAAAAATGATTTAAGTTTGCGGGACTAAAAGTACAGATTGATATAATTTGTTTTGATTCCAACTTGATTAATCCTACCTTTTATGTATTTTGTTTATTTTTAGTTTAAAAAATAACTTATTTGTAAAATTATTGACACACAAACAAAATCTTTTAAGTAATACATAATTAAATTTCAGCTGGAATTTTGTTTTAAAAACTATTATTTGGACTTGTCTATACTACTATTCCAATGAGTTCAAAATTCTTCACGTGTGTGTCATGGTTCTTCCTAAAACATAATTGGTACTCGCCGAAAAGTGAAAGGTCAAGTACTCGGTACGTCGCTATTTTTTGAATAATTTGCATTGAGTATCCGCACCCCCTCCTCTCCCCCAGTGAGAAAAATCAAAATGGCGGACCTGTCTCATTGTAAAACACCACTTCTATGCCAAAATTCAGTTTCAGTACTTACATGAGAAAGGGAAAAGGCAACTCAAAACCAAATGAATGCGTTATTATTGGGATGTTCCATAAGAACTATACTTTTCTTATATAAACTGGAAATCAATACTACCATCGGGAGAACGAACAAGCCCACAAGATGAGTAAAGCTAAGCAAAAACGAAAGCTTCTCGCCAATTGTTTGTTGGAATTGAAATCAAACTTAATACCCCTATGCCACTTTGTCTTCATGAATAATCCCTCCACCCCCTCTCAATGCTTTGGTAAATAAATAATGAAGATTAAAATTAAAGTGAAGTAATTTAAAAATCAATTGCAGCATTTAATGTTTTCCGATGCCTTTTTAGTGCAAAACTTGTATGCCCAACTGAGTCCTTCACAGTTGAATATCATTTTAAGTCACTCTAACTCGCAGACCAACTTGAATAGCAAAATGAAATTCAGAAATTGTAAACATTATATATCAAAGTCTTTCCTTGGCAAATTTTATGTGCCTATCCAGAAAACCAGCAACAGTTTTTCTGGGTCAGATTTAATTCTCCCCTCTAATATCATTTACAGTAGAGTCTCAAAAATCCAAGGTTTCACTTAATTTGAGGTGCTTGGTTCATAATTTTAGGGTATACTTTTTACAGGCAAAAAATACTTTAATCTGAAAATCAAAATATTTTGCTATGTAGAACTTTCCTAACAACATATAATAAGGTAATAACAAGATAATGAAAGGTTTATGTCAATAACAGTCGCCAAGAAATATTCATCGACTGTTAGAGATGGATTCAGAGATGTTTTGGAGAAAATAAGAAGTTGGTTGGCACAAAAAATAACGTTAGATTAAAATATTGTTTTGCCTCACAGAACGAACAAACATCTCATTTAGAATACCAGATTGCAATTAAAAAGGGGAGTGCAAAACTTGGTGCTGCACGATTCATATATACGAAATTTTCTCCTTCTATGACTAACGTTTTTGTATTATGTGAGGCACGCTCACACATAGACACAAATGTCACGAGAAAACTCGTCAAAATTTTTTCGAGGACGATCAAAGGGCATTTTTTTACACACAAGCACGTGGAGACATCAAGAAAAAAACAATCAAAACTGGTTTAGGATCAATTAAAACATAAATTTATCTTGAAATTTGAGTGATAAATTTTTCAAGGAGACAACATTTCCTTTTCATAGCATAAGAAGTGAATGTCCTTATGTAGTCCAAAGAATTTTTTGGATAATCCGAGTTTTCAGTGATCCGAGGTTGCGCGAGCCCCAATTACCTCGGATTTTCGAGACTCTACTGCAAAGTTATTTTGGTAATTATTTATTATAACATTTGCAGATATCTTTTCTCTATCATAAAGTACATGGTAACTCTAAATTGAACTAAATGTTTAAAATAATTTTTGTGGGGAATTTGTGCTTAATAATAAGTACTAAGTTATTATTATTTTTTTACGTAAACCTTTTGAAAACTCTTCGACTTAGTTGTTAACTAACCGTTTTCTGCAAAAAAGTATTGCTGGTAAATCTGATCTTCATATTTTGTTTTACAGCACATTAAAGTTATGGGATTACAGTAAGGGCAAGGTAAGTCTATGTGTCTTATTAGCAGATTTATTTTAATGGAAATGATGATGTGAGCATTCCATGTATATTTAAATTTTCAGTAGAGTTTTCATAATCTAACTAACATACCTTTCCTAACATAACTTTATGCCTCCAATAAAATGTAAGAATTGACAATTACGGACATGAACTTTAAACAGCTGCTAATCATTTATTAATTGAATAAATTACTCGATTTTTTTTTCATAGTTGACTCTTTACAGTCTGCTCATTATTATCTGTACAAGAATTTTTCATTTTGGGATTGCCAACATAAAGAAATAGGGGTTTGGAGAATGGGACTGGCTCATTTTCCCAACCATGGATTCTCGTCGCAAAAGCGAGTTTTTTTCTGATTTTTTTAAAAATATATAATCTTACATTAATCATTTCAAATGCTTATATTATGTTTTATTATTACTTAGAGAATATTTTACAAACAAGTTTGTTTGATTTTTCATCGTTTTACTATCTGAAATATGTATTTCAATAACATATGTCCTGAATAATTGGACCTGTCATAACTCTTTTAATTTCTCACCTATAAACTTGAAATTTTTTCTATAAGATACTCTTTACCATTGTACAGTTTACCAAATAAAAACATTTTTGGTTAAGTATTTCAAAATTCTGTCTGAAAGGGTAGTATGTAATAAATTGGATATTTAAAACTCTTAGGTGGTTCATTGCCTTTTATCTGATACGTAGTGCTCATTTTTCTTCATCAGCTTATGAATGTTTTTTTTTTTTTGCTTTCAGTGCTTGAAGACATATCAAGGTCATAAAAATGAGAAATATTGCATTTTTGCAAATTTTTCTGTCACTGGTGGAAAGGCAAGTAAATTTTTATACATATTTTGTACAGTTTGTTACTCCTAGGGCCTACATTCCGTATAAGATCCTGTCGAGCTCCTGAAACAGACCAGGCAGGAAACTCGACTGTAGTGAAATCACCAATGCATATACAGATTCTGAAAGGTCACCAAACACAATGGTACTCTTGCTGCTCAATTAAATAACACCTCCGACGGAAGAAAATAGACAACTAAAAAACTAAATGGGTCATTTCACGGTATTTTTGACATTTATGTAGAGCCCGTAACCTGACTTTTTTTTGCCCTTTTTAGTTTACTGTTTGATTAGCATATTATTTTGAGCTTTTCCTACCAACACACCAACTCAAATTAAAATAATTTGCAAATCAAACAGTAAATTGAAAAGTTATGGCAAAAAAAGGTCACGTTACAGATTCAACATAAATGTCAAAAATACCGTCAAATGACCCAAATACAGAATGGGGTCTTTTACACCTTTTTTGGGGAAAATCTGTGTTAATAGCAACATTTGGCTAATATCGCCAAGCTCTTGGTCGGCAAGTTAACCACAAATTTGGCAAAAAAAAAATATTTTTCGAATTTGGTTTAAATTTGGCGCTATTTAGTTCCCCCGCTGAATCCTGTTAAAATTGCCGATATTGGGAGAATTAATCTCGGTAAAAAGCTTTTTTGTGTGGTTAGTGACGAACCAGGGGTGAAAATATTTAAGGGGTCTAAGGACCTTTAAACTTCAAAATTTTCGATTTTCTGGAAGAAATATATGTTATGCACAGTTTAATTCTGAACAATTTGATACCTTATTTATTACTATACGCCAAAAACTTTTCGAGTTATTGTAAAAATGCCTAAACTTTCTCCATAGAGATTTATGTTAACAGCAGCTGTTTAAGCCTCTTTTTCTCAGGTGCCGGTTTCTTCGGTTTTCTCGTTTTGCACGCATAATATCTCAGAAAGTTTCTTATATATGTCCGTAAAACTTTTAATGTATGTTTATCTGGTTTATATTTATGACCTGAACCTAAATTTATTTATTTTTTTAAAATTATTTATTTATTTTTTTGAAATTTGGTAAGTTAATATCGAAAATTTCCAAAATTTTGCGTAAAAAAATATTTATTTTTAAATATTAACTTTAATTTTTTAGTTGAAATTTAGGTTCAGATCGTTAAGATGTATCAGACAAACTTGCATGAAAAGTTTTACGGACATATATAAGAAACTTTCTGAGATATCATGCGCGCAAAACGAAGTAATCGCTTACACACGTTCGATTAAAGTGTTTCCTTGCTTACTCCAAGGCAGTATTATCATTAAATTGGTGTAAAAGGAAGCAGGGTGGTAACACACCTGGAAAAACCTGGAAATCAGGGAATTCTCAGGGAAGTTTTAATTTCTGAAAAAAATCAGGGAATTATCAGGGTATTTTAAAAATTTCTCAAAATATCAGGGAAAAATATAATTTTTAACCACAAACCTCTGAAGTTTTCCTTCCCGATATTTCTTTTCATTTTGACACGAAAGTTTTTTTTTTTTTTTTTTTTTTGCCACACCAAACTTTATACACATTCTAAAATTATTTTTAACTGCTACAAACCAGCAAAGCCTCAAGATAGAACTCAACAAAAAATTATAAGAATTTGTAAAACTACCTCAAATCAGATATGCTTCTTTTCATTATTTCTTAATTCACTTTAAAGTTCTGAGGATCGTATCTGTAATTATTAATATTTTAATATTTTGTTTCATACAGCTGATCTCAATATTTTTGCATCTGTGTTTGGAATTTTATTTATTTATTTTTTTAAATTTTTGATTATTCTTAAGCTTTGTTAGAAGGCTTGTAGATAAAATTTGTTTACATTCTTTAAAACCTCAATTTGGAATCGTTTAATTGAAATTCTCTAATAATTTTGAGTGCGAGTTTTCAAATATCACAAGTTAAATGTTGAACTGGACAAAATTTAATTTAAAAACTTTAGTCTTCAAGTACTTTGAATGTTTCATCTTACTGTTTTCTTTCTTGTTTTCTGATATAAAAATCTGTTTACCTCATATTTTTCAAACTAAAATCTACTGCTTGCCACGATTGTAAAATCAGGAAAATTTATGGAGCTAAATCAGGGAATTATCAGGGAACTTTTTTTCCATGATTTTGTTACCACCATGAGGAAGTCATGTGATGCACACATCAGCTTGTTTTTTTTAATGATGTGTGCGGGAAGGGAGATTTTAATGCATTCAAGAGATTCTTAGCACGGGCATCGCTGTGCAGGTGCAGCTAGTCTATATGTATAAAACTGTCCTAACAGCTATACATTTAAGAAGTAGTGCTTCTAACGTGCAAACAAAAGTACATGCACCCATTCTTTTGAGATATTTAAAATATCTATTGTTTAATAGATGTAAAAGGATATAGTGTGGCGTCTACATCAGATATTTTTCCCTATTTTAAAATTAAACAGTGCCTTGGTGATTAGCCAATATACTGCCATGTGCAGATAAAGGGCAGTAACTGCAAAATTTTCATTTTTTTTTTGCATTTTTGTCATCTATTTTACGTTGTCTTTATTGTACAAGCTCGTTTATTTGGTTTCCGCAGAAAAAAAGGCGTGAAAAAGACGTCTAATTCCAACCTTTCCCCATAGTTAGTACTGAATCCAAAACGCGTTTCTTCAAATATCTCGAAAACTCATTTTTGCAGATACTGCCGTTTACCTGCACACGGCAGTATACATCATATGAGGCAGTGAGAAGCAAAGGGATGTAAGCGGACATTTTCACCTTTCGAGTATAACGCGTTTAAAAATTACGTCCTAGGTAGGCTTTCATTGAATTTTTTTCTAAATCATGCTGTACAGCAGCACCTACCAGGGCTACTAGTACCATCTCTTGCCCCAAGACAGAGGAGAGGCTCACCTACCATGTGTACTGGTTGTCTCCAAATTTTAAATTTTGCCACTTGCATTCCTTTGCTTCTCACTGCCTCATATGCATTTTCCCCTTTTTGTTGTCTCTTAATGATCTATTTTCCTTTTTTTACTGTCCAAACTTTTTGTCCATTTGCCTTTTTAGTGGATTGTATCTGGATCTGAAGACCATATGGTGTACATTTGGAATTTACAGACCAAAGAAATAGTTCAGAAGTTAGAAGGCCATACAGGTAAATCATTAGAAAACTTTCAATTCTCACTTGAAGTTATAAACATGTATACAAAAGTGCTACTTTTGTGTTTGGCCGATGATTGATAAATAATAACACTAAAATCAGGAGGTTTTGGTGGGCATGGAAAAAAAAGTGAATTTCAGGATGCATAAAAACTTTGCCGACTACTACAGTCGGCTATGATGCCCTGTTATTTTAGGGTATAAACCATTTATGCAATTAATGAAGTTACATTAGAAAATCTACTATCAAAATTAACGGTCTACAAAATAGTTTTGGCAGTGTTTCCACAAAAAAATTCTTTTTCTTTTTATGTCGCAAATTGGATTTTCAGCACCTATACCTATTTAAATCGTATTTTCACCAACTAAATCTTGATGAAGTGGAACTTGCTCTTCGCCATGCAAACAAAAAATTCATGTACTATGAATCATATTACAACTTTCAGAACCATTTTACGAGCAAAAAACCCCAAGACGATAATATTAACCAGTTTGAAGTTCACAGGATTTAAAAAAAAAAATGGGTTTGTAGTTCTAGGGTTAATTAGGCAGGAGGCCAGTTTACTATTATGTATGTGTTAGCCTATAAATTAAGTGGAGTCGTCACATTGGAATGAACAAAAGACCCACTTTGAATTTATCCTTTTCTCCCTCATTCAGGTTGAATAGCTGTAGCTGGCAGCTACTCAATTCCATAACAAAGATGGTCAGACAATAACTGTGGCTTTTTTTTTTAATTTCACTTTGAAAAATAACTTTATTTTGTTTAGTTTCATGTAAGTTAAGAAAATCTTACTTTTTCATGTATCTGAAGGTTTGCCGATATATATCACAATATTTATTTTGAAACTATCATGATATTTTTGATATTTATTTTTTCAATTATGTATTTTCAATACAAAAAGTATATTAATCATGGTACTATTGTTCATTTATTATTAAAAATAGGCAAAAAGTTATATGCTATATTTTAATGATGTATTAATACATCAATAATATAACAAATTAATATAATATTCCTTTTTCTCTAGTATTTTATATCCATAAAATTATTTGTAATGTAACAATTTGAATTCATTTTAAAAGTGCCAAATTAAATATTAAACATTGCTCAGAAAAAATAGTAAATGTCTTATGACTGTTCACCGACAAATGCATATTATTTATTTCTGATGAATCATATAACTGTAAAAGCAGCTAATGCTAACTTCATTAAAATTGATAGATATGTAAAATGAAATATGAGATATAAATAATAACAGAAACCTTACTTTTAAGTCTATATATTGTAATTATAATATAAGAAAAGAGTGGTTTGAGGATGCATTTACAATTTTGAAGACTTTAGTTTGTGTTGATTGAAAATATCGGATATTTTCGAACCCTGATCTAAAATAAGTGTGCATTTGTTACAGATGTGGTTCTGTGCACAGCTTGTCATCCAACAGAGAACGTCATAGCATCCGCTGCACTGGAGAACGATAAAACCATCAAGATCTGGAAAAGTGATTCTTGATTTCTTAGAACCAAAAGACGGTTTTGTCATTAAATCGGCCATTGGGCATCATGTAAAAATACTTGATCATTATCTGTTGTCTTTTTAATTTTTTCATTAAACTGTAATTACATTTCCAATCTTATTTTCCTCAATTACTTCTTCTCTGCATTTATTTTTTCAATATGTATTTCTACAAATATTTTTCGCCTTAATAAATTGAACATAATGTACAGCAATGATATAATTTGTTTTTTTAATAATTCGAGGTCGGATATTCACATGCACAGTTAAAAGTGAGCTTTTTTTTTTTTCAGCTCATTATGATCTGTTCTAAAGTATAACAAGCCATTATTGACCGAAACAAACATGTTAATTTGGAGAAAAAAAAACGGGTAAAAGTTTACGAAAGACATCTCTCGATTCGGATCGCACACCTGGAAATTCGGGGAAAATCTTAGATTTCAACTATGATTGGAAACGGCCAAGGAATGCCATTCCTCTGTACAAGTTTTTCAAGGCACTATATAATATCAATGGCTAAACAATTAGACACTACTACTAAAAGTTACTACTAAAACATAAAAATTATCAGTTTAAATTAATGACATGAGCATTAATTGTATGAGTTATGTGAGCAGGAAATTAATTTGATTTTTAAAGAGGAATTAATTCTTTTTGTCAACATTTAATTGTTAATAGCAGAATAGTGGCGACCTGGTGGCAAATGATATTTTGTCAGTTGTCAATATTTTTATTTTATTGCCCCCTTGAGTGGCAACCACTAGCCTTAACCTTTAATTACAGTTGATTAAAATTAAATTAATGATGATTTGTAGTATTTCTCTTACACATAAACCTTTTCCATTTTCACCATACATGCAATTATTTCAAGATGGCAAAAAATGACACCCTTACACATAGTGCAACAACAGGCAACTTTTCATCTGTCGGAAAATTTGCACTAATATGACAAAGAAAAAAAAATTAAGTTATAAAACTGAATGAATTTATTTATTAGCAAATTTCAAAATTAAAAAATCAGAATTTCCATTATGAGTGAATTTTTCTTTTAAAGTTCCATAGCTTCTTCAGTTGTCCGTACTGTGGTTTCGACAACTTCCAAGGGCACAGTTACCGATGACAATACAGCAGTTGCTCCACGTTTGTATCGATAGGACCCTTGCCTATAAAAAACAAGATATTGAACATCAAAAAATTAACATACAATTTATTCAGTAAATTACCACCCATTAGCCAGGGCTAAGGCAGAGATACATGAAATACACCGCCAGCTCAGTCATTTCCAGCCGAGGACTGTAGTTTCGTGCTTATTAGCACTCATCAGCCCGGCATAGGGAAGTGACTGAGCTGGAGGTGGAAAACCTCTTAAGGCTGATGAGTGCTAATAAGTACGAAACTGCAGTCCTCGGCTGGAAACGACTGAGCTGGCGGTGTATTTCATGTAACATACAATTTACTACATACTTTGTCATAAAGTTGGAAGTATTTACAAGCAAGTTTATATTGCATTAAACAACAATGGAATTTGAATATTTTCCTCAAACTGTAAAAGCAATTATTACAGAGAGAAGAATTGAGCATTCTGTTTTTGGTTAAACAAGAAAAGATTCGAAAACGAACAGAAAATTTTTAGAAGAAAGTAGTTTTTGCATAAGTGAAAGGAACAAAAGTTGTTTAACATCTTTGGAATGAATTACTAAAAGTGGGGTTGCACCATGGATGTTTAAATGAATAACACATTTTTCTTTATTTACTTTTAAGTAGAAATATTTTTTATGCTTTGTGCAATAATGCTATTAAGCTGAGGTAGATCTTTTTTCGAGTGACTAAAATTTGTGTTTAAAATCCCTGCAATCAATAAACCTTTGACTTCAAGGGTTCTCATTCCCACGTCACTGGCATATCTCCCCCCATTAAGGTTTAACAGTTTATAACAGTTTTCTACAAGAATGCAATTCAAATATGTCAACTAATACATGGCAACATGACTTGTGGTGTTCTATTTTCTAGTCACTAACCATGTAAGCAAGATCCAGCAAGTGTTTGACCATAAAAAAAAAAGTCTTTTAATGCAGCAATGAAGGTTGCAGCATTTTTCAACAGCAAGTTTTTTTTTTTTTTGGTGGTGGGGGGAGGTACTAAGTATAAACAGGGTTCATACTCATTTTTAAAAGTGAAAATTAAGGACTCATTGAAATTTAAGTAATTGTAGGGTACACCATTTCAAACTTTTCCAGGGGGGGGGGCAAAGTACTCAATGTATACCTGTTTCCGTGCGGTTGATAGGGACCGCATAAAAAAATTGTTTGTTTTGAACATAACTTTGTCCACTTTATAAAAATAATTTCGTCAATTGAGTCCCAATCTGATTGAAATTTTAGACTGAAATCCAGTTTTTTTTTTTAAATTCAAATATTTATTTTGTGTGTGTGTGTGTGTGAAATTTTAATTCACTTTAATGCGATGGTCAAAAAATTCAAAAAATCATAAAGTATGTATTGTGATTCTGTAATCAAGCAACACAAAAAGGTAAGTTCTTTGGTATTGTGCAATAAAAAGAAAATTGCTCTCTAAATTCCTGTAGGATTCAAGTGATAATAAACTTTAACCTTAATTATCTCGAAACTATCCTGTATCGACCTATGCAATTCAACTCTGCACACCTCACATAAAATAAAATTTTTTTAACAGACAATACATATCTGCATTTCTAAATAATGTTAAATGAGTGTTCTTGGAGTAATAGCAAGGAATCCCTGTAAGTCTGAAAGCACTCTGGCTTGCACACTACAATATTACCCTTGATTGTACATGCTCAGTATGAATTCTATACTAAAATATAAAAAATACACAGACCTTTGCCCTTTCTGATTTGCTACATCATAGGGTCTGATGTATTCGGCTCCTTCTCGAGTAATGATGCACATGTCAATGTTGCTCCCGGAGCCTAAATCATGAAACACACCTCCAGCGACTGCATCTCTAACCAACTGCTGCCCTTCTTCTTTCTGCAAAAAACACATAACATTATGGAACACTTCCAGCTTTTTTCAACTTTGACAGATAATAAAAATATTACACATGAGTGCATATGTTACCGTTAGAGTTTGAAATTCGTTATTTTATAGAATACCTAGTTATTTTATGGAATAACTGATCATGTCCGTTGAAGTGTAAAACTCTCTTGTATTTCATGGTTTAACTCGTTATTTCGTAGACTAACAATCTGCAGCCCGTTTAAGTGTAAAATAATCTATATCGTATATCTTGCACTACAAATATATTTACCTTCCACCCCCACTGCATTTATAAACTATTCCAGGTCATAGGGAGAGAACTTGTTTAGCGTGTTGGCGCCAGTTTTTGTTTAGAAATAATGTTCTTTGTAATTCCAAGTGTCATTTTAGTAATCCTTGTCATAACAAATGATTTTATGGTACGTTTCCATAAATACCATTTATATGCTGCAAAAATTAGATAAATTGCTTGATTTGCATTTTAATTGTCTATTGTTGGTTTATTTATAGAATACCTAGTTATTTTATTTTAGATAAGATGTTTACTTTACACTTCAACTGTCTCTCATTAGTTAATTCATAGAATAACTAGTTAAAGTGTCAAATTAATAACATATTACCCGCTTTAACGGACACAATCAGTTATTTCATGGAATAATTAGGTATTCTATAAAATAACTGCATTGTATACTTTAATGGTAACACATACATGAATGAGCCTGTTATTTTTAAAAAAAAAGTTAAACCACGAAAGAATTATGCAACCGAGGCAAGCAAACCTAAAGCAAATGCAAATTTGACTTGGCTAATCAAGAAATTAGAAATTTAAGGTCATGCCATGGGGTAGAACACTCCCTGTACTGGTGAATTGGAAATACAAATAGAAGGTTGTAGTGGGATGTTTTAAAGAAGAGGTTTCCAACTTCTTCATGTTTGAGGGTGGAAGTTGCAACTCAAGTTTTGGTGGTGAGCTGAAGCATAACTAAAGCGATGAATAAAAAAAAAGTAACATTACATGAAATACTAAAAATACACCGCCAGCTCAGTTATTTCATCCGAGGACTGCAGTTTCGTGCTTTTTAACACTCATCAGCCCGGAATAGGAATCACATGAGCTGGAGGCGAAAAACCTCTTAAGGGAGCAAAGAGAGCAGAACAAACTGGTAGCTAATGCAGAATTAGCAAACCAGATGAGCGACCACAGCAATGGTACGGTGTTCAACTCAAAGATTGATGGCAAAGCTAAGGTATTTTGTAGTTACTTAGCCCTGGCTTTAGGGCAGTAACTTACTACAAAATACCTTAGCTTACCTTAAAAAGCCCGAAACTGCAGTCCTCGGATGAAATAACTGAGCTGGCGGTGTATTTTAAGTATTTCTGCCTTGGCGGCAACTTACTACAAAATTACATGAAATGTTCAATAGGTTGTCAGCTTGTAACCCACCACAGGATGTTCATTTCTTGATGTTTCTTTTGAAAACTTTTGAATTTTTTTAACTTTAAAGTAGTTTAAAACTTGTAAATGTATCCATTTGAAGCGCATTTGACACTATAAAGTCAAAAAAAAAAAAAAAAAAACTCTATATTCATTATTTTTGTTTATTTCTGATATGTTTTCAAAATTTCAACCTTTTCTTTTATTTTTATTTTCTTATTTTAAATTTTAGCATAAAAAGATATTTATTATTTTGATAAATGCAATATTTTAAAATTTAAAAGTGGTGAAAATATCCTCTTGAAATTTTAAAGCAATTAATTACAAGTTTTGTCACAAACAAAGAGACTTCTGGTAAATTAATGCATGGATGCCTAAAAATCTTCATAACCATTTTGAGACCAAAATATCATAATCATGAAAACTAAGTGTGAAAATAAAACAGTAAGTTTAAAATTAAAAAAAAAAAAAATACATTGCAAAACTCAGCGACCATAATATGAATTTCCAGCATTAATAATTATCATTAATAATTTTAAACTCACAACTAATTTAACTCACTGGCAAGAGCTCACTTGAATAATACTCATTCTCACTTTCCTCCTTGCGTTTAATCTCATTTTTACTACCGTCATAATATACGCATTCAATTCAATTAAACAGTTTCTCCCGTTTCCAGGGACATTTGTTTGAAATACGTCTTTTTCAATGTACAATATATTCATTTCAGCATATTTTCCTGATACAGTAAAACCTGTAAAGTTGACCACCTTTGTAAGTTGACCACCTGTCTATGTTGACCGCTTTTGTCTGGAACGGAATTAGTCCTATCTTATATAATGAAGGAAAACCTCTGTAACTTGACCACCTCTCTATCTTGACCACTAATGAACACCAAATTTGGTTTGGAGTATTGTAAAAAACCCTTTGTAAGTTGACCACTTGGTTTATTTTTTAAAATTTTATTTAGCAAATTATTTTTTTTTATAGCTTTCCAAGAATATTTTTGATGTCAGACCAGCATTTTACCAACTAAATGAAACAGCAGCATAACTAAACCTCCTTTTGAGTTTGAGTAGATCATCATGAGGTTATAAATGTATATGAGAAAAAAATAAAGCGAAAAATTTGTAATTTTTGATTAGCTATGAATTTTTAGGAACTATTAATATCAAATGAGTAACTTTTCATAAACAATAAGACTTTTTTTTTTTTGATCAATTTACTGAAATTTTAATTTTGCATGACACATTATATGTCATTCTGGGAAAATAATCTCTAAAAATATTTAAATAACATTTTAAATTATTGTTTCAAAGTAATGCTAAACAATGAAAGTGAGTTGAACAGAAAGAGTAAGTGTCAATTAGTGAAAAAATGAATACATGGTGCAAGAAATGACAAAAAAAAAAAAAAAAAAAATCATTACCCCCTTTATAAGTTGACCACCTGTCTAAGTTGACCACCAAAGGACTGCACCGCAAGTGGTCAACTTACACAGGTTTCACTGTATGTACAGATGCGAATGCCTCAGTATAGTAATAATGTGAGTTACACAATGATTTTAGAAATCAAAAAGAGATAGCTACTATAATCTACTTTTTATAACAATTTTAACACTTGAAAAGTTTTTGCAATTATATATTAATTGTCTGATTCAACATACACTTGTTGTGTAGACCAATTATAAAAAATATTTTCTTTTAAAGACGAAAGGTGACACTTACAAATACAACGAACTTTGAGAAAATAGGAACTCAATGACAACATTTCAAATAATATACTTTAATTGAGAAAATTAAACACAATTAACATTGTTACCAAGCCGAATGGGAGGTTTTAAAGGGTTAAACCTGTTCCATTGGAGCAATAATTAAACAAATATAAATCGAAATAAGATACTGACATATGCTTCTAAAATATATTTTAGCCCTTTGTAGCTGAATAAAATTAAGCTGTAGAAATTCAATAGTAAAAGAACGGTTAAATCAATCTGGAAAAACTAAGCATCTAGACTAATATTTGTATTCCTTTTATGTAAAATAATAATACCTAAATTAAAAGTAAATAGCTTTGCTTTTA
The DNA here is from genome assembly GCF_026930045.1 of Uloborus diversus. Taxonomy (NCBI): domain Eukaryota; kingdom Metazoa; phylum Arthropoda; class Arachnida; order Araneae; family Uloboridae; genus Uloborus; species Uloborus diversus. The sequence continues at coordinate 265,827,885 of NC_072731.1, forward strand.
ATTTAGGTAAAAATCAGAGTTGCTACGTCTTTTCTGCATTATACCTTATTTCTTCACAGCTAAATAAAATTTTAGCTGTAGAAGTTCAATGATGAAAGACCATATTGATCTGGCAAAGCTAAACATTTTAATATTTCTTGTGTAAGGAGATTTTCAATGAATTTGCCTTATTACTACACTGTAGAAGTAAAATGTAGCGAGAATAGAAAAAGGCCGAGAAAACTATTCAGGACCATCATTTATGGGGGGGGGGGGGGGTCAGGAGAGGGTAATAGCCCGCCACCCCTGATTTTGAAAAAAAAAATTTCTATTCACATATAAGTAGGCATGATTTTTGCGATTTCTCGATAAATTTGTATTATGTATGCATTCTTTGACACCCCCTGGAAAATTCAAAATTTCAGGCATACGATTTCATTTTTAAGGAATTCCTGTTTAATTCATTGAGTGTGATTTTTATTGAATAAACATTTCTACAATACACACATATTTGTTCACTTCTTTCAAAATGCTAAATTGTGTAAAAAATAAAAAGCTTTGCTAAAGAAGTTGTCTGCAAAATTAGTGTATATTTTCATCATCAATAAATAACTTAATATGTTTTATCAAACACTTTTTAAATTTAATTTTGTTTCATTTCTTTACTAATGCTCATTTATTTATTTATTATTTTCTTAAATACAATTTTGAGTTTTTTTTTCATCACCACCAGGGATAGAAATTTCTTTAGAACTAATTCTTTATAACTTTCCGAGAATCCTAGTTTCAGGTCTGATTGCTACAAAGAAAATAAAAATGATGCTTTTTTTTAAAAAAAATTATTATTTAATAAGTCTTAAAACCAAGTACACATTTTTAAACAGAAATAATGCTGCGATCCACAGGTTGGGAACCAACTAAACTAATTCAAGACACCTATCTTTATATTCCTTAATTTTATCAAAACTTTTTGAAGAAACCAGGATTAATTTTCATTTTTATTCTCATTAGCAACGTGTTTGGTTTTTAATAGGGCAAATATATAATTTGTGGAACTATGAATTTTTCTCACAAAAGCATATAGTTTTTATAGCACTAACAAAAATGGGGTGGGGGGGGATATATTTTAAGAAGCTTTTAAAACATCTTTTGAAATTGTTAATTACCATACAAATGGGGTTGTTTCCTTTAGACAAAAGTAGTACTTTTAGTCACTGAAATTGATAGAATAAGCAAAAAAAAAATAATAATAACATGGACCCAGAAAATTCTTTTATTTTCCCAACAGTTATTTTTTAATTAATTTTTTAAAATGTCTGATTTTTCAAAACAGGCGTGGTCTCGATGACGTCACAAATGATGCTTTTTGGCGCATCTTTCTACCGCATTTCCACTTTATGATAATCAAGAAGCGAATTAAAATTGCGCTCTACGCTTGCTATCAACCCTATCGTTGCCAATACACGTGAGTAAAAGATGCGAATTAAATTCTGTGAATAGCCACACAGAATGGCATTTCATCCTTTGTGATGTCATTGACAATAAATGTAAACAACGAAAGCACAACAATTTAAGTAATTTTTTAAAACTATTAAAATTAAACAAATTATTTAAAAAATGGTTAGATCCTATGTTTTTAAGCATGTTCATTCAGAAAAAAATACTTTTGAAATTTTGGAAACGACCCCATTCCGAATAATACTTTTGAGCTGCAACTTTATCACTTTCAATTTTCAAAATACATCCACATCCTGGGACATTTCAACTTACAGTTAGATTTGGTTTCCATCCTCTTTCGAAAACAGCCATAGCAGCCAGAGATCCAGATCCCATCGTAACGTAAGGCAATTTCATAGTAGATCCATGAGGTGCCAGGGAAAAGAGATGCGCGCCATTCGTATCCACACCTCCAAGAATTAAGGCTGCACCAATGTAACCCTGATACCTGGAAATTTCATGTTCATTAATAAACTTGAAAGCACATATTTAATTCAAAAATATAGTTGATAAACCTATTTTGAAAGCAAGTGCAGATCCAGGAAATGTCCAAGGAGGAGGGCGATTTCTTACTCTTTTAAACTTCAGTTTCCAAAAATTTCCGAAAGAGTGTACCGAACCCCTTCGCATTCCTTTGCGTAATCAAAGGTGTCCTGCAGTTGTGTTTCTTTCGAAAAATGTACTGAGGAGCATTTGAACCTATCTCTAATACTATCTAAGATTGTCTAAAATTTAAGTTTTGGAACTTGAATTTCGAAAAAAATCTTCTAGAAAGTTCCAGTCCCTATCCCCCGAGTATTAAAAGATGGGTTACCTCCACCCAGATTCAGGATTGCATTTCCAAGAGTCCCAATTCCTTTTGAATTCCTGGAAAGAGCTCCCTACTCGTAACAACATTGAAGGCTATGAAAAATTGCCATTTTTCGACCTTAATTATCGAACATATACATGAAGAACGTTCCTCTATCTAGCTCAAAGAGGGGGCGATCGCCCCTCCCTTGTATCTGTCCTTGTTTGAAAGTCATATAAGAAGCCATTGCAGAGAGAAAAATGTTATTTTTGTGAAACTAGAGATAATAAATCAATTGATTGCACTGATGCAACATGAATATTTATGCATTCAGATTTTTATACCAGAACTGCAAATACTCAATGTAATGGATTAATTACAGCTTCAACTCAAAACAGTGGCAAGTTGCACATGCAATTTACGGACATCCAGAGACTGTTTGGATTTTGGACATTGTTATGGACTATTCCAGATTGACATTGTTACGTCAGTCTGGAATAAATGGAGTGTTGGTATGTTAAATGTAATTATGTCTTAGCCCTGGTAAAGTTTGGCTGTTGGGACATGGCACTTGACCAGACTTTTATTTCAAAAGCGCCCATTTTCTTGAAGGGGCAATATGTAGAAGAAAATTGAAGAATGGAATTTGCTGGTGTCATGTTGGTTCTAGAGTAAGTCTAGAGGGCTAGACCTATAGGTAGGGTAGAGTTTTGGACTGTCCGAAACTGGTTTGGGACAGGACAAGTGGTTTTCAACGTCCAAAACTGTCCAAAAGTATGCTAAAGCTAAAGGGGTGTAATCTAATCAATTTGTATTTACTGCAATATTTGTAATGCATAAATACAGATAAGACTGAGGATTAATTAATGAGTATTTGATAATATTTTTCTCCTAAATGTTCATTTTAAGAATATTTTAATTTAATAAAAATTGTCAATGACTATATTACATAAAAACTTCCTTACATAACAGTTGTTAGACTTATGAAAGGAAATTCACAATACTACCAAGAAAACTAATTTCAGTTCCATTTACAACTCAAAAGAATGTTATTAAATGCAATATTTAGGTGGAAAAAAAAAGCTTAACTTTTCTAATGGTTTTTGCAAATAAGTTTTACATGATGTTTAAACATTTTTTTTTTAAATTATAAATTAAAGAAAAAGAAATTTATGATTAAACACTTATATTTTCAAACTTGTGCTATTGTATTTTTAGTTCATATTTTTAATATAATACATTTTGTAACTAAAAAAAATTGCAATTTATTTCATTTAAGTTCATTATTGCACTATTCTTTGAACAATTTCTTTTGCACAAAATTTGGTTTATGGAAAAAAAAAAAAAAACCTCATTGCATACACAATGAAATTTTTAAAGAAGAATTTAAGTTATACGTAACTAGATTAAAATCTGCTGTATAAATAAGTCACATATGTATATTTCTTAAATTTTCATTGAATAAATACATTTAAGAGTAAAATTTAAAAAAAAAAACATAATTTTGACACATTTTGTTCTGTTTTTGATGTTTTCTCACAAAAGAAAGTTTCTTAAAAAATAGTTTTTGGGCACAAGGGTTTTGAACAGGATGGTAAAAACTTTGCCACTCCTCATGGGCGCCCATATGCAAAATTTTAAGGGGGGGGGGTTCAGATATTTCCCCACGGTTTAGCAGGATATTTACCCCATGGAAACGGATTTCAGTAGATTAGAGTTATTAAAATTTGACATTTTAATAACTTATTCATTCATGACTGGAAGAGAAATGTTTTTACATTTTTGCAAAGAAAAGAGTACTAAAAGTAAGGAAGTTCTAATTTCTAAGGGGGGCTTGATCCCCCACTTGCCCTCTCCCATCATATAGGTATCCATGCCAACCTTTCTTTCATTTGCATGCATGCATGCATAAACATAGAGAAATTTGTTTACTATAATAAAAAAAAACTTATTATACAAATTGAAATTTTAATCAAGAATTCAACTTCTATGTAACTGGATTAAAATCAGCTGCATAAATAAGTTGTATGTTCACATTGAATAAACGTTCAAGATAAAACATTACTTTCATACATTTTATTCTGTTTTTGATGTTTTTTCACAAAATATAATTTTTCTAAAAATAGTTTTGGACAGGACGGTAAAAATCAAGGTTTTGGACACTACGGTAAAAACATCGTAGTGTCCAAAACTTTGCCAACCCTGCCTATAGGCAAAGCACATTTTCTGAAAGTTATCCCTAAACAAACCTGGGGGGAAGGGGGGGGGACCTAAAAAATGCTTTTTAAACTTTAGTTCAATTATTTTATATGAACACTAAAGAAACTGGTATAAATTCATATTTATTGTCTAACTGGATATAAAAAAACAGCAAAAAACTGCATAAAAAAGTCACATTTACGATATTTCCGATAATGTGGAAAATAATGCTTGTTTTTAGAATATAAAAACTACGAGAAACATGGACAAGGATCAAGGTTGTTAAATGACCCAAACCAGCATTGTAACAGCACTGTTCAAACAATTTATCTTCAATTAACTAAATTTAAAAAAAATACCTAAAAAGATACTGCTTCAACAAACGATTTGCAGTACACACAGGAACCACTCGATCGGTCGCCAAGCGATGTAATTCTAGTTGAGAAGAGATCATGTTAGTCGTCATATCTGTATCTGCAGCAGTTCCAGCACCACAACAGCTAAAATGAGTGATATTTTCATTAATGATATTGATACTCAATATATTTTGTATAAGTGTAAAAAGTAACATTAGTAAAATGTTTCACTTATATTAGAATCAAGTTTCCTTGCATAAAAACCATTCTTTTCGGTATAAATGACATTAATTAATAAAAAGAAAGCAGCATAAATATATATTTATATAACACAATCTAACAATGATGACAAGGAAAATGGAAGACAAATAGCACTAAGAAGTATTAACGTTGCAAATACACACTGCTGACCTCCGGGAAGGGGCCCTACAGATTTTGTTGGAAGGGAGGTCCAAAATTTATAGATCTAGGCCTGAACCTTAGCCCAACATTGAAAACATGTTGATCATCTTGAATCATTAAAATGCAGGGTTTACCGATATATATCAGTCGATATATATTGTGATATAAATCACAATATATATCCGATATTTATTTTGAAAAAATCATGATATTTTCATATTTTCGATATTTATTATTCCAACCACAGTATCTTCAATATAAAAATTATAATAATCATTATTTAAATTATATTAATCATAATTTATTGTTCATTTATTTTTGAAAATTACCAAAAAGCTATGTGCTATATTTTTATGATGCATTGATACAACAAAGGAAAAAAATATTCCTTTTTTATTTTATATTCATAAAATTATTAGTAATGTAACAATTTTAATTCATATTTAAAGTGCCTGATTTTATTTTCAACGTTGGTCAGAAAAAAGGAAAATGTCTTATGACTGTGCAACGACTAATGCATATTTTTTATTTTTGAATCATATGACTGTGTAAAACTAGCTAACAGAAGAAAATTGAGTAAAACAGCTGATGCTAAATCAATTCGATTAAAATTGATTAATAGTTGAAATGAAATGTTAGATATAAATAATAAAAGAAACCTTTAATTTTAAATCTACATATTGTAATGACAATATAAGAAAACAATGTTTTGAAGATGCATTTACTATTTTGAAGACTTGAGTTTGTGCTGATTAAAAATATCGGATATATATCAAAATATCGGATATTTTTGATATTTTCCAACCCTGTTAAAATAGTAAGGCATACTCAGAATTTTCAAGATTTTCTGTCGTCACTTCAAATGAAAAGTTCAAATAAGGTTTAAAAAATGTTTTTAAAATTCACATTTAATGCAGAAAAGTACTTACTACATATTTGGAGCTAAGTAATGAATTTTTGCACAATTTTTATCAGCAATCGTAGAATCGCTCGTTGCTCTAGTATCAGCTCCCAAAATGACGCCATCCTATGTTTTTAAAAAAGAGGAAAAACTGATTGGTATTGGAAATAATAATCAAATCACTTGAAAATGCAACAGAAATATGTATGCTATCTCTGAAAGTTAAGAAAATAAAAATTCCAGACACTGAAGTTGAAAAAAAAAGTTTTGTTTTTTCTTCAGGGTTCATACTTACTTCGGATAAAAAATTTCCATGACTTCATAAAAATTTTCATGACATTGTTACACAAAGAGAATAGTACTATTTAATGTCTAACTCTCCAATTTTGGGAAATAGACATTTAGCAAAACTTTTACGTGAATGCCACTACCTCATCAAAGATACTTGTGATTGCGTGATTCTAAAAATATCAGTGCACACTAAAGAAACTAATTATAAACTGTTCATTTTTGTCTTTAACATATAAATTTAAGGGAAGTAAAAATATAGAATTTGCAATATACTGATGCTTAAATGTGTAATAAATAGGGCAATGAATGGGACAAAGTTTACATGAGTCATTAAGGTGTCAACAGGGCATCTAACCATCCTTGTAACTTGACAGTATTTTCATTCTTTAAAGTAAAGCCACATTTTTTTGTAAATTCATTTATCTAAACCAGATATTTCAGCTGGCCACATTAATCAGTTTTGCGTGCCGTATGTTGGGCACACAACTGTTTTAGAGTATTAGAATTCCCTTATTTCAATGTTCTGTCCTCTGGCAAAAGTATTGACTTTCTAAAGCCTCCAACAAATTAAGATAAGCTTTGATAAATTTATAATTATTTTTTTAGTGGTTGAAATGAACTCGGATGCACTTGAATTACTTTTTGAGTGGACGAGGCAAAATCAAGAACATGTAATTCCACCACTACAGAACATAGAATAAAAGAAGCATTAAAAATAATAGGGAATTCAAAATTCAAAATTAGTGACGTCCCAGTAGTAAAATCACATTACAAAAAAAAAAGGCGGACGGCTGTTACAGAAGTGCGTGCAACAGGATAACAAAACTCACGATTTACTTTTGGGATCATTCAATTTTCCAGTAGTAATATCAGTTTAAATCACTCAAGGTTTTTAATGCTCTTTTAGCTACTGTTACTTTCTTACTACTCAACAAATTTTTCCATAACTTTAAATAAACTTCCATGACTTTTAAATAAAGATATTAATTTCCCATGACTTTCCGGGATTTCCATGACCCGTATGTAAACCCTGTTTCTTGCATATTTTTTTTTTTTTTTTTGTTCATAACTTGGTACAGTCAATGATTGCTCTTTGAAATTTTTGAACATATAAATACATAAAATAAATAAAAATGTGTCTTTGAATAACACATCATAAATACAGGGTTCATACTGAATTTGGATAAAAAATTTCCATGACTTTTCCAAGACTTTATAAGAATTTTCATGACCTTCTTACACGAAGAGAATAGTACTATTTAATGTAAAACTTGACAATTTCGGGAAATAGGCATTAGAAAAATTGTTACTTGAGTGCCACTACATCATTGGAGCACTTACTTGTGACTGAAAAAATATCAGTGCACACTGCAGAAACTAATAAATAATTCTTATTTGTCTTTAACATACAAATTCAAGCAAAATAAAAAATATAGTGAATGCAATACACTGATGTATGAATGTCTAACAAATATTTAATAAATAGTGCCGAATAGTAATGCGTGGGACAAAAATTGAATGAGTCATTACTAAGTTTCCAATAATTTATTTAATTCAAAAAAACATCGTCCTTTGGTGTCAATAGTGCATCTAATCATCCATGTAACTTGATAGTATATGCGTTCATTAAAATAAAGCCACGTTTTTCAGTAAATTCCTTTTTCTAAACCAGATATTTCAGTTGGCCACAAGGATCAGTTTAGCAAGCTGTATGTAGGGCACTACTGTTTTAGAGTATTAGAATTCCTCTACTTCTATGTTCTATTATGCAACTAAAGTTTTCATCATATTAAGATAAACTCTGGTAAATTTAATAATGAATTTTTTACAAGTAGTTGAAATAAACTCGGATGCAAATTAATTACTTTTTGAGGGGGCGTGGCAAAATCAAGAATGTGCGAGTCCACTACTACAGAATACAAAATATAAGAAGTGCTGAAAATAATGGTGAATTCAAAATAAGTGACGCCCCAGTAGTAAAATCACATTACAAAAAAAGGCGAGCGGCTGTTACAGAAGCAGATGAAATTGGATTCCAAAACTCGGATTTGTTTTTGAGATCGTTCAATTTGTATGCAATATGGCTAAATCACTCAATATTTCTAACGCTCTTTCAGCTATTGCTACTTTTTTACTGCCCAAGACATTTTTCCATGACTTAAAATAAATTTCCATGACTTATAACGAAAATATTAATTTTCCATGACTTCTCCAGGTCTGAAATCTGTTTATTTTTTTTCCCATGACTTTAAAGGATTTCCATGACCCGTACGAACCCTGTGAATAATAGTGTATATGGATATGAAAACTACTTATGGTGACACAAATAGTAATATAAAAATGGATACATTATAAGTAGGAGGTGCTCATACGGGAGGGTACAAACAGTGACAGGGGTCATGAGACCGAAGGTGCCATTAAAATTTTCAGGGCAGAGGTGCTTCTTGAAAGGTTCTCTCTTTGAGGGTCTTTATGGCGTTTGGAGGGGGGGGGGCAGCTCTGGTTTTCTAGGGATAGACACCTACTATAAGAGGCGTCAATAATGGTAGTAAAAATTAAAATATACAAGGTTGAGATTAATTAGATTGCAATCTCTCCAGAACTTGAGATAAAATTTCATTGTTCTTTAAAAAACTTAAAATTTTGACAAAAATTGAAAAAGTACAGTGAAACTTGTCTAAGTTGACCACTTGCGGCTAATGATGTAAAATACCTGGGTATTTATTTTTAGGAGTAAATATCCAGGGTATATACCCGGGTAAATAACCATGGGTATTTACCTGGGTATTTATTTCAAAAATGTATATTCAACTAAAATACTTTTCTGTATGTATTCCACTATGTATAACCAACCACATACAAAATAATAACTTTTTGCTCAAAAATTATATTTTGATCACATATTAAAAGAATTATTGTGTGAAACAACTTAGCAATCTAATGTGATATTCACATTAAATGTGTTGGATGTGTCTAATCAATGTTGATAGCCAAATTTCAGATATAAAAAGCTATTCTACAAAAAGCAAAAATCTTAACTGATTACAAAAAAAAGCAAACATCAATTTTTTAAGATCCTGGTCTCTTATAACCCAGTAATATGGAACTGCATTACATCAAAATGTAACGAAATGTCAATAAAAATAGTTTGAATAAATTTTCATCATGAAATACCGGGGAGCAAATGCAAATGAGCAAGACAACAGAAAACAATATTGATTTTTTTTTTTGCTTATTAATGTGAAAACTTTCTATATTTGCCACGTTATCACTTAAACAGCAATAAAAAAAATAACACCTCATAGTCTTAATAACTTCTCAGTTTCTTCTTCCAAACATCCCTCATTCTTCCTTTTTTTTTTTTTCATATTGGATATGACTAACCTAGATTGTGATTTTGAAATCCTGAAGTTCATAACTGAATTGCTTACACTTCTCCAATTATGACATTGAAAAGAAAGATTCTTTGGTTCACCATAAGTTTCTTTCATAATTTGATCAAGTCTTTCAATAAAAAAATATTATAAACTATGCAGTACATATGTATGTATCAGTTTTACCAATTCTTTCATATTTAGATTTTAAAAAAAAATTCCCATTCACTTTTTGCATTTTTTTGTAAAATACATAGTTTTTGGGTATTTACCCAGGTCTTAGGTAAATACCCGGGTAAAAACCCAAAAAAATTTACCTACCCGCTGGGTATTTACCCGATCCACATCACTACTTGCGGTGCACTACTTTAGTGGTCAACTTACAAAGGTTGATTTACATGATAAGGCTAATTCCGTGCCTGAAAAAAGCGATCAACTTAAGACAGGTGGTCAACTTGCAAGGGTTGTCAACTTCACAGGTTTTACTGTAACTTATTTTCTGGATGACTCAAACAATCATGCTTTTAAGACAAAACTTAATGGATAAAACAAAATAATAATTTTCAAATGAGAAATGATTATTTACCTTGTAAATGATTCCAACAATTGTAGTTCCTGTCTTAGTAGTTTTTGGAGCAGGAAAGCCTTTTGACCCCAAAAGAGAATTCCTAAAATTATAATTCATTATTAACAAAATATAAAATTTTTAACAAGACTCAACATATGAAGGGTACACAAACATAAAGTGCATGTACTTAACATATAAAGCAAAGTCAGATATGGCATGAGCAATGAATAGATTTGTTTAAAAATAAAACAAATTTAATATCGCCATAAAAATAATCAGAGGCTGCGAAAGAAGCCTTCTTGCGGGGTGCAAGAAATTTTTGGAAGCTGAAGACTTTATTTTTTGGCTATCTTAGGGTGATTGATTTAAGGGCTTCAAAAATGTTTTCCCCAAACAATTTTGAAGCTGACGTATCAAAAGAAACGCCTTTGGTGATGTAAAGATTACTTCCCGAAAATAATCCTGCAACTGGTATCTTAAAAAGCAAATTTAAGACATATTTGGCAAACTGAGCGCAAGGCATTCTGGGGTTCTCTCACGAAAATTTTGCAGAGTTGAATCGTTTTAAAAATGTTATTTCAGCATATCTTTTAATGATTTAATGAGGAAAGAATAAGTTCCTAGCCCCCCCCCAAATCTTTAGGAACTGATAAAGCCCTAAAATATCAATTTTAGACTTCCTTCGGTGACGTCCAAGGAAAACGCAGAAGAATAATTCCAAATTGGTTTCTTAATTTAAGGTTCGAAAACTCATTTTTACATATTTTTACTGATGCTAGGGAGAAGCAGGTTCGCTTCCTAGAAAAAAAAATCTGATGGAGCACCCCCCCCCCCCCCTTTAAATGAGATGAAAACTTTTTCTAATTGTCCCTTCTCCTCTAATTTTTCCAATGACGTAGCCGGCGCTATGGATCATACTCTTTCAAATTTTCATCAAAAGTCATATTACGTTTGGCAGACAGGATGGTTACGTTACCGTAAGCTTTGAATAGATGAGATTACAGTCATAAAGTAGTTGGAAAAGCATAAATAATACAAATACACACATTGGTTTGAGGTGGAAGGGTGCTCTGAAAAAACATTTAACTCATTAGAACTGATTGTTATTTTGAAAAGGAACAAAAATCTCAAAATAGCAATAGCCCAGTAAATGAACCCAGTCAATCGGTTTCGACGTGATAAGATATTCCTTACAGAACCAAGCAGAAAAAAAAAAAAAAAAACCTTGTTTCAACTATGTTTTCGGACATAAAAAAAATTGAAGTAATAGTAATCACTATAATAAAATTCTTCTCACAGGGCGGTCAGTTGACCCTTTGAGCCTCCCCTGAATCCGGCCCTGTGAGCATTGAATAGATGTGTTTAAAAATAAAACAAATTTAATATTCCAACAAAAATAACCAGAGGCGGTGATTGGGGATTATAAGTTCGGGCTGCAAGAAAGTTCTGGAAGCTGAAGACTCTCTCTTTATTTTTGCTATCCTATCTTAGGGTGATTGATTTAAGGGCTTCAAAAATGTTTCCCCCAAACAATTTTGAAGCTGAAGTATCAAAAGAAATGCCTTTGGTGATGTAAAGGTCACTTCCCGAAAATAATCCTGCAACTGGTGTCTTAAAAAAGTAAATTTAAGACATATTTAGCAAAATGAGCGCAAGGCATTCTGGGGTTCTCTCCTGAAAATTTTGCAGAGTCGTTTTAAAAATTCTATTTCAACATATTTTTTAATGACTTAATGAGGAAAGAATAAGTTCGTAGGTCCCCCCCCCCCCTCCCCAAATCTTTAGGAACTAATAAAGCCCAAAAACATCAATTTTAGACTTCCTTCGGTGACGTCAAAGGAAAACGCAGAGGATTACTTCCGAACTTGCTTCTTAATTAGAGGTTCAAAAACACATTTTTACATATTTTTACTGATGCTAGGGAGAAGCAAGTTTGCTTCCTAGAAAAAAAAATCTGAATTTGGAATTTTATGAGGTTTTGTGCCAGCTAGGCAGGCAACTTGGGGTGCGCCAATTCACTTTTCCAACTGTACCGTAAGTCCGACTTCCACAGTAGGCACTCATGCCATAAGGACCTGTATATAGAGTAGACAACCATTCACAGCATAACAACACATTCACACAAAGGAAGGACAAGGACAGGAGAGAAAAAGTACATCCATGCCCGAGCCGGGATTCAAACCCCGAACCACCACATCGCAGTCAAACTCCTCTGACCACTACACAAGGCAGGTGGTAAATCTAATAATAACACAAATTTAGGTCCTCTTTGAAGATACAAGGGAGAGAAATTTTTCAAAATCGGAGACTAAAAAATGCAGTTTTAAGCTATCGTTGGGTGATCTATCAAGTTTTTTTCCGAATTAAAAATGTTCAGGAGATCTTTAACGATGAAAACGTGCGGGGGGCACAAATAACTAATATATTACAATCATCTGTAACAGCTCTAGTTATAACGCAATTCAAACAACTCTCTTTACCTGTATATGATTTGAATATTTTCTTCCTTTTTTATTAGTCCTATATTTTTCACTCTTGGAAAAAAAAACCATTGTTAAAATGTATTATTTCCGGCAGGTTATTTAAACCCCAGAACGGGATAATTGAAAATTTTTCTTATTTCTAATAAGAATAATACTTTTTGGAAACTAACAATACAGTATGCAAGAGCAGAAGGAAAGAAGACGAAACGAAATGCATCATACCAACTTCAATCACGAAAATATTTCAATTGATTAAAGAATGAATAATCCTTCTAAATATCAAAATTAAATCAGTGCAACTTACCTAAAACAATTATCAAATTTAAAACCAGGCGCCGGAATATTAGTACAAACTTCAGCAGCCATGATGACAGTCAGCTGAATTGAAGTTGCCAACTTAAATTCAAATATTTTTAGCACTTAAAAGACAAGGCTGAACTTGATAGTAACAGTTAAGTTATGATCAACTCCAATAAGCTACAGGGGACGCAGCAGCCACTGTCTAATGGCGGATGAAAAAGTTAAAACAAATAAATGCCGCAGCTTATAACTTGCTTTTTAGTCAATGACAGTAATTTTTCATCGTGTTTGTGGGAATCTTTCTTTTCTATTCTTCTGAAATTACATTACAGCATAAACTGTCTGAAGCCTGTAATTTACCCCAAAGAAAACACGTGAAATGGAATGTTTTACCTTTTTCTTTAGTATTGTTAATCACCGCAAGATAGCGTATTCGAACTTTGTAGTTGCGAATGGACTAGTGCATGTGTTTCAAGGGAAAAAAAAACCTCATGAAAATTGTAAAAAAAAAAGTAAACCATTTATTTGCATCGAAGTTTTTTCCTTTTATTGCTAGTTTTTTTCATTTTAAGCGTTTTGGTTGCTCATCAGAAAACTGGTGGAAATTAATTATTTTTCAATTCATCCATTTTTTACCACACTCTTCGCACAATTTTCAGTTTATGTAAAAGCCCTTCGCATGGTCAGAATGTATAATGACTAATGAGTCCTTTTTCGAGTATAAGGTAAAACAATGCAAAAATATTTTGATGAATGAATAAAATATAGTAAGAGACGACTCTCTTTTTCCCTTATTCATTTTTTCTTGAACGGATTTTTTTCCAAATTCAAGAATTAAACGCTATTTTCATACTGAACTTACCTATTTTTAATTATTGTGTTCATAAATTAATTTGTTGTAAACGAACTTGAAAATTAAAAAAATATTTCATAAACTTTTGTTGATCACTTTTAATTAACTGCCATTTTTCAGTCCCCTTTTCATTTTTTAAAGATATGATTATCAAGAAACTAGTCTAATAACTTATATTCTATTGTATTTTATTGTTTTTCACCTGGCATTAAGTCATGAATGCTAATTGTAAAAAGTAAATGAATAAGCAGAAAATAATTCTCCTAATACTTTTTTATTCATTTCTAAAATATTTTGCAGCGAAGTTGACTAAACACTTTCCTCAGTTGCGGTTGCTTTAACTTTTACTCCCAAAAGGATTAATTTTACATCCTCCAAATGTAACAAATACCAGTTCCCAAGAAAGTTCAGTGTTTGTTAATTATTTCGTCCAATTTTTAATTACTCCTTACATATGAATCGCAGTTCTTACAAATTAAAAATCTATTTCATGTGAATGCGAAATGCGCCATGTACAGGCCCGCGCCAAGCCTGATCGGCGCCGTTGTGCAAATGTCTTTTGAGCGCCTTTACGCATTGGCCGTTCGAGAAAAATGTAATAAACACCTGGGACCCGGAGTGAGGTTTTGCAGATAAATATAAAATGGGAAAGAATACGTTTGGCATTTAATTCATTCAAAAAATGCTGTGCGAATGTTTGAATTTGGAATATGGTGTATGTTTTTAGGGTCCATTCATTAATTACGTAAGGGTCCCGAGGGGGAGGGGGGATGGAAAATTCTCTACATACCCTTACTTTGCGGGGGGGGGGGTCAAACCCATTCTTACGTAATATTTTCAAAGTCCATATTTTACATTAGAAATAGCGCGGTCAAGTGATTTGGAAGAGATTATATTCCATTTGCGTCTGGAGGGTAAAAAACGTATTAGGCTGATCTGTTTTTTACCTGTTTTACAAAGAATGAATAGTGCTGTTGTTGTTGTTATTGTTGTCGTGTGCCAGCTGCGCTGCTTCACTATTCCAACTGTACCGTCATTTGGTGTGAAGTCCGACTCCCACACGAGAGTCAAAAAGGCGCCGAGATCTGTTGGGGTATGAAATAAAACTTATGGTGTTGCAGCAAAACTTTAACTTCCTTTAAAAAGAAAACTTTGAGTAAAAAATTTTCAATACTTACAGCTAATTGATCTGTTACTCCCCCCTCCTCCTATTTCCTATTTCTTTTCTTTCCCATATTATTTTTCTTTTTTCTTGTTCGTCTAAAATTAAGAAAGTCTTCAAAATGCTACTCCTCCGAATCTGCACCCCCCCCCTCCCCCAGCCAAAAGCATTGCGGAGCATCTCAAATTTCGTTTCCAGATCTTCAATTTCGCAGAATTAAAAGGGAAAGCCCACGAATACCTATCAACATCGCTTGAAACTGCGTTCGAAAATTACCTAAGATTGCGTTTTTGGAGCTTTAATTTCGAAAGATCGCCGGCCCTAATGTTACCAAATATGGTCTTACAATCGCGTCTTTTAGACTTCAATTTCAGAAGATATTTGGGCAAGTTCCTCCGAACCACTTTCATTTAATGTTTCAAATATTAGATTTTTTAAATATGACTTAAGAAAAATTTAAGTGGAATAGCCTCTGAACCTCTCCTCTCAATATCGTAGAATATTGCTTAAGATTTTAGGACTTGAATTTTGAAAAAAATTTCAGGGAAGAGTTCCACAATCCCCTTCTCGTAAAAATGTTAAATTTATCTACAATTACGTTTTTGGATGTTAAATTTCGAAAAAATGGAGGGGAGAGGAAAAATTGATTTCTATCTATTTTTCAAAAAAGAAAAAAAAAACTATCGTTGAGAGTCCCAGTTATTGCTTATTCTAATCTCATTAAATACGGACTATAATCGCGTTTTAAGGCTTCAACTTCTACAAATTTCCGCGGAGCCCCTCGTACCTTTCCCCCCATAGCACCACCTCGGAATGTCTAAAAATACGTTTTCAAAACTACAAGTTTCAACACTTTTTCGGGGAGAAGCTCCGGATCTCTCTTTTTAAAGGAGAATTTTTTTCACTGTGGCCTCCTAAAACTATTTTCCAGCTGAGCCACTGCTTCTGTTGTCATGTTTTGACACTCGACGTTAAATCCCGGTTATCACAAATTTGCCATTTCAACTGCGCTTGCGCACGGACTTAGCTTTTTGGGCTTTCTGTTTTAAGATTTCGTGTTGCTTGTTTATATTTAGGTTGTGCTTGAGTCCCAACAAATTAATGAATGCGATTAATGATGCCAACGCCAAAAACAGGTATTTTGCTTGGCGAGAAAAAAAAAGTCGCCAAATTTCCGATTTGGGGGGTATATCAAAGTAGTTCCCGATTAGAGTATTTTCACATTAATTTCGGGATACATTATATGAAACTACGGATATGAATAACTGATAATCTTTATAAAGAAAAGAAAAAAATTACACTTAAATATTTATTGGTTTGGAAATATTTATTTAACGTAAACGTAAAACACGTTATGTACTTCAAAAATGATCGGAATATTACAAATATCCGTCTTTTGCGGATATTTTACGTTAGGCGTAAACAGCTTAGCATTATACATTTGTATTTAGGTTGAGGGTTCCGCTTTGTATTGGAAGTGATGCTGCAGATCGTGTACGCTATTCTGAGGTTAAAAATTTGGCCCTGAAAAGGGCCTTTGTTTGATAGAAAAATCAGGCTCCGAATCCATTAATAATTAAGACGCAAAACTCAATCTTTACCGAGGCGTAAAAACTAAATCAAAGACAGCTTTGTAATTTCTAATTTTTATCTGTTCTTATCTCATATTAACAAACTTAAATGTTTTTCATTAGTTTGAGCAAGAGTTTCGAAATCAGCTAAGTCCGCGCGCAAGCGGAGTTGAAATGGCAAATTTGTGATAACCGGGATTTAACGTCGAGTTGTTTTGACAGGCATAAAAGTTTTATCAAATATTCATGACTTAAAGATTAGATAGATATTCAAAGTGGTGTTAACTTGATATTTAAAATATTTTATTTTTTCGAAACGCATTATTTGCACATCAGAGCAGCTGCTGAACTCAAAATAATTTCGAGGTACGAAGTAAGGGGCCATTCCTTAATTATGTTAGTATGATTTTGGGGAATTTTTGACCCCCCTCCCCCATGTAAGGGTATGTAAGATTTTTCGCCCTCATTCTTACGTAAGATTCCACTTCGTTTTTCAAAATGATAAAATAACAAATCTTGGAATCGTTACATCACCGGGGGGAATCGCTATTAAATTCACATAATTAAATTAAACCTTTTCGTAAAGAAATAGTTACTAAAAAGTTAGAATCTAAACTGAATGTTTTTTCGACATTTTTTTTTTGATGTGATATTAATTACAAATAAAACATGTCATGCGACTCTTTTGTTATATATTTTTTATTTTTTTATTTTTTTGTGAAAAAAAAAACCATCTTATTAGTAGAGAAATAAGAGACGCGCAGTTATTGAATACTTAGTGTTAGGGGTCATTCATTAATTACGTAAGGATGATTTTGGCAATTTTTGACCCCCCTCCCCCATGTAAGGGTACTTAAGATTCCCCCCCCCCATTCTTACGTAAGATTCCATTTCGTTTTTCAAAATGATAAAATAACAAATCTTGGAATCGTTTCATCACTGGACTCGTTATTAAATTCACTATTATTAAATTAAACCTTTTTGTGTAAAGAAATATTTACTGAAAAGTTAAAATCTAGATTGAAGGTTTTTTCGACTTTTTTTTTTGATGCAATATTAATTAAAAATAAAACATGACATACACAGTGCGCTCTTTTAGTATATTTTACACTTTTGCCTACTACTTTACACTATTAATTTTGCCTGCCATGTCTAGTGGTCAGAGAAGGTTGACTGCGACAGAAAAGTACAGGTTCGAATCCCGGTTCGGGCATGGACGTACTTTCTCTCTCCTGTCCTTGTCCTTCCTTTGTATGAATGTGTTGTTATGCTGTGGATGGCTGCCTACCCTATAAGCATACCTGCCAACCTCCGAAAAAAAAAATCCGGAAGATTTTTTTATTTTTATCCACAAGATTTTAGCGCAAAATAAAATCAAACAGGACACCTACCCTCTTTACATTTAACAATATATTAGTTATGAATTTCATATCAATTAAAATTACTTTCGTTTAGTAAATATTACTTTTATTGCTTTCTTTAAAAGTTTGGAAATAACATTTGTTACTCATCTTAAAAAAAGAACGAAGCAAAAACAGCTCGAATTGAGAGAATGAGAAGATAATTGGCGCCGAAATTGTGCCCCTAGTTGCCCGCCGCGACGCTTGCTTTGATTGGATCCCGATGAAGTCATGCGCTCTATCACTCAGTGACGTCATAATCTTGTCTCGCTTCTTCTCGTGCCATTCTCTTACGGCAACCTTTCCTTGGCTACTTGGCCTAAAACGCGGTGCCGCGTTCCACAAAAGTATCGTTAGCGCCAAAATTGGCGAGATAATTATTTTTCCTACAAAACGTGAAAAATCCGGAAGATTTTGCTCATAACCGGAAAAACGGAAAAGGACATAAAAATCCGTAAAACTTCCGGGAAATCCGGAAGGGTTGGCAGGTATAAAACGGATCCTTACGGCATGTGTGTACGACCTTACACATAGGGACGGCGCGGTCCTGGCTAAGTGTTTATTCAGAACAACTCAAATAAAAAAACATTCAATATTCTTGCCACCTTATTCTTGTCTCTTTGAATAATTTTATTTTTCTATATACATTTTGAATGGTATCATATTTATATATTACTGAATTTGAAAATTTATTTATTCATCCATTTACACCAGGTTTAACCAAGTATAATACACTCTTCTTCTCTTTCCTTTATGAGATTTCACCATCTAATGTAAATAATGGTGCATATAAATGGAAAAGTCTACTTTTCATTTTCTTTCCACCGTAAACAATAAATTTAACCTAATCAGGTTTTCAAATATCTATATTTCTTCTAATTATAAAGAATAAATGAATACGAAAAAAAGTGAACCTTCGTTAAGAGGGCTGTGCAACCTTATTTTTATAATAATTATTTGCTGCGTTGCCCGGCTTTGCACAGTCTACCTCGAAAATAAAAGTTTTGTCGAGTGACGCATGTTCAACAATCAAGCTTCAATTAGAGAGAGAGAGAGAGAAAAAAAAAAAATACTACAAAATTTCCCGTCAAAATAACCATTCTCAAACAAAGAAAACGGCAATTCAAAAGTTCCCGAAAAAAATTAAACACAACCCTCTATAAATACAACTAAAATCTTAAAAAAAAAAAAAAAAAAAAAAAAAAAAAAAAAAAAAAGAAAGAAAGAAGATAAATCGCCAAATAATAATCAAAAGGTGAAAGTTTTACCTCAAAATAAAAACAAAATTTTATTTAGTATAAGGGGCATTATTCCACGGTATTTTTGACATTATGTAGAGTCCGTAACTTGACATTTTTTTGCCATAACTTTTTAATTTACCGTTTGATTTGCAAATTATTTTAATTTGAGCTGGTGTGTTGGTAGGAAAAGATCAAAATAAAATAATATGCTAATCAAACAGTAAATTAAAAAGTTATTGCAAAAAAGGTCACGTTACGGACTCTACATAAATGTCAAAAATACCGTGGAATGCCCCATAAGCGAAGGGGAAAAAAAGTGGCAACCTTCTGAGCGCTAATTTAAAACAAGATCGCGCAAAAGATAATTTTCCGATTTAAAATTTCTGTTTCTGGTAGAAAGAGCCATTATGTCACCTTCGAGTCCAAAAACTAAAATCCGAACTGTTCTGTTCTTTCTTGGCGTTTGACCCCCCCCCCCCCCCCTATGTTCCTTCTCGGGGGCCCAAGTACCTCCCTGCCAAATTTGGTCCAGATGCGACGTAAACTTTGGATTTGTAGGGTGAACATACACACACATATATATATAGATACACAGTAAAACACCTCCTAACGGACACCCCTCAAGTGCGGAGACCCTCTTATGTTATGCGGCCAATTTTTAATTTCCCGATTCCAAGGAAAATAACATTATTGAACCCCTATCCTGCAGACACACCTCTATTGTGGACAAAAAAATTTGTCTCGTTAGTGTCCGCATTAGAGGGGTTTTACGTATATATATTCTGTTTTATTTATATAGATTGATTGATACTCATTCATCAATCCACTAGATGGCAGCACGAACGATAAGAAAATCAAGCAGAAATGAGAAGCTATTGCACTATTTCACCCGGACACTTTCGGTCCCTAACCTAACGTTCCAGACGTACATTTCAAACTTAAAATAGCAAATTTCGGGAATTTATGGTTACGTTAGGGAAAAGGGGGAGGAAAGTTAGCTCGTTTAGTTCTGGACGGAACTTCTTGCTATCTCTTCATATTGAGACGATTGAAATGTACTCTCACTGGTCAACGAATTAGAAACCCAAGATCATTAAAGTAGACCTCGTTTTACGCGGGGGTTACGTTCTACGGAAATTCCGCGTATATCGAAACCGCGTAAATTGAAACCTAATAGTAGTGTTATAATAGGGGTTAGGTACCTTAGATAAAAAAAAACTACTTCATTCTTGTGATGACCAATTGTATAATAAGTTTATGTGTACTTATATCGATTTTTATGCACAACATGCATAAAGAAAACATAAACTAATTTCGTATTCTGTTTATAAAGAAGAGCTGGCTATGATAGTCTTTTGGCAGTCATTAAGATTTTTTTCTGTGTAATTCTTTGCAGAGCTTAACGCATCCATGATCACCTGCGTCATTTCCATGATAGAATCTTTCTTCACTAACAAATCAGAAAGATCATTTCTATTGTCTAGGAATGGCTCAACATTTTTAATGTGAACGTTTCTGGTTTTGCGTCACCGACGCCGGTATCCTCGTTGGTTTTGGCCTCCTTTGTCGCTCCTAAAAGCTCTTCTTCCAGTGAGTTCTTAACTGAGTGAGTTTAATAACTTTACTTCTGAAAGCGCTCTGGATCCAATCACATAAAAGTCTATACTGGCTCAAGCTCGATTATTAGCCCGCCAAAATGCAGTTTATTACGTGCAATCTGCAATCTTTAGGAGTTTGGATTTTGAAAGAGGGGAAAATGTTCTCTGTTTGCATTGCCGCATCCGCGCAAAACCGAAACTCATCCGCGTAAAATAAAATAAACGTGCCAAATCTTAAACCGCGTATAATAGAAACCGCGTAAAATAAACCCGCGTAAAACGAGGGTCTACTGTACTTTATGGACTGCACGAATCACCATGTGTTGGCTATTGGTGTACTATAGAAACACATTTTTTTTCTTTTGTACAATAAATGAGGTTATATTATTAAGCCAAATAGAGCCATTCCACCGTCACGTATGGGATAATCAGACAATAATATCACCAACATTTTATCATAAATCTCAATATCTTAATTGCACAGAAGTAAGCTCATTTTTTAATCTTTACATTTGATACAAAGATACTCCTGATACAATTTTATTTTTATTAAATATTTTTTTCAAAATTTAATTTACTTGCATGCGTCATGTGCGGGGCATCCCCTCTTGCAACTTACTATATGAATTAGTTAAATTTTTGCTCCATTAATATAGTAATAACAAAACAAGTTGTAGGTTGTGAAACTTAAGGCTCCAAAGTGAAGGAAACATATCCCATCTGTTGAGAAATAATGATTTAAACCGTAGAAAAAAATTATGTAGGGTTTTAACAAAAAGATACTGGTTTAAAAAAAATTTTTTTTTTTTTTGAAAAACCAAATATTTTCAAGAATTTTTCACATTATTTAAAAATGTGAAATCCAATTTATGCAAAGTAACCAGCAAAGCTTTAGAAAAAAATAACAGATTAATGATTTGAAAAATATTTTTTTTATTACTAATATTATTATTTTTAAAAATTCTATTACACCAGTTAATAAAAATATTGACATGAGTACTGTAAATATTTTTGAAAAAATTGGGTAGTGGTGAAGTATGACAAGAATGCTGTAGAAGTAACGCAAGTCTTGGATTACAATATAGAGTTTTCTGATGTAGAAAAGTTTTTTTTTTTTTTTTTAATGGCCTACGCGAGATGATAAAGTATTCTACGACATAACTGAAGTTGTTGTAATAATTCATCTACTTGCAGCTATAAATAATTGTGGAGTTCTTGATTTTCTAGATTTTTAGAGAAATTCGCGTTATGCACTTGACATGAAAACAAATGCTCATTTTTCATGTAATATTAAACTTTCATTTAAAAAATCTTTTATAGGAATTAATTTTAATAGGAAAATAAAAGTCTTTTCAAAACAGTTTCTATTGTTGGTTTAAATTAAACTTAAAAAACAAAAAATATCATGTTTGTGTGTCACGCACGGGACATCAAATTTTTGTTCAAAAAAGTTCGCCTTTTTTGAAAAATGTTACATCTATATTTATTTTTTTTCTTTTATGCATTAAAATGAACATAATGTAGACACATTTAAAAGTAAAAAATAAAATGATATAACATTTCTACAATAAGCCAACAACATGCAAAGTATGTTGGTTGTAATGGGGAAACTTAAAAATCACAATGCTGATTTTCCAGAATCGACTCTATATTTAAAAATCCTGTTAAAATATTATTGTAATTAAATGTTTGATATTATAATAAATATTGTCAAATATTTTACCTTATTTCCTGAGGTGCAACAAACACACTTTACATAAATAAAAAACTTATATCTCTTTTTAAAAAAATGGGCTTCAGGAGGTTTCAATGGATCATATCCACTATTAGATACGGATTTCATAGGAGAGAGGGGGGGACTGCATTTTGTGATGAAATTATAAAACTTAGCATGCGTGTCAGCCTGTAGACAATGCATTAATAACATTTTTAGGAAAATGAGACATCCCCCCCGCCCCCCTCCCCTCCCGGTGAGAATTTTCGCTATACAAGTCTAAAATCAATTTTTTCCTTACTTTTCCGAAAAATATCCTTTTTATCTACTTTTGGGAATTCTATTATGCAAATAGTAAAAGTCCATAAAAATAGCTTTAATCCCTTAATTTTAATAATAACCATTAAAACGTTCCTTTTACACAAAATAATTAAACTGATCGAAATATTTAACATTTCTAGAGGGGTCACTTGGAGAATGCTTATTTTTTGTTTTTGAAACACTATATTAAAGAAAATAACTCATTTTCATTAAAATCTCGGTAATCCGAACACCGAAAATCCGAAATTTTGGATAATCCGAAGATTTTAAAACTAAGCACAATACAAATAAACATACAAAACTAAGAATAACAATAGAAATAAAAAATCAGAAGCAAAGCTATCGATTTTTCTGAACTTACAATAAACATTTGACTCGATGTTTAAGAATGAATACCAAACCGTGATCAGTCAAAATTAAATCTATTTTCTTTTGCCAACTGCAATATAATGAAAATCTTCGTCTTGTTCTCTTTCAAACGCTCAAGAAATACTATGCATTTTCGAACTATCAAAAAACCTTTGCACTTAATTTACCAGATAATTAAAGTTTTCTGAACAGAACTCAGCTCTAATTTACTCTTAGTTCGTATTCTTGAAGTCTCTTTGTGAGGCAAATAAAAGTGATCAGAAAATTTCAAATTGAAAGGGAATATTCAATCTTTAGGAATTTTTACTTACATTCAGCAGCTTTGTGTGTTACATTTGCATCTGTAAAATAGGAAGGGAGGGTGTCAAGCGATTTTTTTCCATACAGCACCAACATTTATAATTAAATATCTTAAAAAAACTAGTTTCAAGATTTTTCGTACTAGACGATTTGAGATGTTTAGTCTACAGCTTTAGAGGATGTCAGAGGGGAAAAAAATTTCAGAAAGAAGTTTAGTGCTGTGTTAATAAAGGAAAGAATATTGTTATTATTAATCAAATTATTATAGAACATGCAATTTTATTAAATGTTCCATTAAAATATAAAGTATTCCGCCAACTAAATTAAACAACATTGTTTATCGCTAAGCAACCACATTATCTTATCCCAGCTGTAGCATCCAAGTGAAACTTGAGATAATATTATTCAAAGTTGGAAGTCATCAGTTGCAAATACTAAAGCAAAAAGGATTTACAAAATGAAAGGGGATGGTTGAATTTTTTGCTAATCTTGTCAATCGGATTCCATTAAAGCGGACTTCGCTTAATCCGGACAGTCGTTTAGGTCAGCTTTCCTCAACTTTTTTTGACCCGCGAACCAGTCCTTTTTCTTTTCCTTTCTTTTTTTCTCTTTTTCTTCTTTCTTTTTTTTTTCAGAAAAAGAGAAAAAAGAAAACCTTGTATTTGAGGACCGTTACAAAAAGTTTTTTTTTTTTTTTTTTTAACGAACCGGAGAGGTGTTCTTACGAGCCGAAGAGAGGAGGGAAACCCTTTCTTCTATCTTTAAATTTTTTTGCAAAGAAAAAAAACCCAAAAAACTTTCGACTCGTGGACCCTCAAACACCTTTGAAATTTTTTTTCCAAACGGCTAAGATTCCCCCTCCCCCTTTTTTTACACTATAATGATGATGATAATTGAATAAATACATATAATTTAATTACTTTACTTGTTGTTAAAAAAAAGTTTTAAACATATTTAAATGGTAAGAATACAATAAGTAATTATTGTAATTCTTTTATATTAATAATAAACATTGCTGAAAAATCAGATAGAAAACTACAAAAATGCTCGCAAAATTCAAATAAATGATGACGTTGAGGATATTATTATTATTCTTGTATTTTCTTTCTTTTTCTTTTTACTTCCTTTTACAAAAAAAAGGAAGTATTGTATTCGCAAAAAAATTTGCACTCAAAAATCGACTTTAATTTCCATTTTACTCACCCCCGAATGAATGTTGAGTTTTTGTTTTCGACTCGACCACACGTCGATAAGTGCCTAAAAGAACGTATAGGCACGCGAAGTATCCATTTTGACGATTCCCGACTTAATTACAACGAGTTTTCTCGTGACGTCTGTATGTACGTATGTGCGGATGTGCGTATTTGGAAAATGAACGACTCCGACTCCAAACAGAATTGAACTCATCGTCCAAAATCAGTCGAAAGCAGCAGCCATTATATTATTATTATTATTATTATTATTTTCAAAATCGAAAGTTTCTTCTGCAATGCAAACAACCGCCAGAACAAACTCCCACTTTTCATCAAACTTACGCATACTGCTATGCAGCTCATATTTATCATGGCAATATTTATACAACTCTTTCTTTCGCGACGATTTCACCAACAACCTGAAAGAAAAAGACTATTCTCCGGCAGTCGGTAAATATTGGTGTTCCAACAGATGTTCATCAGATTTAGAAGGCGCGTATAATGCACCCGAGTTTTTTTCCGCGTTCCTCGTTCGGCATGGCCGATTATTATTGAGTTAGTTTTGCAAGTAGCGTTTGACCTAACTTATCCGCAACCGTATTGGAGAAATCAGACGCGCTGCTGAGGATAGAGCAGGTCAAAAAGACGATCAACGGATAGAACAGCTAGGTGAGGTCTATATACTTTGCGGAATGGCTTCGGTACAAAAGCCGTTGTTATTTGCTGTCGTCTTTTCATTTCTTCTGTCAGCAGGTTCTTTTGTTGGCCCGTCCCGCTAGTTGGAAGAACAAAACGAACGTTATTCGCTGAAATTGCTTCTATTCTTCCTCCGTCGAAGTTAATTTGAGTTGATCGTTTTCTCCAGAGAAATCGTTTCTTGCTTTCACATCGAAACTAAACGAAAATAAAGAACTCGGTCTTTACTTAAGATTAAAAATAATGGGTGCGATAGCTTTCTGTTGGGTGATTGTCATTATTGTTGAGCAGCTTTTAACGATCGCCATATTGAGGAAGGATGTTTGGAAGAATAAATATTTGCCAGTAAATAAACATTCTCTCCTTCCCTTTTGTGGATTTTTCGTCGAGGTTAATTAGATACTTAACCGTTTTACAACGAGGTGTGCTCTCGCCTTCAGTTTCAGCTTTTGACAGTGTTTTTATGCTAGCGAGAAATAAAAAGAAGTAATCTTCAAGCTGCTGGCCTTAACAAGATGTTTGAGATTTCGGCTTTTTTTTTTTCTTTTTGCACATTATTTTTTAGCCATCAGGGTTTTGATTTCAAAGCAAATTCGAACTTCTTCTTCTTCCTCAAGGATTAGGCATATAGCCTGTTCCGGCTTCTTGATCGCCCCACCGCTTCCTGGGCTACCACGGTCTCGTTTGTCCCTTGGTCTGTAATAAAAGGCAGCTCTTGGAAGTCTCCCTCGTGCCATGCGTCGAGCATGGTTTTTCCAATCGTTACAATATTCCGTAATTTTTTCATTGAGGCTGAATATCTGTAATTCCCTACAATAGATTCATTCCTTATTTTGTCTAGGATTAGTGCAGTGATCGCAAATACTTCATCTCTGCTGCTTGAATTCTACTAGTTTCTTGACTGTTCAAAGTCCATGTTTCAGAGCCGTATAGTAAGGTTGGCACCGCCATAACCTTATAGAACTTCAGTTGTGTTTCCTTTCTTGTTCTTCCCTTTAGGGTTCTTGTAAGGGTTCCACATAAGTGTTGAAACCTATGTAGTTTGTTTTGGACATCATTGTCGTGGTCAAAGGTGATGTCACATCCTAGGATTCGAACTTAAAACGATAATTTTGTACTATGCTATTTAAGATTTAAAGCATACATTAAAAAGTTAGCGAATTATTATGGCGTATACAAATACATATGTGACGACCAAGCAACAGGCACTGGGCCTAACTAAGTAGGTCCGAGTCTGTTTATTATTGTCCAATGTAGGCCATCTTCAGGGGTTACACTACCTTAAATATGATCAAACAATCAAAAAAAAATTTATTGCTTATTTCAAAACTAAACACTATTCCAAACAAGGGAGAAAAGTTTCATTGCTTTAGTTCAAATATTTAAAAAGTTATGAGTGGTTTTAGTTCAAGCTCGCTATGTGTTCTTATGCAAAAGAAAAACTTTAAATTGAGTTTTCTCGATGATTGTTTTTTTGTTTTTTTGTTTTCATGTCATAAGAGCCCCTAAGGATTTTTTTTCTATTAAAGATACAGCTTTAAAGTAATACTTTTTGAGATTAGGATAATATATTTAACAAAACTGTGCATTGGATAAGCATTTTATAAATTACTCAAATGTTTAGAACATGTTATACCTTTAAAAACCAATTTTGTTGAAAAAAATTACGATTTTTTGCATAATTAATCACAGAAAATTTCCTAATAAACACAAAAGCAAATGAATGCACAGATTTTTAGAGGTGATGATTGGGATCGTTTAAGAAAAAGCTTTTTTTTATATTAGTTTAAAAACAAAAAAGTCTTAGAGATTTAAAAACAATTGAAAATTTCCTAAATTTTTTGAATTTTTTCAAAAAAGTAGGCAATATTTTGAAATTTCTAGAATAAATTATTGATTCAAAATAAGTAAGCATGTTATGGTTGCAACAAAAAATAGAATTTACTTAAATTTAAAGAAAAATGTTTTACAGTCTCGGTAAACTGTTCCAAGTGCCCACAAATTATTAATTTTCGCTCATTTCCAGGTTAGCCCGAGATTTGAGTTGCTTAAAACAATGATCTTTCGTCCTGCTCTCCGTGCAAAAATTCAATCCACTCACATCTTTCGTTTTGATAAATTTAAACAACTGAATCATGTCCTTTCCGACTCCCCTTCGCTCCAGGCTATGCATCTTTTTAACTACTATTTTCTCTTTTAATCCTCTATTTTTGCGTTTCTAGGCATAAACTGGAGCACATGTTTTTTTTTTAGCAATCACGATTCTTCTCACTTGACTGTTTTTGGCGTCCTATCATTTTATTTTCCCACCGCCACCCTCCGCACCGTCACCGTCGACCGGCTCCCCACGATGCTGCTCCTCTAGCGAAAGCCGTCCCCAGGTTGCGTCCATGTCCTACACAAAAGCGCATACATACACAACTACACACACACATGCAGACACACACAAACACACACATACACAGACACACACGCATACATACAGACACCTACACATACATACACCTACACACATACACAAACACATACAGACACCTACACATACACACAGACAAAAACATACACACACACACATACACACAACTACCCACACATTCATGCCTGCACATAGATACAAAACACATATGCCTACACACACATACACATACCCCCCCCCCCCACACACACATTCATGCACACAACTACCCACACACTTATGCCAGCACACAGACACAAACACACATGCCTACACACATACAAATACCCCCTACACACATACCCCCCCCACACAAACACACACGCCTACATACACACACTCGTGATTGCGAAAAACATAATTTGAATTCATTGTTTTTATTTAATTGTCATTCTTGCGATGTGTCAAGAAACATGTGAAAAAAAATAATAAATGGTTGCACAAAAATGTGTTTATTATGTATTATTTATTTCAAGAAAAATGCATCGGCTCCTTAGCAGTTGTGAAGCAGTTTATTAAAATTTCAAGGGACTACGATCTAATTTTTGAAAGACTTTTGATGTTCGGATTTTTGACGTGTAACCTATGGAAACTCAGTGTAGTAAACACTTGGCTGCAATTCTTGATTGCAAAAAGTTAATTTGACAGAACCAAACTCGAACATTTTGCTTTTGGCAGCGATGAAAAAGCTTCTCCCTCCAACTCACGTAAACTGACAAAAAAAAGTGCAATAAAAGCCTTTGGAGAAATCAGATATGAACACCGCGTGGAGTTCTTTGTAAGCATTCACAATTGATTTACGAATTTAGAGAACGATTATGAATCTTTAGACACTTTCTGCACCTGTGAAATCAATAAATTTAGAGAATGGCATTTAATTACATTACACAGGAGCAAAAATGCAACGCAAAATTGTCTTAGATTGAGACCATTTAAAACGCTCACACTTCCTAGTATGTTCTGAAGAAATGCGGGAAAAACAGATTTACAGAAATTCCGGATGGGAAAACAGTGAATGATTCACAGTTTGTTCTATGGGCAGAGCTGCGGAATTGCGGGGGAAAATCAACTCAGTAAATTTTATCGACTTCGATTCTGAGAACTTTAGTCAAAATCAATCCGATTCCGACTCCGCGACTCCGAATCTGGATCCGCAGCTCTTTTTTTGGGGGTGGGGAGGGGGGGAATAACAAAATATTCTTTAATACTTTAAAATTTTCAATTTCCCCCTTTTTTGACGATGATAAGTTTTGATTTAAATTACAAGCGTTAAAAAACACGCTTGATTATACTTTAAGGAGTTCTTCCGATTTCCAATATTAGGAGTGTAATACAATCGTAGATGGAGTAAAAATATCCCTAAATAGTTATAATAAACATTAATTAATAAATAATAAATTTAAAACTAAGTAAACAAAAGTGTCTAAAATTATACGAAGTCTCCTGGCAAATCAAAGTAATAGGCACATTTTATTTACTTGTAGTAACTTTTTGTTTCTTCTGCAAAATTGCTATAAACTTTTTATGATTTAATTAATAGCAACTTTCTATTAATTTATAGTACTTTTTATTAACTTATAGCAGTGGCGGCACGGGTGTCAACTGGGTGTGGAAATTTGTGATGTCACCCCCCTCCCCCAACATTTTATTTATAGTTTCTTTTGCAAAATAGTTACGAAATTTTTATGATTTAATTAGTAGTAACTTTCTATTCAAATACAGTAACTTTTTATTAATTTATTAGTAACTTTTGTGAAAACATTTTGTTATTTAATGACAAGTCTCCCGACAAATGATAATATTATTTCTATTACATTATCATTTGCCGGTTGCATTATTATATATAAATGACAATATTATATTCCTGTTTAAAAGGCTTAGAATGCTGTTCTATTGACCTTGTTTGAGCAAAAATGTAACAATCTTTTTATTATCGAAGTAATAGACACATTTTATTTACTTATAGTAACTTTTTGTTTCGACTGCAAAATTGCTTTAACCTTTTTATGGTTCAACTAATAGCAACTTTCTATTAATTACAGTACGTTTTATTAACTTATAGCTTGTGTTCGTCGAGCTCAACCGGTAGCTACTGGTTAACCGATCACGTGACAGCTAATGATCACGTGCTTCAATCAACCAATCAACAGCTTAAAATGGTAACCAATGCGGTAACCGGTTGATGATAGGACGCTGCGGTTAGTAACCGGTTACTCACCGGTCGACCAGTTAGGTTCGTCGAACGCAACCATAGGAGTGGCGTGCACGGGTGTCACCCATGTACGGTAGTTTGTGGTGTCATCTCCCAACATTTTACTTATAGTTTCTTTTGCAAAATAGTTGCGAAATTTTTATGATTTAATTAGCAGTAATTTTCTATTCAAATATAGTAACTTTTTTGTAAAAAAAACAGTCGGAAACTTTGTACTATGGAATGTAAAACGACAACAACGTGTATAAAGTACAAATAAAGTATTAAAATCGAGTAATTTTTTTAACTCAATTTTAATACTTTATTTGTACTGTATACACGTGGTTGTCGTTTTACATAGTAACTATATTTATTAATTTATGGTAACTTTTATCAAACTATTTTGTTATTTAATGATGATAAGTCTTCCAGCAAATGATAATATTACTTTTTTAAAAGGCTTAGAATGCTGTTCTATTGACCTTGTTCGAGCAAAACTGTTACAAACTTCTACACACTTCCCTGATTTTCATAAACAGGAAATTATGCACAAGATATCTCAAAGCTTTGTTGTCGACGAGCCGACGAAGAAGCCTACCACCGATAACAAAAATGGCTCGTACCCCAAGGCCAGCTTACAGTGGTGTAGCTTAGCTAGGTGACATCTTGCTTGTTCGGAGAACAACATATCTCTCGCACAAAATCAACTAGCGTTAAGAACGTGTGGGTTTCGATGAAGGAGATGAACTTTTTGCACAAATATTCAAATACGATCACAGACGCATAAATCAAGAAGCCTATTTTCCGCTCGATCGGGCACCTTGTGGACTTGTCCTCATGGATAGTTCGGCGCGGGGAGGTTGGGGGTGTGGAGCAGTTATGCAGAATTAACTGTTCATCCATGCATAAGTTTCAGGGCTCCGCTTCCGATCTTAGAATGTCGCATTCTCTGTAAGTGGGGAAATCGGTAAAGCGTTTTGAACTTGATAACTTACGGTTTAGTGGGTATTTTTCGAAAAGCAAAATAAAGATTCTAGGCTAGTAGTGGCTTAGGCATGGGATTTTTGCTGCTAATGATATGCACAAACCGTTCATTTTCTAATGGGGTAGCTCCTAAGCTTGACTTAAAAATTTCAGTTTTCATCCTCTGCTATTATCGTCATTTAGTAAAACTCGTTTATAACGTGGTTTATGGAATAGTGTTTACTTAAGAGGGTACTCGAGAGTAACTATTACTGGCAAAGCCGGATTAACTTCGTCTGTTCCTTGAGCGAGGGAAGTACTTTAAAATCACTAACTTCTCTATATCTATACTAGCATTCCCGTACCCGGCATTGCTCGGGTAATGGAATTAGCAGGGGTTAACAGTGCTTGGTGCATCTAGTTTCGAAAATCCCCTATGATAATTACTTATTACCTATAATTTTTTCAAATTTTGGGAAGATTCCGAGGCCCCTGGACTCCTTATATATATATGCCCTTGTCCTTAACCGATCTTTAACTGTTATTAACGATCCTTTTAAAGTATTGATTACCTTTGCAAACACAGGCCATCCACATTTTATTGTTATACCTATGTTTAAGCAAGAACGTCTTTGTATACAACATTTTTAGTTATTTTTTCTGGTGCTAAAATTGTTAAGCTGCTTGATGAACTGACTTTGGAGCAAGCTACATAAAATTAACCGTGTGAAAAAAAGTCTTCTCTTAAATCGATCCCTGCTACTTTTAATGTCTGTCCTTGTGACTTATTAACGGTTATTGCAAAGCAAACTTTTACAGGAAACTGCACTCTTCTAAATTCAAAAGGTAGTCCACCTGTGTTCTTAAAAACTTAGTTTCTAGTTTTGAAAAAAGGAAAGCAAAAGACAGAAACATTATTATTTGACTTGAGAAAAGCCTCGAAGAACCACGTGAGAAACAAAAACAATATCAAATTTAAAATTCGCTATCTACCAAAAGTTGAGATGAAGTACTGAATAATGATTTGAATGGAGGAAAGCCTCCGAAAATAAGGGATTTAAATTTCAATGACAGGTTTTAATTTCCCAGAAATGAAGGGGTTTTAATTAATTTCTCCCGAACTAATTGAGATTTCGAAAAATCCTTTCTTAGTGGATACTTTCGTAATCATGTGGACATGCCTGCCAAATTTCAAGTCTGAAGCTTCAGCGGTATTGACTGTGCGTTGATATATATATGTTATCTCAGGACATTGATTTTTATATATTAAGATTCAGGACCCGATTCTAACTTCTATAAACTTAGGGTCAGGGCCGAAACCAGACTTTTGTTTCGGAAGGGGTTTTATCAAAAACATTTTTTGAAACATTTATATGATCTATCAAATTTGGTTTCATGTGCATTCTATTGATTTTTGTTGCAATAGATTATCTGAATGAAGGGTGGGGATGTTCTTACAAAACGCCCTATTGTTACATAATAAATGAATTTCTCAATAACTAACATAAACTACCATAAACACACAATGAATTTTGTAGTAAGTTACCGCCCTAAGTCAGGGCTAAGGCAGAAATACTTAAAATACACCGCCAGCTCAGTTATTCCATCCGAGGACTGCAGTTTCGTGCTCTTTTGCACTCATCAGCCCGGAATAGGAATTACCTGAGCTGGAGGCAAAAAACCTCTAAAGGGAGCCAAGAGAGCCCAACAAACTGGTAGCTAATGTAGAACTAGCACACCAGATGAGTGACTGCAGCAGTGGTGCGGTGCAACTCAAAGATTTTTCGCCTCCAGCTCAGGTAATTCCTATTCCAGGCTGATGAGTGCTAAAAAGCACGAAACTGCAGTCCTCGGATGGAATAACTGAGCTGGCGGTGTATTTTAAGTATTTCTGCCTGAGCCCCGGCTTAGGGCGGTAACTTACTGCAAAATACCATGCTTTGCCATCAATCTTTGAGTTGAACCGCACCACTGCTGCAGTCACTCATCTGTTGTGCTAGTTCTACATTAGCTACCAGTTTGTTTGGCTCTCTCGGCTCCCTTTAGAGATTTTTCGCTTCCAGATCAGGTAATTCCTATTCCTGACTGATGAGTGCTAAAAAGCACGAAACTGCAGTCCTTGGATGGAATAACTGAGCTGAAGGTGTATTTTAAGTTTAATGAATTTGTACAATTTTTCAATCATACTAATTTCATTTCACAAATAAAATTGAAATAATAAAAATTAGAACAATATTATTTTTTGTCACCAAAATATAAATAAATAAATAAAATAAATAAATAATTTAAAGCATTTCTTTGGATGAAAATTTCGGAGCGATTTGAACTCCATAAGCCATCCCCTTGCATACGGCCCTGCTTAGGGTAAAGAAGACACTAAGAGCTCCTGTGGCATTTTACATTGAAATATGTCGTCATCCCCCTCCTCACCATGCACTTTCTTTATCTTTACTAATAATAAAGCTGAAAGTCTCTCTGTCCGAAGGATGTCTGTAGGATATCTGGATCTCTGTGACGCGCATAGCGCCTAGACCATTCGGCCGATTTTCATGAAATTCGGCACAAAGTTAGCTTGTAGCATGGGGGTGTGCACCTCGACGCGGTTTTTCAAGAATTCGATTTTGTCCTTTTTCTATTCCAATTTGAAGAACATTTTCCCGAGCAAAATTATCATAAGAAGGACGAGTAAATGACCAAGTTATCATAACGTAGAACCGTAACATGGGCAAGCCGATTGGCGAGAAATTCACCATACATTATTTGCAAATATACAGGCAAACCAAAAGACCTTTTAATTTTCTACTGCGGGCAAAGCCGTGCGGGTGCCACTAGAACATTATAATGCAAAAAAATACTTTCACGTGTGATAAATAAAAATAAGTTGCTCTGCATTGAAACCAAGGGCACATGATGAAAGTTCGCAGGATTTTAGTTCCTTATGAGATTTATTTCCACGCTACTACGCACCTTTTTATGTTTATATATAATACTCAGAGGGGGATAGGCAAGCCATAACGTATAGCTTTTGACCCTCTTCTTCAAAACTTGAAATGCCTGACTTGGTCAAGGGGCGCTTTTAAATCATAAGTAGTCTTTGATAAAGTTAGGACGCTACTTTTTTGAGGGGTAAACACAAGGAAGACAACCCAGGCAACTCCTTTGACCTGTCCTGTGATCTGAAAACGGCAGGGCTGATTTTCCCGTTTCATCGTATTTTCAATATTTTTAGCAGTATGACTCTGATAAGGACAGAGGTGCCCACAAGGGAGGAAGAATCATGGTGCAAACTGCGCCCGTAAACTTTTATGGGGGGAGGGGGGGTTAAAAGTTTTTCATCTCATTTTTGAGGGGCTCTTATTTTATTGGGTTGTTTCGTAGCATTCATGTGTGCCATCACCTTTGGAGCGAGGGATAAGACGAATGACATTGGCACTATTTATTTCTTTTTTGAGAGTTCACTGAATAGGGGAAGGGTTACTGTGGGGGGGGGGGGGGGACTTGAGTTGGGTTACCTTCGTAATACTATAATTAAGCAAAGGTATGCCGACTCAACTCAGTGCCCTTCCCTGTTTCAATGAACTCCCCAAAATGAACTAAACATTGTCAAGGTCAGGGCTAGCTTTATCACAGTCATACTGAAGTCAGGAAAATTCATTTGTGTTTTTGATGGAAAAGTTCCTTTCAAGGGGCAAATCTCCCTCGCGACCTTGATAACTCCCGAGCTTTCTCGATAGCGGAATTGAAAGTGGGATTGTGTACGTTTCATATCTTGTTGGCATCACCTCGGAGTCCAGCCCATTGTCCGAGAAACCTCTTCTTAGAGACAGGAAGAAGAAAACAGAACACAATATGCCAAAGAAAAGAAAATTCTGAGGAAGAAGACTCCTGTGGTCATCCTGCCGTGACCAACACTCGAGCAGTGGTTCGATGAACCTCGCTGCCAAAATCTCGAAACAATAAATGTAGCACCCCTTACGACGTCCGAGCAGGAAGCGATTCCAAACTCGGGTCAGACGTCGCCATTTTGAGTCACAAGTTCATTAACGGATCTGCTTTTGCATTAGGGGAGTCAGTACCTTAAATACTTTCAAAAATTCGATTTTTTGATTTTCATACATTTTGAAACTTTATTTCAATACCTTTTTCATGATATACAAACTTCTTGATCGTGCTCATGTTAGAAGTAAGTTAAAATAAGCTTGAAAAAAAGTGTAAACCTATTTTGATGAGGTATTATTTTCTCCTTTAAATTGCAATATCTCGAAATGGTATTTTTGAAACTAAATGTTCCTTTTTCCCAGAAACTAAATTGTGTTACGCACTGAAATTTTTACCTCCTATTCGATACACCTAATTGCATATACTGAAGTAAATTTTTTCTCATATTCGAAAAATATTTTTTTTATAGAGCTGATTTTGTGTTGCAAAATGGCATTTTTTGAAAAAAAAAATACAGTGACTTACACATTAGAATTTTTTTTAAACAAACTAATTTTTCTGCAAAATTTTACTTAAGTATAGAGAAAAGAATCAACTTCAGGTACAGAAAAAAATTCATAATTGTATCTTAGATTTTCAGAAAAAGGTACATGAACCTGTGCAAGTTAACATTCACAGTACAGGGGGTACTGACTTCCCTTAATGCTGTTATTTTTGCCCAATTGAAAGTGATGGCTTCGAGAAAGTTTTAAGATCTATGAAAAATAAATTAGGGGTTGTCCACCAGTGGCGTAGCTAGACCCGACTTTCGGGGGGGGGGGGTTACTTCTTATATATATATATATATATATATATATATATATATATATATATATATATATATAATCGCTTGGAATATTTTCCTTTTCTTCTTTTTTTTTTCTTTCTCTTCTCTCTTCTTTTTCTCTCTTTTTTTTTGAGACTAACTTTTCGGGGGGGGGGGTTTGTCCCCCAAAACCCCCCCCTTAGCTACGCCCCTGTTGTCCACATATGATGTCACGCCTGCAGGAGGAGAGGGGAGAGGACTAGACGTTAAATTCCGGTTATCACAAATTTGCCATTTCAACTGCCCTTGTGCGCGGACTTAGCTTTTTGGGCTTTCGGTTTTTAAGATTTCGTGTTGCTTGTTTACATTTAGGCTGAGCGAGAGTCCCACCATATTAATGAATGCGATTAGTATATTTTCACAGCGATTTCGTGATATATTATATGAAACTACGGATATGAATAACTGATAATCTTAAGAGAAAAATGAGACTTCAATGTTTATTAGTTTGGAAATATTTATTTAACATAAATGTAAAACACGTTGTGTACTTCAAAAATGATTGGAATATTAGCACAGGAATCCGTCTTATGTGGATATTTTACGTTAGGCATAAACAACTTAGTATTATACATTTTTATTTAGGTTGAGAGTTCGGCTTTGGATTCGAAGTGATGCTGCAATTCTAGTACGCTCTTATGAGGTTAAAAATTTGGTCCTGAAAAAGGACAGACAAATCAGACACCGAATCGCAAAATTCAATCTTTACCGAGGCCTAAAAACTAAATCAGAGAAAACTTTATGATTTCTAATTTTTATCTGTTACTATCTCATATTTATTACCAAATTTAAAATGTTTGTAATTAGTTTTAGCAAGATTTTTTAAATCAGCTAAGTCCGCGCGCAAGCGCAGTTGAAATGGCAAATTTGTGATAACCGGGATTTAACGTCGAGTGGGGAGAGGGGTTCATGAAATTATGACGGGTTTCTGACACACACACATATTTTATAACGATATGCTAATGTGAAAAAGTTTATTATGTAACAAGGGGAAGGGAGGAGGGCAGGCGAAGTGTGATACTTTGAGACAATAGGAGGCTGGGAGGTGAAATTTGTTAAAAAAACGTGTGACATTAAAAGTGGGGCAAACATTAAAACATTACCGCAAGAGTAGTTGTCCTCTTCTGAATGATTTACTTAGATGAAAAATATTTAAATATTTAAATGAAAAACAAGAAGGCAACTAGCCAGTGCTTGGTATTCTGGTACCAACCAGGATATTGAAATTTTTGAGGGGCATGTTTTAGGTTTTTTTTTTTTATTTTGGCTTTTTGTGGGGTCGTTGCTCTTGGGGGGCTCTATAGAATTAAGGGGGGCGCTGTAGCTCTTAGGGATGAGAAATCTGCATTAACGACCGTGAGTGAAGTTTAAAATACTTGTGGGGGGGGGGGGGAATCATATTGAAAATTAAAAAGATTACTGTTATTATTACTATTATCATCATCATCATCATTGTAATCAACACCATCTTTAAAACTGAATTGATTGACTCAAAATGCTAAATATTTTGCGCAGATAAGTCAAGAATGAAAACGAAAATTGGGTGGTTTCCTTCAGTCAAAAGTACTACTTTTAGTCACTGAAATGGATGGAATGAGCAAAAAAAAAAAAAAAAAAGGACCCCAGAAAATACTTTTATTTTCCCAACTGTTTTTTTATTAATTTTTTAAAATGTCCGATTTTTCAAACAAGGCGTGGTCTTGATGACGTCACAGCGTCACAAATGATGCACTTCGCCGCATCTTTCTACTACGTTTCCACGTTATGATAATCAAGCAGCGAATTAAATATTGCGCTCTACGCTTGCTATCAACCCTATCGTTGCCAATACACGTGAGTAAAGATGCGAATTAAATATTTTGCACCGTGAATGGCAATACTGAATGGCATTTCATCATTTGTGATGTCATCAGCAGAAACCGTAAACAATGAATTCGCTCCAATTTAAGTAATTTTTTAAAAATATTAAACGTAAACAAATTTGTCAAAAAATGGTCACATCCTATGTTTTTAAGCATGCTCTTTCAGAAAAAAAATACTTTTAAAATTTTGGAAACTACCCAGTTATAATGAAAATTATAAAGAACATTAAAAAAGGAAACTACTTCAAGAAGAACTGACGATGTCATCTACCAAACTCTATGCAGACTCGAAAGATGTGCACATAACCAAGACATCAAGAAAAATGGCGACGGAATCAAGTGACCAAACATGGTAGCTGACACGTTCAAGTTCCTCTGGCGAGTTGTGGTAAACCGTAAGTCTTAAATTACCGTTAGAGGCTTACGGTGTGTTTCCCGGGGCCTCGGCCCGGTACTTAAACTTGTAATCTGCGGGGATTAACCCAACCCCTTCTCCACGCGATCTCAAGGCTTCGGTCATCCTTCCTCTCCAGAACCCAATTTCGCACCCGATTGGGCAATTCGGAAATAAAAGAATTAAGTCAAAAATGGAATTTGCGATTGTGTTGGATTTTTACGCGCATTATGGGGGTCGAATTCTATTTCCGTGTTATTTAAGTGATGACCCCAAGAGGAAGAACTCTCACATGCTTGCTTCTTTTTTTTTTCTTTTTCCGAGACTTCGTTTTTGAGCAATCACGATTGCTTATTGCTTTCATTTGACTGTTTTGACGTGCTATCATTTTATTTTACCGCCAGCACCCTCTGCAGCATCACCGTCGCCCGGCCGCCTCACGATGCTGCTCCTATAGCGAAAACAGTCTCCAGGTTGCGTCCATATCCTACACTTATTTACACGCATCCATACACGCACGTACACACACACAAACACATACACACACATACATACACCTATACACATACAAACACATACACACACTCAAACACATACACACACACACGCATACATACATACACACACACGCATACATACAGACACTTACACATACACACACCATACACATTCCCCCCACACACAAACACTTATACACACAACTACCCACACACTCATACCTGCACACAGACACAACCACACATGCCTACACACACATACACATACCCCTACACATAAACACACATACCCCCTCCACACACACATAAACACACACATACTCGTGATTGCGAAAAACATAATTTGAATTCAAGAGGTCAAAATTCAAATTAATTTCATCTTTTTTTTTTTTTTTTTTTGAGCAATCACGATTGCTTATTGTTCTCACTTGACTGTTTTGATGTCCTTTGATTTTATTTTCCCACCGCCACCCTCCGCACCATCACGCGCATACATACACAACTAAGCACGCACACACACACATATACACACAAACATATACACACATACACACACACAATTACATACAGACACCTACACATGCACACACATACAAACAACTACCCACACATTCATGCCTGCACACAGGCACAAACTTATATGCCTACACACATATACACATATCCCCCCGTGCACACATTCATACACACAACTACTCACACACGTATGCCTGCACACAGACATAAACAAACATGCCTACACACACATACACATACCCCTACACACAAACACACATACCCCCACACACAAACACACACGCCTACATAAACACACTCGTGATTGCGAAATTTGAATTCAAGATGTTAAAATTTAAATTAATTTTTTTTTCTTATCTTGAGTAGAGAAAAGAATCTAATGAAATTCGATGATAGGTAAAACTTGGAGAGATCGGCATTTTGTAGTCAACCCTAGCGACAGGGGAACGATACGAAACCAGTCAAAAGCGCCATTCCACCGTCACGAGCGAGACAATTCGACTCGATAATTTCACCAACACTTTGTAATAGATTTTAATATTCTAACTAAACCGGAGTAAGCAGTTTTTTTGATCGTTACATTTGGTACAAAGATACTCCTGGCACATTATTATTTTTATTAAACAACTTTGTCACTCAAAATTTCATTTGTTTACATGCGTCACGTGCGAGACATCCAAAGTCAACTTTTGTAGTTTGTTGTATGCACTGCTTAATATTTTTGATCTATTTATATTGATATGACGAAACTAAATGTCGGTTTTGAAAGCTAAGGTTCCAACGCAAAGGAAACGTATCTCATTTGTTGAGAAATAGTAATTCAAACAATTAAAAAAATGATGTACAGTAAAACCCCTCCTAACGGAAACCCCTCAAATGCGGACACCCAATTATGGGAACAATTTTTAATTCCCCGATCCCAAGGCAAATAACGTTATTAACCCCCTTTATTTTGGGACAGAAAAATTTGTTCCGTAAGCGTCCGCATTAGAGGGGTTTTACTGTGTATGGCCATTCCATTGAAAATGGTCATTTTTTTCCGCACGTGACGGTTCCTATATTCCATTAAAAAAAAAAAAAAAAAAAAAACTAAAAGGTAATTACGAAACTTTTAGCTTTAGAAGTCCGACTTACGTTTGTGATTTCCTAAGCAACAAAGTCTTGCTCATTACCCTTTTAATTTATTATTTTTAATGCAATGTATGAAGCGTCACGTGCAGGACAAAATGACCGTTTTCCGTGGAATGGCCCAAAAGCCCTTTTAGTACTCCGCTAAGAGAAAATTAAACAGCATTGATTTGCAAATTTTTTATATTTCTATCCATGAAACGGCCGGGACATATTGAGGGATATTATTCTTCTCCCGAAACACGATGCAGTCGAAACTATTTACCATGCAAATGAATACAGCGAGTTGATAGCTGTGCTTCGAAGCATAGATAAGGCGTTCAGATCTAAAGTAGATGAAGTCCATTTGGAGGATAATGTTCTTTTTATTGTTGTTGCATGAAAAGTAACTGAAATATCGACCATGATTTTCTAGTTCGAAAACAATTCTTTTTTTTTGACAGCTCAATTTTTAAAATCAAAATGTACTGGACTCGCAGAAGCGTAAAAAATGAAATTGAATCTGCGCACCGATTAAAATAATTGTTAAAAAAATATTAAACTTTGTCAAATTGGTTAAAAAATGGTCAAATCCTATGTTTTTAAGCATGTTCTTTCAGAAAAAACACTTTTAAAATTTCAGAAACGACCCCGTTAAGAATTTTACTTCTAACGCGCACACATGAGTACACGCATCTTTTGCGTTCTTTTCCTTTTCATGTCGTGTCTCCATGAGTTTTTTCGAGCAATCACGCTTGTTTATTGCTTTTATTTGACTGTTCGGCGTCCTATCATTTTATTTTCCCACCCGCACCCTCTGCAGCACCACCGTCGACCGGTTCCTCACGATGCTGCTCCTAAAGCGAAAACCGTCCCCAGGTTGCGCCCATATCCTACACTCACAAGCATACATACACACACCTGCAAACACACATACATACACACACCTGCACACAAACACATTCGTACCTGCACACAGACACAAACACACACGCACACCTACACACACATGCACACACACTCATGCCTGCACACAGACACAAACAAACACGCACGCACACACCTACACACACATGCACACACACTCATGCCTGCACACAGACACAAACACACACGCACGCACACACCTACACACACATGCACACACACTCATGCCTGCACACAGACACAAACACACACGCATATATACAAATTCCTATACACACATACCCACACACTCATGCCTGCACACAGACACAAACACACACGCATACATACAAATTTCTATACACACACACACATACCCACACACTCATGCCTGGACACAAACACACACCCCTACACACACACACACACACACTCGTGATTGGAGAAAAACATAATTTGAATTCAAGAAGCCAAAATTCAAATTATTATTATTTTTTTTAATACATTTTACCCTCGAAATCGCTGACGAAATAACCACATTATACGTACATCTGCGTCCCATTGTGTTTTCCTAGAGACTAGAAATGGTAGCTGATTACTTTCAGTGATGAAACCGCGTTATTTCATGCGATTAATAGCCCTAAATGTATTATAGGACTTAAGGGATTTTTTGGTTCATAGATTACCGGAATCCTTTGTAACTCGCATGGCTGAGAATGTTCCGACGTAAAACTTGTAGATAATTGCGGGGTTTTAAGATTTTTGAGCACTATTTAGAGCTGGCGTTACCTTTCGAAGTTACGAAAACGATCTGCAGTTTTCTTGATTTAAGTGGACATAAAAATAATAATGGATGTAAAGAAGTCAAGAAGCATCGATAAATTTAGCACTTAACCGTGCGGTAGGCAAAATTAAGAATAGTTTGGAAACCTGAACTTTTTGAGGAAAAATAATGTTTTTTAATTAAATCATGTTGCTTTTTAGCAATATTTTAAAGCACTCCAAACCAAAATATATCATATTTGATGAAGAAAAAAGATTAATTCCTTAATGAAGTCGTTTCCAAAATTTTAAAAGTATTTTTTTCTGAAAGAACAGGCTTAAAAACATAGGATGTAACCATTTTTTAAATAATTTGTTTAAGTTTAATATTTTTAAAAAATTACTTAAATCGCTGCGCTTTCAT
Organism: Uloborus diversus; assembly: GCF_026930045.1. Lineage (NCBI taxonomy): Eukaryota > Metazoa > Arthropoda > Arachnida > Araneae > Uloboridae > Uloborus > Uloborus diversus. The sequence continues at coordinate 265,870,324 of NC_072731.1, forward strand.
TGTTTACATTTCTTGGCAATGGCATCACAAATGATGAAATGCCATTCTGTGTTGCCATTCACAGAGAAAAATATTTAGTTCGCATCTTTACTCACGTGTATTGGCAACAATAGGGTTGATAGCAAGCGTAGAGCGCAGCATTTAATTCGCTGCTTGATTATCATAACGTGGAAACGCAATACAAAATGCGCCGAAGAGCATCATTTGTGACGTCATCAAGACCACGCCTTGTTTGCAAAATCGGACATTTTAAAAAATAATTAAAAAATAACTGTTAGGAAAATGAAAGAATTTTCTGGGTCCATTTTTTTTTTTTTTTTTTTTTTTTTTTGCAAATTTTATCAATTTCAGTGACTAAAAGTATTACTTTTGACTGAAGGAAACAACCACATTATTGTACGAAACTTAAACTTGGAATGGAAACATAAAGATGAAAACAGAATCCAATCATAGCACACATGAGATACCTGATCTCTTGATAGTTTTTTTGAATAATAATGGATGCAAATAAATCTAGAACTGTTGATAAATAACACTTAAACGAAATTATGAGTTCTGTAAAAGCACTTATTTTCGCGAAAATGAAGATATCGGTGTTTTCACGAACTGAAAATTTTGCGAATTTTATGTGCAGAGAATTAAAAGTTGATTAAAAATATAAAGTTGAAATATTTTTCCAGGCTTAAATTTTCGGGATTAAGACCGGAGACCGGCTGGCGAAAATGAAAGTCTTGCGAAAGTAAGTTCCTTTACAGTATTCAAGAAATTGTATTTTTTCAAGAAATTTAAGTAATTCAAGTGAAAGACTTTATTTTTCCACAATATTTTAGATCATTGGTGCCCAACCTTGTTTTACCCGAGAATTGCACCTCACACTAAGCAGAATCTCGCCACACATGCATATTTGAACTTTTTGGAAAAAGACGGAGAAAAAACAAAAAATACAAACGATCATCACCACCTACATCTTATTTTATAAATACTAGAGACGTACCGAGTACTCGGTACTCGGCCAATTTGCCGAGTACTCGGTACTCGGCCAAATTCTGATCAGATACTCGGCCAATACCGAGTAGTTGCAAAAAATCGAATATTGTCCAAGACAGATACTAAAATTTATAAAGAAAGAGCAATCAATATATTCTGCAATCATTTACAATTAAAATTTATAAGTCAAATTTAAATTTTGAGAATATTGAAGTTTGTAATACTTCAATGGAATAAATCTTTATTTTAATGTCTCCAAAGTTAAAAAAACTTATTTATTAAAAATTATGCAAAAAGAGTAAGTATAGAAACTATGGAATTTTTAGATTAAAAATGGATTTTTGCTTCAACCAAAAATTAGTTATAAAAAATATAAAAATATCTTTGCTTAAAAAATAACAGGAAATAAAACAACGTTAAAAGTACAGTGCAGAAATACTGCAGACACATGTTTTGGCGTTACAAGGAATTCTTTTTTCAATGCACAAAATGGGAGCTCGTGGATTTAAAGAAAAAAACTCGGATTTTTTTGTCGGAATGTCTTTACATTCTTTACCTCACATGTCATGCACTGAAAAAGACGTTCCCTGTAATGGGGGGGGGGGGCAGAAACATGTGTCTGCAGTGTTCCTGCACATTTGTTTTATCTGCTTTTAAAAACTATTTATATTTGGCTGACTAGAACTATAATTGATTGGTATACAGTGAAAACCCTCCTAACGTACACCCCTCAAAGGCAGCCACCCCTCTTCTGCGGAGAATTTTTAATTCCCCAGTTCCAATGCAAATAACATTCTTAAACCCGTCCTGCAAACATCTCTCCATTGCGGACAAAAAAAAATTGTCCTGTTAGTGTCCGCATTAGAGGGATTTTACTGTAATTTGTTTTTAATTACAACTTGATTAATCATACCTTTTACTTATTTATTTTTAATTTTAAAAATAATTTTTTTGTAAAATTTTTGACACAAACAAAATTGTTTATACAATGCGTAATTGAATTGCAGCAAGAATTAAGTTTTAAAAACTATTATATGGACAAGGAGGTCTATACTACTATTCCAATAAGTTCAAAATTCATCACATGTGTGTCGGTGGTTCTTCTTAAAACATAATTATTACTTGGTAACTCGGCCGAGTTGTGAAAGGCCGAGTACTCGGTACTCGGCTACTTGGGCCAAAGTGCTACTCGGTACGTCTCTAATAAATACTAAGTTTACTTTTTTTTTTCTCCTTTTGATACTTTTTTTTTTTTTTGAAACCGATTTCTGGCTGTTTGACTTCAAATTCGCAACACCCACTCTTAACAGCGAATGAAAATAATCGGCTGCCTGTGGAATGTTGCAAAGAAATATCCTCGTAGACTCGAATTCGCGGATCCCACAGGGTCCGCGGGCCGTAGGTTTTGGGTACCACTGTTTTAGGGTATACGAAAAAAAAAAAAAAAAAACCACGTAAATTATAAAAAAAATTTGCATTTGTGCGGGGGAAAAAAATAACTTTTCTCAATGCTTGTTAGTGAGATTTGATTAAAGATAAGTGCATCGTTAAAAAGCTGCGCAACAAGAAACAGCAGAAACACTGCAACACTAATTTCCTTGTAGCTTCACACACTATCGCATTGCTTATTTTTCGTACACATTTTTCATATTTGTTTTGTCTATTGCTTTTAGTTTTCAAATATGAAGAACATATTCATGTTCACTTTCATTTCTTTTTACCTTTACACGAAAGATTTATTTCTAATACATACTGCTGATTTTTCCGATGAAAATTTTTGAACTTCTAGCGTTGAAGCTATTGTATTCGTACAGTTTAGAATATCCTTTAATGTTGTAATGAAAAGGAAACCCATTTTCCTTGTGCATATTCTGAGTCAGAAGTTTTTTTGTTTTTATTTCTAATGGGGCTGCGTCAGGCTATTTAGCCTTTAGCAGACCTAATGCTATCCCCCGATTCGGCATCCAATCTTTCATGTGCCACCGTCAAGGCGCAGATGTCAATGGCACGGATAGTTTTGACGCCCAGTTTCCACCAGATGGAGGCACCCGGGCTCTCTTTGATGCGAACCTGCACTAGGGATTTAATTTTGCCGAGGGAATTCAAAGTCTAACTAACCCAAGGTATCTTTCACGTGTCGAATAATCATGCGGCACATTCTAATAAAGTGTTTCTGGAGCAATCCGCCTAATAGATCTAAAGTAATAATGATTCAATTTTCCACGTAGAGCTTTCAGTTATTTTTTCATACAGTGGAAAATTGGAGACAAAAAACTGTTCTAATTTGAAAAACCAAAGACACAGTAGAGCTACGTGTCTCAGCATAATTACCTCTCTCTGTCAGGGCCAAAAGCGGAATCGGAAAATTACTTTAGTATTTCAATAAAAGAAACGAGAAATGAACTGAAACAAGCAGAACGCGGAAAGAGTTCCCGACGGACGCATATTTTCCCATCTCATTGCCCTCACAGAGTAGAATTTTTTAGCCGTTTGTCACTGCATGTTGAGCAAGAATATCCGAAAACCACCCGAAGTATAGCATAATGCATTTTAAGGGGTCACAATACATTTCAAACATTTTTTTTAAATTTAAGTAAATTTTATATTTCCTTGAAACCATAGCATGCATACTTATTTCATAATCAATAATTTATTTTCAAAATTAAAAAATATTGCCTACTTTTTTTAAAAATTCAAAAAATTGAGAAAAATTTCAATTTTTTAAAATCCCTAAGACTTTTTTATTTTTGCACTAATTTAAAAAAAGTTTTTTGCTAAACGATCACTATAATCATCTCTAAAAATCTGTGCATTCATTTGCTTATGAGTTTATTAGAAAATTTTCTGTGATAAATTATGTAAAAAATCATTTTTTTTTCAATTGATTTTTAAAGGCTTACCATGCTCTAAACATTTGTGTAATTTATAAAATGCTTATCCAATGCACAGTTTTGTCAAATATGTTATCCCAATTGCAAAAAGTATAACTTTAGAGCTGTATCTTTAATAGAAAAAAAATCCTTAGGGATTCTAATGACATGAAAACACAAAAAAACCATCATCGAGAAAAAGCAATTTAAAGTTTTTCTTTTGCATAAGAACACATAGCGAGCATGGCCTAAAACTACTTATAATTTTTTAAACATTTGAACTGAAGCAATGAAACTTTTCCCCTGTGTTCAGAATAGTTTTTAGTTTTGAAATAAGCAGTAAAATTTTTTTGATCGTTTCATCATTTTTGAGGTACTCCTATCTTCCAGTAAATCTGCCTCTGCTCATCAGACTAAGAAAATTTCTGGAAACAAGATTTTGTATCCAGCTGTTAAATATCGTATTTAACTCACTATTTGATAGCTAAATATGGTTTTAAGTAATTGTCTAAGGCGCAAGGTTTTCCTCCATTTTTATTTGCAACAGATTTTTTTTTCTCTTTATCCCCCACCTCCTCGTGAGTCATTTTTATCGGGAGGTACATAAGGCTTTCCTCTAAAATGTGAATAGAAATTTGAGTGGAAGCAAATTGTACAGAATTAGCAAATTGTACTTATTTGAGTAAGAAAATTTTCTCATTTCATCTGCCTACCATGTTTGTTTATTGAATTATACAGTCGACTCACGCTACAACGCGATTCGACTTACGCGAAATGGCTATAACGCGAATTTTTCACGAGCAGCGAATTTTAGAGCCAACGCGAATTTTTCGTCCACAACACGAATTTTTTTGGAAGGAGGTATCGACTTCGTTACTGACTACTAAATACTGATTTCGTGAATGTTATTATATCTCTTTAAGCATCACTGACACCGAAAATTCCCACCTCAAACTAGTCTGCGCATCGTATTGTTAATGCATCAAATAACCACTCAGCATCTTTCATTTATTTTTTTCACTCTAAATATTAAATTTAATGAAATATAATGGCACCTTAGTGGTACTTTCATCTAAAGTTTGTGAAGATGGGAAGAAAGAGAAAATTTCTGATTAAAAGAAAAACCAAGATTCTCGATATGCTTGAATTTTGAACAAATTTATTTCATGTTTTATTCAAGTTGAATAAAAGTTTTTATTTTTTTAAATACAGTAAAAATTCAGTTTTTTATCTAAGAAACTTTCGTGTATAGTTAAGGAATGCTTTAAAGCAGTTTGAAGGGTGTTTATAAGTGTCTATAAGAATTTGGTATGCTTCTAAAAGAAATGTATACATATATTTCTCCGCAACGCGAAATTTCGACTTACGCGAGGAGACTTGGAACGCATCCCTCGCATAAGTCGGGACTCGACTGTACACATACACATAAATATAGTGTTAAAATAACGCCTTTTTGCATCGCTCCTAGTTATATCGAACTTTTTATATTCGCACTTTTATATCGCACCCGAAAAATCATTCTGAAAAGGATGTTGCTTTACGTTTGACATCACAAAGAGAAAAAAAAAAGATATACAGGGTGTCCGAAAAGTCCTTGACACATTAAAAAAATTCAAAGAAAACCAACACATTGCCGCATGAATTTGCGGTTTGCACCATAATACTTCACAGGTTCAAGAGTTTTTATGACATCGAAAGAAAAAAAAATAACTTGAATTCTGAAATTTTGGATTCAAATTATGTTTTTCGCAATCACGAGTTGCGACAGGAACCTGCTCATTGAGGGCTATTGTTTCTGAAAACGGCTCCTGTCCCCCCAAGCCTGCCGCCCCTCCTGGGCGGTTACGTGTGTATAGTTGTGTGTGTGTGTGCGTGCGGGCGGGCGTGTGTGTATGTGTGTGTGTAAGAGCGCGTGCGTGCATGTGTAGGCTTGTATGTGTGAGTAGACCTGTGAGTATGAGCGTGTGTGTGTGAGCGTGTGTTTGTGTGTGTATGAGCGTGTGTGTGTGAGCGTGTGTGTGTGTGTATGAGCGTGTGCGTGTGTGTGTATGAGCGTGTGTGTGTGTGCGTGTGTGTGAGCGTGCGTGTGTGTAGGACATGGACGCCACTGACCAGGAGAAACAGATTCCAGGTGGCAGTGCTCGGAGCCGCGCCTGCAGAGGACGGTGGTGCTGCAGAGGCCTTTGGTCCAAGCTGAAAAAGGCACGGACATCAAAAACGGTTAAATGAGAACAATAAACAATCGTGATTGCTCAAAAAAAAAAAAAAAAGATAAAAAGGCATTTTGCAGCCAGGGTGTCAGTATATGCTATGCTTGTTATTCTTCGTTTAGTAATTTGCATCCCTTTTTGCGTTTTCACATGTCAACAAAGCCGATATAAAAGTTACTTTTAAATTTTTTGGTGACAAATTTTTTTTTTACATTTTCATGTAAACAATAAAAGCGCACCGATTTAAGCAATTTTTAAAAAATATTAAACGAATTATTTAAAATTTGGTTAGATCCTATGTTTTTAAGCATGTTCTTTCAGAAAAAAAAAATACTTTTAAAATGTTGGAAATGACCCCACTAAACCACATCGAAATCAAATTCCCAAATAAAAGCTACAACCCTTTCTCCAGCTTTCCCTTGTTTTCCCGCTCCGAGCATGAACTTTTGGACCGTCTGAAAAATGAGGAAAAGAAATCAAGTGAAGAAATAAAAAAGAAGCGGAGAAGAAAGGGGATGAGTTCCAATGGAGTGTCAACTATTTCCGGCAGATTCTCGGTGACGTGCGGTCATAATTTATGTCCTCACGATATTCGGAATAGGAAGGTATATCTCAGGTAAAAAGGTCACACTGCGAATGCTGTTAAAAATATTTGGTTTTCTGGAAAAAAGTGCAACATTCCCTTTTTTTTTTGAGCATCTGATCTGAGGATTCCAAGGTCCATTTCACTCGAGTATGCAAATGTTGTATTAAGTTTCGACTTTAATGCATACTTTCTAAAATAACAAGTTACCCAATCATAAATTGGCGACTTTTTGTGTGGCATTACCCAATCATAAAACTGTGGGTTATATGTGCAAAATTACACCCAAGCAAAAAATCGCGGCTTATAGGTGTCAAGTAACCCAATCATAAAATTTTGGGTTACATGTGGAAAATTACACCCAAGTAAAAAACCGCGGCTTATGGGTGTCGAGTAACCCAATCATAAAATTTTGGGTTACATGTGGAAAATTACACCCAAGTAAAAAACCGCGATTTATAGGTGTCAAGTAACCCAGTCATAAAATTTTGGGTTACATGTGGAATATTAAACCCAAGTAAAAAACCGCGATTTATAGGTGTCAAGTAACCCAGTCATAAAATTTTGGGTTACATGTGGAAAATTACACCCAAGTAAAAAACCGCGGCTTATAAGTGTCAAGTAACCCAATCATAACATTTTGGGTAAAATGTGGAAAAATACACCCAAGTAAAAAACCGCGGCTTATAAGTGTCAAGTAACCCAATCATAACATTTTGGGTAAAATGTGGAAAAATACACCCAAGTATAAAACTGCGGCTTATAGGTGTCAAGTAACCCAATCATAAAATTTTGGGTTACACGTGGAAAATTACACCCAAGTAAAAAACCGCGATTTATAGGTGTCAAGTAACCCAATCATAAAATTTTGGGTAACATGTGGAAAAATACACCCAAGTATAAAACTGCGGCTTATAGGTGTCAAGTAACCCAATCATAAAATTTTGGGTTACATGTGGAAAATTACACCCAAGTAAAAAACCGCGGCTTATAGGTGTCAAGTAACCCAATCATAAAATTTTGGGTTACACGTGGAAAATTACACCCAAGTAAAAAACCGCGATTAATAGGTGTCAAGTAACCCAATCATAAAATTTTGGGTAACATGTGGAAAAATACACCCAAGTATAAAACTGCGGCTTATAGGTGTCAAGTAACCCAATCATAAAATTTTGGGTTACACGTGGAAAATTACACCGAAGTAAAAAACCGCGATTTATAGGTGTCAAGTAACCCAATCATAAAATTTTGGGTAACATGTGGAAAAATACACCCTAGTATAAAACTGCGGCTTATAGGTGTCAAGTAACCCAATCATAAAATTTTGGGTAACATGTGGAAAAATACACCCAAGTATAAAACTGCGGCTTATAGGTGTCAAGTAACCCAATCATAAAATTTTGGGTTACACGTGGAAAATTACACCCAAGTAAAAAACCGCGATTTATAGGTGTCAAGTAACCCAATCATAAAATTTTGGGTAACATGTGGAAAAATACACCCAAGTATAAAACTGCGGCTTATAGGTGTCAAGTAACCCAATCATAAAATTTTGGGTTACATGTGGAAAATTACACCCAAGTAAAAAACCGCGGCTTATAGGTGTCAAGTAACCCAATCATAAAATTTTGGGTTACATGTGGAAAATTACACCCAAGCAAAAAATCGCGGTTTATAGGTGTCAAGTAATCCAATCATAAAATTGCGGATTATAACAAGTGGCAAGTTACCAAATCATAAAGTTGCAGTGAAAACGCAATTATTATTAGCAAATTATCCAATGCTAAAATTGTGGCTTACATGTGACAAGTTACCCAATTATAAAACTGCAGTTATATGTGGCAAGTTACCCTATCGTTAAATTGCTGAAAAAATGAGCTTCATTATAACAATTTGCCCAATGATAAAATTGTGACTCCTTATTTTGTGGCAAGTTACCCAATCATAAAATTGTGGGTTACATGTGGAAAATTACACCCAAGTAAAAAATCGTGGCTTATAGGTGTCAAGTAACCCAATCATAAAATTGCGGGTTATAAGTGGCAAGTTACCAAATCATCAAGTTGCAGTGAAAACGCAATTATTATTAGCAAATTCTCCAATGCTAAAATTGTCCCTTATATGTGGCAAATCTACCCAATTATAAAACTGCAGGTTATATGTGACAAGTTATCATTAAACTGTACAAAAAATGTTCTTATTAACGACAATTGCCCAATGATAAAATTGTGGCTCCTTATTTCGTGGCAAGTTACCCAATCATAAAATTGTGGTTTATGTGTAGCAAATTACCGAAACATGAAATTGCGGCTTGTATCTAGTCAGATACCAATCACTAAACTACTTGCTTATGTCTGGCAAGTTACCCAATCATAAAATTGTGGGTTACATGTGGAAAATTACAACCAAGCAAAAAATCGTGGTTTATAGGTGTCAAGTAAACCAATCATAAAATTGTGGGTTACAATTAGAGGCAAGTTACCAAATCATAAAGTTGCAATGAAAACGAAATTATTATTAGCAAATTATCCAATGCTAAAATTGGCTCTTATATGAAGCAAGTTACTCAATGATAAAACTGCAGGTTATATGTGACAAGTTATCATTAAATTGTAGTAAAAATGTGCTTATTAATAAGAATTGCCCAATGATAAAATTGTGGCTCCTTATTTTGTGGCAAGTTACCCAATCGTAAAATTGCGGCTTGGTATCTAGTTAGATACCAATCATAAAACTGCTTGCTTATGTCTGGCAAGTTACTGATCAAGAGATTGTGGCTTATATGTGCTTATATGAAGAGGGGGGGGGGGCGTCTGGAGTGTTCACGGAGTAGACCATTTAAATTTCAGAAGGATGTTCGAGATAATTTTTGATTTCATTAGGATTGGGAAGTGGACGTAGCATTTGAACGGGGTGCATCGGCCGTGGGGGGCGGCGACACTTTTGTTATATATGTGGCAAGTTACCAACCATAAAATTGTGGCTTATATGTGGCAAGTTATCCAATAATTAAATTGCGGTCTATTTTTGCTTATACGTAGCAAGTTTCGCCAACGTAATATAATGTATGCGTGCTTTTTTGTGGTGAGTTATCCCTTCATAAAATTGCGGATTAGTTACCAAATATGTGTTTATATTTATAAGCAGTCGCGAGTGGTATAGTGATGATTTTTCTTTAGAAACTCCCTACCTTTTAACTTGAAACCTTTGGATTGATTGCTTTATAACGGGTAATTTCCTCTTTGGTGATATTTTGACAGTTGAAATTTTAACCCTAACTCCGGTGGATGAACCCTAAACCAGGGCCTGATTATAGCACAGGCCAACTAGGCCGGGGCCTGGGGCCCTATCTTCCTAAGGGGCCTCAAATTTCCTAAAGAGTTATTATTATTTTTTAAAATTATTATGCATAACTTATTAATCGCAAAAATCTTCCTTAAAGGAGAATTTATATTCATTCTGCTATTAGCGAATTTACCATGTCAGAACTATGAGGGGCCTTGAAGGGATTCATAAATTCACATAGCTAACGATTTGCGTAATTCTGGGATAAACAAAGAGGCCCCAAAAATAAATTCCGACGGGGACCAAACCTGTACCACCGCATCCCGCTACAGAGTCTTCAGGGGGCCTTCATATAATTGTGGGCCTAGGGCCTCACTTTTAGTTAGTCAGGCCCTGCCCTAAACTAAAGTAGATAACGTTCATTGTTGACCACTTTTTTGTTTCTTCTTTATCTTCTTTACTAATAATAAAGCTGAAAGTCTCTCTGTCCGGAGGATGTCTGGATGTCTGTAGGATGTTTGTGACGCGCATAGCGCCTAGACCGTTCGGCCGATTTTCATGAAATTTTGCACAAAGTTAGTTTGTAGCATGGGGGTGTGTGCACCTTGAAGCGATTTTTCGAAAATTCGATTTTGTTCTTTTTCTATTCCAATTTTAAGAAAAAAAATATCATAAGGTGGACGAGTAAATTACGAAATTATCATAACGTGGAACCGTAACATGGGCACAAGCTAATTGGCGAGATACGAAATTGTCATAACGTGGAACCGTAACATGGGTACAAGCCACTTGGCGAAAAAATTCACCATACATTATTTGTAAATATACAGGCGAACCAAAACACCTTTTGATTTTTCTATTACGGGCAAAGCCGTACGGGTATCACTAGTCACTCTCATAAAATGACAGTTTTACCAGTAAAACACTTAAGTGGCTGAACCCAGTTCAGCCTTCTTACAATAAATCTTTTCCCTGCATGTCAAACATTGCCAAAAAATATTATCAAATTATTATGTCGTGGCGCGAGTTTCGTTGTTTAAGGACCGTTATTCGATCATTCGCTATTGTATACATGATGATTATTTTTTTCCCCTTTTGAGTTTTGTAAGACGCAATAGGTATCATCACCGGAGAACACTTTGTGATGATACAAATATCGTTCGGGAAAGTTCAGAAGAAAAATGGCCGACTACTCTTGAGCATCGATGTCGGTTCACCTACCAGTTCGAGGGTTTTCATTCTCCTCCTTAACGACTTCTTTATTTCACTGCGGCAACAGTTTAACGACTCTTTTATGGGGATATAATCCAATTACTCGAACACAAAAACTGCAAAATTGCTGCTGACAACGCTGAATGGGTGACCGCACAGGAGGACGGGACACGCCATTGCCGAATGCTTCCGACAGGTCGTTCGATTAAAGAAAAAAAACTTATGCCGAAATCGCGTTTTGCGGACTAATTTAAAAACAGATGAAAAATTCGACCCGGAGAGAGGAAAAAAGCGACCGCAAGATCTTGACCACTTACGGATGACCGCCTCTACTATAAACAGTGCGGGATATGGGTGAGAGATTCGGAGTTTTCGGTTAATCAGTGATAGCTGGAGAAACTTACTATGCGTAGGCACGCACCCTCGCCAACGGCATTAGCAAGTTCATGAAATATGTAGTTTTCGCTGCTTTCCGGCCTCATCCAGTGAATCTTGGCTGCATTGACCGACATGCTCCTTTGGCGGAGGTGGAGTCGGAAATAGAAATCAAACTCGGCAGATTCCGAATTTTATATTTTTCAGTGAACTTCTTCTTTCACTCACAGACTTGGATTTATTTGAGTTTCGGATTCGAGATAACAACAACAACAACAAAAAAAAATAATTTTAATTTTTACCTTTTGAATTCAAATTATGTTTTTCGCAATCATGAGTGTGTGTGTGTTTATGTAGGCGTGTGTGTTTATGTGTGTGTGGGGGGTATGCGTGTTTGTGTGTAGAGGAGTATGTGTATGTGCGTGTAGGCATGTGTGTTTGTGTCTGTGTGCAGGTATGAATGTGTGGGTTGCTGTGTGTATGAGTGTTTGTGTGTGGGGGGGGGGAGGGAATGTGTATGTGTGTGTTGGCTTATGTGTTTGTGTCTGTGTGCAGGCATGAGTGTCTGGATAGTTGTGTGTAGGTTGTGTGTGTATGTTTAGGTGTCTATATGTATGCATGTGTGTATGTGTTTGAGTGTGTGTATGTGTTTGTGTGTGTGTATATGTTTGTGTATGTGTGTGTAGGTGTATGTATGTGTGTGTATGCGTTTGTGTGTACGTGCGTGTATGTATGCGTGTAAGTGTAGGATACTGACGCAACCTGGAGACGGTTTTCGCTAGAGGAGCAGCATCGTGAGGAGCCGGTCGACGGCGATGCTGCAGAGGGTGCTGGCGGGAAAATAAAATCATAGGACATCAAAACAGTCAAATGAAAGCAATAAGCAATCGTGATTGCTCAAAAAAAAAAATGAACGTGATTCATAATTTTTAGCTCTTCAAACAGAATTTACGAAGAAAATATGTACCCCACAGCCAGACTAACGAAGTCTAAAAATGGCGGTTCCATGTAGACTCCTGGGTACAGTTCATGATCACGTTCGAAAATCAATTTTGGCATACAGGCACAATCGAACAACATGTTTCCTACAGTCTAATTTACTATGATACATACAATTGAATGCATGAAAAATGTAGAATATGATCTCAATCATATGAGTTTTGTGTCATGGCCAAAGCGACTTGGGAGCCAAACAAAATATATTAGGAATAAAAACTTTCATGAATTATATTTTTTTTGATGTTCATATTTGTAATTTATAGTTGATCTCAAATAACCTTTAACTAATATGTTTGAATTTTTTTTTCGAACAACAGAAGAAGTTCATGAAATACACCGCCAGCTCAGTCAATTCCAGCCGAGGACTGCAGTTTCGTGCTTATTAGCACTCATCAGCCCGGCATAGGAGTGACTGAGCTGGAGGTGGAAAACCTCTTAAGGAAGCCAAGAGTGCCAAACAAACTGGTAGCTAATATAGAATTAGCAGACCAGACGAGTGACCGAAGCAATAACAGAAGAAACTTTGAATTATTACCGTCAGCTTCAATCGAGATCATGTGGGACAACTGAGTCAGTTTAAGTAAACGATTATTTTTGGCATTCTAGCGGATTCCAAATCGAGAATGATAGAATAGATGCGGTAGTGCTTTTGTGCTATGAAAACGTCGATTAGCTTGTTTTGAAACTTAGTAGAGCGCCAATACCATCGTTTTACTTCCTTTTACAAAAAAGGAAGTATTGTATTCGCAAAAAAATTTTCACTCAAAAATCGGCCTTAATTTCCATTTTGCTCACCCCCGAATGAATGGTGAGTTTTTTTTTTCGACTCGATCACACGTGAATATATGCCTAAGAACCTACAGACAGCCAAAATACCCATTTTGACGACCCCCGAGTTAATTACAACGAATTTTCTCGTGACGTACGTAAGTACGCATGTATGTGCGTATGTGTGTATGTATCTCGCCAAACTCAAAAACGGTACGTCCTAGAAAGTTGAAATTTGGTACGTAGACTCCTAGTGCGGTCTAGTTGTGCACCTTCTCTTTTGGTTGCATTCGGATGTTCCTAAGGGGGTCTTTTGCCCCTTTTGGAGAGAAATCATTGTTAATTTCGATGTAAACTCAAGTGGTGTTATAATTTGTCGGACACTTGGCGATATATCGCCAATCTTTCGGCCGCCAAATTTTGTCGCCAACTTGGCGATTTTTTTTTTTAATTTTAAATTTGGTTTCAATGTGGCCACTGTTGGTGATATTTAGAGAGTAAACTATTGAATCACATTAAAACTGCCAATAATGGGGAAATGACATTAAATTGGAGTAAAAGGAAGTCATGTGATGCACATATCAACTCGTTTCAATTCCATTTGGCAAAGATGGTATGATGGTGCAATAACCATACAGCAGAACTGAGAACTGATATTTGTATTTATTAATAATCAAAGGCTCAAAGCTTCGATTGAGTACAACCTGCGGTCTTTTTTGAAAATGCGAAATGATACAACTTAAAAATTATCATTCTCATTTCGCACACGGTTTTTAAGTTTCCCTTGACGTTCAAATCAGACATCTCTACATAGTATAAAATGAAGTGTCCAAAAAGCGTCTGTTTGTTTGAACTCGCAAAACTCGAAAACTACCCGGCCGATTTCGCTGAAATTTTCACAATTTGTTCCTTTAAGTCCTGAGAAGGTTTGCAGACCAGTTCGAAAACAATTCGATGAATAGTTCTTTTTTTATTCCAATTTACGCCCAATTTTCACATAAATTCCCGAATATGGGGGTAAAAAATTACTCCCAATTAGTAATATTACATGTCGTTGGAAAGGGTAGAATTTTCCGCGTTCTACGCAATTTGCTCCAACGCTCTAACTTAATTGCGGCGGGAGTTATTTACGTTTTTAGCTCGAATTTGTTTAGGCTTAGCTGAAATTTAGGCACTACTTTCTTCATTAAATCCATCAATAAAAAGTGAAGGAATTGTCCTACAGTTTTCGTTTCGACACCATTGAAAAGAGCTACCTTTTTTACTTCAGATCTAACTCGACCTATGGTCGGAAGTTTAACCCTCTATCTCCATTAGAAAAAAAGTTACAAGCGAATTAAATGAAGTTCAAAAATCTGTTCTCTATTCAAGTTTTCAACCCTTTTATTTTGCGTTTCCACGGTAACTCTTTTTGAATCCATTATTTCCATCTTTCTCATTTTCAATTCTGAAACTTATTTTATTTTGTGTTTCCATGGTTACGTTTTTTAAATCCATCTTTCTCATTTTATTTTAATTTCTTAAAAGTATCTTAATATCAGTCGTCATTTTTTGGAGGGGAAATTTAGCATGATGATTTTTTTTTCTTTTATTTATGCCTGATTGTTGAATATACGTCACTTGACACAATTTTTGTTTTCAAAATAGACCGGGCAAAGCCGGGCAACGCAGCTAGTCTTCAATAAACAAGCGCCGTAAACATCAAACACGTACGCATATCGATCGCAAATGTATCGTGATATGCCACGAAAAACACTATAATTTTTGGAGCCCTGCATTTCCTAGTGATTTGTGCCTCCGAAGTGATGAAAGTCTCACCCTTTCTCTTTGCGAAAGTAATTCGTCTGAACTGATGAACTGATAAAGGTCACAGCGTTCTTCTTCATTACCATCCTTCAAAATGGCGAAATTCCATTCGATTCGAAAGAACAATCCACCGCCTACAGAAGATGGAACAATATAATCGAATGACAGAGAGAAACAAAAGCACTCGTCTGCTATGCATCTTGAATGAAAAAAACCCCTTCTGCGTCGTGCCACTATGCTCTATATTTACAGTTCAACCGTTAGAATGGGGTGGGGGGGAGAGAATTGTTCTTCGGAGAAGGTGACCTTTTACTGTGAAAACTGACGTGAGCGAACCCTTTCTCTCTTCCCTAATCCATCTTTTTCCGCGCTTCGAAATTACTACTTTGTGTTATTTCCTTCCGACTTTGATTATAACTCTTGCTCGCTGTGTCTATACTTTGGATTGTTACCTCAAGGGAGGAACTGTTGTTACTCAGTTCATGTAAACAAGAATGACTGACGTTGCTCCGCTGTATTGATGGATTGTGTATTATTGTAAAATTTGACTTTCATTTTTTTTTTTTTGGAATTATTGGGGCTGTTCAAAAACTACGTAAAGACGAGCTGACGTGTGCATCACGTGGTTTCCTTTTTCGCCAATTTAATGATAATAGTTATAGATGCCTTGGAGTAAGCGAAGAAACACTTTGAATATTTTTGCCCCAAGTTTCTTGCGAACTGAAGCAACAAAACGTTTTTTACAGGTTAATTTTCCCAATATTGGACATTGTAATGTGATTCAATGGTTAACTCTCTAAATATCGCCAATAGTAACCAAAATAAGACCAATTTTATAAATAAATTAATTAAAAAAATAAAAATACTTATTCACAATGAGTAATTTAAAACTAATTTAGGAGGGACCCTGACCACTTAGCCCCTATCTCCCTTAAATATAACCTTGGTACCAAGACCCTCGATTTTTACGAAATTTGAAATCTTGCTTGACTTTTGCATTTACAGTTAAAATATGAGCTCCAATAGTTTATATAAAAGCGTATGCTCTTGGTTCCTGCCGGGGCAATCCACGTCAAATCATCCACCATCTCCGATTTTATTCAAGTTTGATGCTGATTATGAAAATATAAATTTTATAGGGATTGATGAAGTGGTTGAAAAGTCACGAGTCTTTAAATAAATGCCAAGATGATTTTTCTGCTGCCATTTTGAATGAAACGAAGACGGGTATAAATAGCTGTAACTGATAACAATTTGTCATAGAGCTTTAGATTTTTTTAAATTTTGTTTAGTAGGATGTAAGCTTTAATTTAATCTGGAGAGAATAAGGAAATAATGTTAAGAGCATGGAACGCACCAACAAGTATTGGAGGTTACCGATAATGGGGTGGTTTCCTTCCGTCAAAAGTACTACTTTTAGTCATTGAAATGGATACAATGAGCAAAAAAAAAAAAAAAAAAAAAAACATGGACCCAGAAAATACTTTTATTTTCCCAACAGTTTTTTTTAATTAATTTTTTTAAATGTCCGATTTTTCAAACAAGGCGTGGTTTTTATGACGTCACAAATGATGCACTTTGCCGCATCTTTCTACTACGTTTCCACGTTATGATAATCAAGCAGCGAATTAAAATTGCGCTCTACGCTTGCTATCAACCCTATCGTTGCCAATGCACGTGAGTAAAGATGCGAATTAAATGTTTTGTTCTGTGAATGGCAACATTGAATGGCATTTCATCATTTGTGATATCATACGACAGAAGTGTAAACAATGAAAGCGCACAGATTTAAGTAATTTTTTAAAAAATATTAAACTTAAATAAATCATTTAAAAAATGGTCAGATCCCATGTTTTTAAGCATACTCTTTCAGAAAAAAAAATACTTTTAAAATTTTGGAAATGACCCCATTTAGTATCCTCTGTTTTACGAATAGTGTTATCTTAATAAAATTATTCGACCTCCAAAACTAAGGAAGAGATGGCAGTTCTTCGACGGTATTTCTGAAACAATAACCAGGTATACACATACATTTTTAAAATTTTTTAATTTCCTTAAAACAAATATGTGCCACTCAAACTTCTTGCAAAAAATGTATTTTTCTTTCAAATAAATAGTTTTTCCAATTAAACACACGTCTTTCTTTAGCTCTAGTTGGTTCTACAATGATTTTAAATGAGAAAAATCACTTTGGGCCAAAGTAATCCAAACGTAAGTGCAACATTGGCCCAATAAAAAGGGTAATCATACTTTGAAACAAGTGATCAGTAATACATGAAATACACCGCCAGCTCAGTCATTTCCAGCCGAGGACTGCATTTTCGTGCTTATTAGCACTCATCAGCCCGGCATAGGAAAGTGACTGAGCTGGAGATGGAAAACCTCTCAAGGAAGCCAAGAGGGCCAAACAAACTGGTAGCTAATGTAGAATTAGCACAGACCAGCCGAGTGACCGAAGCAATGGTTCGGTTCAACTCGAAAATTGATGGCAAGGCATGGTATATTCAGTAAATTACCGCCCATTAGCCAGGGATAAGCACGAAAATGCAGCCCTCGGCTGGAAATGACTGAGCCGGCGGTGTAT
The DNA here is from genome assembly GCF_026930045.1 of Uloborus diversus. Lineage (NCBI taxonomy): Eukaryota > Metazoa > Arthropoda > Arachnida > Araneae > Uloboridae > Uloborus > Uloborus diversus. Next base: position 265,888,003 of record NC_072731.1, read on the forward strand.
TTCATGTATTTCTGCTCTAGCTCTGGATAATGGGCGCTAATTTATTGAATATACCATGCCTTGCCATCAATTTTCGAGTTGAACCGAACCATTGCTTCGGTCACTCGGCTGGTCTGTGTTTTCTACATTAGCTACCAGTTTGTTTGCCACTCTTGGCTTCCTTAAGAGGTTTTTCCATTTCCAGCTCAGTTATTTCCTCTGCCGGGCTGATGAGTGCTATTAAGCACGAAACTGCAGTCCTCGGCTGGAAATGACTGAGCTGGCGGTGTATTTCATGTATTTCTGCTTTAGCCCTGGCTAATGGGGGGTAATTTACATTATACAAGTGATCAGTGTTCAAAAATTAAATTAAGAGAACTGTAGATGCGTAAAAAAGTTTTCCACAGCTTGGAATTATTGAGAAAAGATGATAAAAGTCCCAAAATGTGGACCAAAGTAGCCGTGTCTACGGTGACTATTTTTAGTTTATCAAAAAGGAAATCCTTCCTAGTTTTTGCCCCGAAGTAAACATTCACGCCTTGCTGGTATAGCTTGACCACGAAAAGAAGGCGGATGACCTTGAAGCAAAAACATCATTTGGATCATTTGCAATAGGTTTTTTGGTATTATTTTGGAATACATAGGATTAGCGAGACCGTACCTCTTACTATTCGCAACTCCAGAGCTCGAATACGCTACCTTACGTTAAATAACAGTACTAAAGAAAAAGGTAAAACATTCCATTCCACGTGTTTTTTTGGGGGTAAATTACAGGCTTCAGACAGTTTTTGATGTAATGTAATTTCAGTAGAATAGAAAAGAAAGCTTCCCACAAACACGATGAAAAATTACTGTCATTCACTAAGCGTCAAAGCAAGTTATATGTTACGGCATTTGATACTCGACGTTAAATCCCGGTTATCACAAATTTGCCATTTCAACTGCGCTTGCGCACGGACTTAGCTGATTTCAAAAGTCTTGCTAAAATTAATTACAAATATTTTAAATTTGTTAATATATATGAGATAGCAACAGATAAAAATAAGAATTCACAAAGCTTTCTCTGATTTAGTTTTTTGGCCTCGGTAAAGATTGAGTTTTGCGTCTTAATTATTAATGGATTCGGAGTCTGATTTTTCTATCAAACAAAGGCCCTTTTCAGGGCCAAAGTTGCCTGTATAATACTAAGCTGTTTACTCCTAACGTAAAATATCCGCAAAAGACGGATATCTGTACTCATATTCTAATCATTTTTGAAATACACAACGTGTTTAACGTTTCTGTTGTATGAATATTTCCAAACCAATAAATATTGAAGTATCATTTTTCTCTTAACATTGTAAAGATTATCAGTTATTCATATCCGTAGTTTAATATAATATATCACGAAATCGCTGTAAAAATATTCTAATCGCATTCATTAATTTGTTGGGACTCTAGCTCAGCCTAAGCAAGCAACACGAAATCTTAAAACAAAAAGCCCAAAAAGCTAAGTCCGTGCGCAAGCGCAGTTGAAATGGCAAATTTGTGATAACCAGGATTTAACGTCTAGTCATTTGATTGTTTTACCTTTTTCATCCGCCATTAGACAGCGGCTGCAGCGCTCCCTATAGTTTATTGGAGTTGCGAATTCGGTACTTTCTGGCAGATTCTACGTATTAAGAATGATACTGATGATGTTTTGCTTCAAGGTAAACCGCCTATTCGTGATCAAGCTTTACTCTACTGCTTCGTGAGCGTGCGAGAAGCATGGAAATGTTCTCAAATACAGTATACTCCCGATTATCCGTGCTAATCACCGGGCGGCGTAGCACGGATAATCGAAAAACACGGATAATCCGAAAAATCATTTAAGGAGTATGCAGGGTAACTATTTAAGGGGAGAAATTAGAAAAAACTAAATAATATATATATATACTCACACAAACCAGGAACTTTTCTTCGAAATTTATTTGCTTAAAAAAAAATCGGTGATACATTTTTGTTTTCTTTGTTTGTTTAAATTGTTGCGTATGTCCGTCCGAATTTTTCTTACTGCAATTAATTCTCCGCAATCGTAACTTCTTTCACTCATGTAATCCAATCAATGCTCTACAGATTGTAGAGCAGTAGAATGTGAAATTGTATTTTCTTCATGTTCTTCATCTTCGTTTTCGGCATCATCACTTGCGTTTGATTCAGCAACAAGTTCAATGATATTTTCGTCAGTTAGACATTGAAATCCTGATTCACATTCCTCGCTTTTAAACCACTCTTCGACATTTTCAGCGTCAACTGATTCGAAACTTTCGATTTCTTTAACTTCCTCAATGATGTTATCGATATTATCGATAACATCATCGAAGTTTTAGAAAAGTGTGATTCCGAAATGATGCACGGATAATCCGCAAACCGGATAATCCGCACACGGATAATAGGGAGTATGCTGTAAATGGTCGAGCTGACCCAACATTCGCAGTATGCAAATGGGGTAGTAGATATCGTGTTCAGAAAAGTAGTAAAACAAGAGGGAAAATCAAGCGTGCGTAAGATCTCACGGTCATGTGCAAGCCCTTCTCATTTGCTCAACTTTTTTTTCTTTTCTTTCTAACAGTGTTTTTCTGCTTCTTTTCAGAAAACAGGTCAGCCTTTGCAAGGACGTAGAAGACAGGCAGCGATCCTTTTTTTATACCTGTAGGCTAAAGGGTAGCCGGTGAAACGCATACGCCAGAAAAAGACTTGCGAAGTCAGTAAGATGCCTGCGTGTGTAGGAGAAATCTCTTGCTATTATTGGGATGAAATGAGTTTGAAAGAAGAAAGAATTTGAACTTTGATAAAGCGCTTCACAATTAAGGATTACTAAGAATTTTTCTATCCCCATCAATAGCAATAACAAGCAAAAAAATGATTCTCTCTAAAGTCCGAGAGAAATTCTGTAGCTATTTGCATTTATTGATGGAGGTGTCGATTGTTAGTGACGTGCAATATTATTATCGAACATCAAACAATTAATCAGAAGGTTGAATAAATAAAAATATTGAGCCGCAGAATTAAAAAAAAAAAAACATAAGTATATACATTTATTTACAATAAATCACCAAAATATTCAAGCGCCTTTTTAATTCACAAACTTTTTCGCAACTCCAGCGTTCGAATACGCTACCTTGCGGTGATTTATAAAATTAAAGAAAAAGGTAAAACATTGCGTTCCACGTGAGTCTGTTGGTAAATATAGGCAGTTTGTTATGGGTATTTATTAACGCATTCGATGTGTTCTAGATTGCTTTCAGCAACAGAAATTGTTTCGTCCCTTAATGGTATTCTCGAGCTTCTCAAAATAATGTTAGTTTTCATTATTTCCCTCTAAAAAGTGAGATAATTGTCGTAAGTGGCGAAAACGTAAACACATGAAAACTCTGGATTAACAAACTTCGCATTAGCATGAAATTCTCGTTTGTTTTTCCTTAAACCACAACTTTCCGGTGTTTTTCTTAAACTTGTATGATACCAAAAGCTACAAAACTCTCATTTCACAGACACAAGAAATAATAATTGTAGCCTCGCAGTTTCCCCAACAAAGCAAAACTGTCGAGCAGAGCTTCATCCGCTATCGCACTATCATCAGAACTCGCTTCTCATCCTTATTTGAGGTTTTTCGGCGTATATCGGAAAGGATCAGAGAAACCAAACCGAGAAAAGTCAAAACAATGTCAAGCGAAGTGTGAGAAAGAATTAACCGCACCGAAAGCGATGTTGGAAAACAAAGTGTTTTATGGGCGGCCGTAATTGCTGGATGAATTGTATCGGGGAGCATTGGACCGTTCCCGATGGTTGATATAAGTACAAATGAATCGCACAAGAAAGTGTATTAAGGAAACAAACAGGGCTCGCAGTTGATCCCAATCACTGGCATTTGAAAATGAAACCTCTGAAAACCGAAAAGCGCGCGTTCTCGTGTGGAAAATACCGGGGCTGTGGTGGGGTCGGAGGGAAAGAGACTGACTCCGACTCCGGCTCTTGAACCTTTCCACTTCCGATTCTGACTCCTTTACTCCGAACTGATTTCGGAGTAAAGGATTGATTTCCAAGGTGCAGATTACGTCATTAGAATTTTTATATATATATAAGGCAGTTTTTCCAAGGGGTACTCCTTTCTTTTTTGAGGGCTTTTATTCTAGAAAGGTATTTCGTAACACTTGAGGGGTGCACCATCTCTTGGGGGGAGGGGGAGACCCTTTTCCTCAATATTTAACGGTACAAACGTTTCAAAAGCAATTATGAAACTAAATTACAAACAAAATATCTTCCAATATACAAGTTCTAATCTGAGTAACATAAAAAATTAATAAATAAATAAAGTAAAGAAAAAAGTGCAAAGCTCAAACCGAAAGTTGCTTTCATTGATTTTTTTTCTAAAGAATGCTGTGTAGCATCACCTATGAGGACTGCTAGTACCATATCTTGTCCCAAAACAAACAAAAGTTTCTCCTACAATTTGCACTAGTTATTTCCAAGTTTTTAATTTTAGTCCTTACACCATTTTCCTTTTAGGTGCTTCAAATAAAAGCATAGAACTAAAAAATACTCTACTAAGATCAACGCCTCCTAAATACTAAATGCCTATCGCTTTCTCACTTTTAGCTTAGAGGAAAATAATCCCAGTAAGAACAATTTCGGTACTCTCGCGACTGCCATCTATCGAAGGTCGAAAGTATTTGAAATTAATAGCGGAGTACACAATTGGTTAACTTCTAAATTTAAATTTTGAAATTGACCAATTAACAGTTTGATTTGAATTGTTTGAGTCCATCGTCAAAGCAACGCCATCCATGTATTGCCGCCAGATAGCGCTGTTAGAGTACACGCGGAGGATCACTTTTAGAAGCAAATGTGATAGGCATTTAGTATTAAGGAGGCGTTGACTAAGATACGTAACTAAGCTATTCCATCAGATTTTCAAAATTCATTTATTGTTGTCATTGCGTGATAAAATAAACAAATAAAAATTTTTTTTTTTGGAACAGCAAAAAACAAATCATATTTAGAATGTCTTTAATTTTCTTGATTCTTGAGACTAAACAAAACTTGTATTCGTAGTTTCTTTGATAAAAATGTTTGAATGTCTCCTGAAGACATATGTATTAAGATTCTATCAAAAAAAAAAATGTTCTTTTGCACTTGCTCTTATGTCAAGAGCACTTCCTAGTAGAGCTAATTACCGCATCGCAACATTAAAATCCAGGGCATATTTTAATCAAATTTCACTGTGTGGGCAACTCCAACTTCCTCGAGGATTGGGAGGGGATTGTAAATGTGCAGTTTATGTTAGCTGAATAATTGTCAAAAAAGAGTTGGGGTGTGAAAATTGGAATTAGGGAAATTATTGCTAATGGTCGTTTTGTTCGATAGGAAAAGAGTGTAAAGAACATAAACGCTGAGTTTTGGAGTATGAGACATCGTTGTTTAATAGTTTTATTTATTTAAAAAACTTTTGCTTGTGGGAACGGTTAGGGGTCACGCTTCCATTTTTTTACAGAAAAATAAAAAATATATAGAAACACATAACCGATAGAAAAATTTAGGAAAATGTAGGTGGGCAATTTTATTTGACTGTGGGGCCAATTTTATTTGACTGTGTGGGCAATTGCACAACCCCCCCCCCCCCCCCATTAAAATGTGCCCAGTTAAAATCTTTAGTTTCATTTTCCCGAATATTGTTCTTATTTCCATATTCAAGGATGCCCACAAGAGGGGAGGGGTGTTCAAGCGCCATTGAGTTTTTAGAGGGTAATTTGAGAATGGTATTGACCTCTTTATGGCCCTTCTTTCTGAGGGGGTGAATGGTAGCATTTGTAGGCGTGCGCCATCATTATTTGGAGAATGGGTCACTCTGCTGTGCTGATATTTATGAATCCCTTTGAACCAAAGTCAGAAGACATCTTCGTAGTCCTTCGATTGTTCGATCAATATTTTTTTCCCACCGAAATATCTTCCACTCACACACAACAAACCAGATCACAACAGGAAATGACTTGGGGTAAATCTGGATTTCAATATGTCAGTAATACCAGCCTCCATTATCAGTGCCATTTTTCCCATTCTTTCTATACTTCAAATATCGACATAGATACATTGAAGATTAACGTCAGATTCATTTAGAACATGACTGACCTCCATTATCGAGGCTCGCTTACATGCTCCCGAGTCCTCGTAAATAAGGATTTTGCATCGGAATGGCGCGAACACGTCACAAGACAGTAGTCTTTCTTGCACAAATCTGATGCTCTTATCGCTGGCAAAAAAAGATTATCTCATTTTTTGTACACAGACAGTTGGTTTTAAGCATATACAGAAGGGTTTCGTGTTTCATGGACTCATAACGCGAAGATCGCAGCTTTTGTTGTGCATGAATGCCTTTACTACAGAAAGTTTCAATGGGTTGAATATTTCTCTCACGCATTTCAATGCTGCATCGAGTGTGAGAAATGTTCGCAATAAACTGTAGGGGGCGCTGCAGCCACTGTCTAATGGCGGATGAAAAAGGTAAAATCAAAATAAATCACTTGGTTTGACCTCTGGGATTCATCTCGTAAAAGCCGTGAAGCAACAGTGTGATATTTCCTGTTTTACTACAGAAAGTTTCAATGGGTTGAATATTTCTCTCACGCATTTCAATGCTGCATCGAGTGTGAGAAATATTCGCAATAAACTGTAGGGGGCGCTGCAGCCAGTCTAATGGCGGATGAAAAAGGTAAAATTAAAATAAATCACTAGGTTTGACCTCTGGGATTCATCTCGTAAAAGCCGTGAAGCGACAGTGTGATATTTCCTGTTTTACTACAGAAAGTTTCAATGGGTTGAATATTTCTCTCACGCATTTCAATGCTGCATCGAGTGTGAGAAATGTTCGCAATAAACTGTAGGGGGCGCTGCAGCCAGTCTAATGGCGGATGAAAAAGGTAAAATTAAAATAAATCACTTGGTTTGACCTCTGGAATTCATCTCGTAAAAGTCGTGAAGCGACAGTGTGATATTTCCTGTTTTACTACAGAATGTTTCAATGGGTTGAATATTTCTCTCACGCATTTCAATGCTGCATCGAGTGTGAGAAATATTCGCAATCAACTGTAGGGGGCGCTGCAGCCACAGTCTAATGGCGGATGAAAAAGGTAGAATTAAAATAAATCACTTGGTTTGACCTCTGGGATTCATCTCGTAAAAGCCGTGAAGCGACAGTGTGATATTTCCTGTTCTAACGGTGAAATCTGAATTTGTGCTGAAAAAAGTCTTAATCCTGTTCAGATTTACATTGCGACTTAAAATATCATTCGAAACTCCAATAAACTGTAGGGGGCGCTGCAGCCAGTCTAATGGCGGATGAAAAAGGTAAAACAAATAAATGCCGTAACTTATAACTTGCTTTGACGCTTAGTGAATGACAGTAATTTTTCATCGTGTTTGTGGGAAGCTTTCCTTTCCATACTTCTGAAATTACATTACACTACAAACTGTTTGAAGACTGTAATTTACATCAAAGAAAACACGTGGAATGGAATGTTTGACCTTTTTCTTTAGTATTGTTAATCATTGCAAAATAGCGTATTCGAGTTCTGGAGTTGCGAATTAAAAACAACCGCTTCTTATGGTTTACCATAGCATTGAATTTTCTGTTCTAGGTTGAGGCTTAGAAGGTAAAGTAATCGAAAAGCAGGAATGTTTTAAAGTAACTACATAATCGTCTGCGGGACAACTAAATTAAAAGCTCTTGCAACGCAACCCAACTCAAAGAATCATCGCAGTATTCCATTTTTTTTTTATATTTTATTATTGCTCTGGCGTTGGTTGGCGGGATAAGCTTTTTTACCGTTGCCAGAAACAAAAATGAATAATATTAATTAGGAAATTAATTGTTATTAAAGTGAACAAGTTCATTTAAAAGCTGAACTTTACGTAGCATAAATGAGCGTATTTAGAGCTATTGAAACTTTTCACCCAATGAAAGTTTGATTCATAAAGCATTTTTCACCATATCCTTGTTTAAATCCCTCTGTTAAACATGTTTAGATTAAATTTTGGTTTCTAGTACTCTTTTTTCACTTATGTTTAAAGCTTGTGTCTATGCTAGAAAAAAAAAGTAACTGTATTGGTTAAGCAGGTCACGTAGCTTTAAAAAGATGATGAGACTATTATATATACATAAGGAGGGGAAAAAACTACTAATCATTTTTAAAAAACACTTATTTTTGTGGCCTTATTTCTTGAGATCTTGAGCAGGCATTTACAACTGTGATTCATGATTTTTATTCCGTAATGATTTTAAATGTAATTGATGAGTGCATAAAGACTTTGACAATTCAACTGATTATGACTAATTACCGATAATGATTATTTAATAGTTAATTTAATTGTTATTTATAATCAAGACTTTATGTTATGTTTTGAATTCTATTTGTAATGAATTTGAAATTTATATGATTGCTTTCTTCAATTTATAATTCAGAAATATGTAATCAATTATGATCAATATTTTTTTACGAAAAATGATTTCAAAAATCTCCCACCTTAACCAAGAAGGAATTGAAACCAATCTTCTCTCTCCACCTCCTATACTCTCCGTCTTGGTAGTTAGTGTTTTAAACAGAATTCAAACGCTATTTCAAGGTTGCCAACCTTGGAGAAACAACTTGGGGAGCATCTGGGGGTGATTTTGAGGAGCATTTTGAAATTTTGCGGAGCAGTTCGATATTTTGTATAAAAATCAATAAAAAAAAATTAAACCTCTTATCTAAAACGGTTTTTGAGCTCTGACAATCATTTTAAGCACTAGCATAAGAATCATTATTTTTAAATTAATAACACTTTAACCACTTTAAATACTATGTCATGCTTTGAGTATAAGGGTTTGATTTTCATATTTACATGCCCAATAAACTAGCAAAATATAATACAGTCGAGTCCCGACTGACGCGAGGGATGCGTTCCAAGACTCTTCGCGTAAGTTGAAATTTCGCGTTGTAAAAAAGCGTATGTATACAAATTTTTTTGAAACATACTAAATTCTTTAAGACACTTATAAACACCTCTCAAACTGATTTAAAGCATTCCTCAACAAAACATTAAAGTTTCTTATAATTAAGAACTGTACTTTTGCTGTAATTAAAACATAAAAAAACTGCTTCATTCAACATAAAAAAACTTAAGATGCACAAAATAAATGATCAATGGCAGGGAAAGACTTGAGATAAAAATACATGGCACGTACATCACTTATACTTAATGTCATGCTACCGTCGACGTACTTTAGTTAAGCACCTTTACAAACTTTAGATGAAACAGTGGACTAAGGTGCCATTTTATTTCATCAACTTTGATATTTGGAAAAAAAAAAAGAAAGAAAGACGCCGAGTGGTTAATTGATGCACTAATAAAGCGATGCGTGGACTAGTATGGTGAAGGGAATTTTCGCTATCAGTGACGCTATAGGGATAAAATAAATTCACAAAATCAATATTTAGAACCCAATAAAGAGACCGATACTTCCTTCCAAAAAAAAAAAAATTCGTATTGCAGAAGAGGAATTCGCGTTAGCCCTAAAATTCGTTACTCGGGAAAAACTCGCGTTATAGCCATTTCGCATAAGTCGAATCGCGTTGTAGCGGGAGTCGACTGTACAAATAAATTTAATTTTATTACAAACGAAACAAAATATTTTTTATGTAAAGTCTGCCTGAGTTAAGCCTTGGGAAGAAAATGATTGAACGGAAACCCCAGACGATTTGTAATCTGACGACGAAAAATAGTCCCTCTAAATAAATATTAAATACAATTAACTAGAATTAATCTCGAAGTCATGGTAATTTGAAAAATCAAAGGAACATCAACTACAGTCAAATGAAGACATTAAGCGATTCGTGATTGTTAAAAAAAAAAAAAAAAAAAAAAAAAAAAAACGAGCTGATGTGTGCATCACATGATTTCCTTTTACTCCAATTTAATGTCATTTCCCCATTACTGGCAATTTTAATGTGATTCAATTGTTTACTCTCTAAATATCACCAACAGTGGCCAAATTGAAACAAGATTTTAAAAACAAAGTTGCCAAATTTGTCACCAAGTTGGCGACAAAACGTGGCGACCAAAAGACTGGCGATATATCGCCAAGTGTCCGGCAAATTATAACACCGCTCGAGTTTACATCGAAATTAACAATGAGTTCCCCCCCAAAAAGGAGCAAAAGGCCCCTTTAAAAACACCCGAATGCAACCAAAAGGAGAGGTGCACAACTAGACTTCACTAGGAGCCTACGTACCGAATTTCAACTTTCTAGGATATACCGTTCTTGAGTTATGTGAGATACATACACACATACGCACATACATACGTACATACAGACGTCACGAGAAAACTCGTTGTAATTAACTCGGGAATAGTGAAAATGGATATTTCTCTTGTCTATACGTTCTCAGGCCCTTATCCACGTGTGGTCGAGTCGAAAAAAAACCCTCAACATTCATTCGGGGGTGAGTAAAATGGAAATTAAGGTCGAATTTTGAGTGAAATTTTTTTCGCGAATACAATACTTCCTTTTTTGTAAAAGGAAGTAAAAAGTCACTTCGCTTTTCTCTCGTGTACTCTTCATATGGGCTCCATTAAAACTGGTTTTAGAAAGACTTGAAACGGATATTTAAGATTGCTAAGGAGGGAGGGAGATAGAGTCTTTAATGTAAATCATTTTCAAAAACACTTTATGGCACTGCACGTGTTTAGTGTCAACATAGAATGGTTCGCAAATAATGTTGCTGTAGGAAATCCCATTTAGGTAAGCAAAGCAGAAGTGGTCACATACTATAATTACTTCACCTCAAATTACATATAAGACTTGTAAATAAAGAATGGAATTTCAATACTCTTTGTTGTAGTTCGAAGAACCAAAGCTCCTTGGTGCATATAGCGTTTGAAAAACAATTTATCCATTTATTTCGAAAATATATGTTACTTCGCGATACGATTTTTAAATTAACTCTTGTCCGCAGTTTAACCAAAGTCAGTCGGAGTTGTAAACAGATTTAGGTTTACTTCCATTTATCTAAATGGAAACAAATCGCTCGACAGGTTATAAATCGCTTTCCACAATCAGATTGGTCACGAGATGTTGACGAAACGAAATTCGAATCAAATGCGCTTCGTCGTTGCGCTTGAATTAAGCTTCCGGTACTGGGAAAGAGGTGAGGTTATGGGCTTATTGATTAGGCGAGGAAATACCGTTTCTGATTGAAGAAAACGCTTGGAGCACTTTTTAATAAAGGATGTTTCAAGTATTCTGTGCGTCAGACACACCATCCTAAATGAAGTCGTTCAATTATCTGTCTTTGTAAATATTTGTTTAAAAAGTTCAGAGAGTCAGTCGGCGAATATACAGAGCCGACGAGAGGCCATGGCAACCTAGTCGGAAACTAGGGGCCCGACCTTTGAGGGTTTTATAAGTTTTCTGGAGGAGGGGCGTCCGGTGACCACACTGACGAGGGGCCCATCTTGCCTCTTGGCGACTCTGCGAAAATGGAAACAGGATTCCTATGTTTCAACTTTAGATGCTTCCCTTTCTTTTGTATGAATTTTTAGAATTTTTTTCTCTTTGTGTCTAATTCTGCACTTTCTGCGAGTATCTGGGTATGAAAAACTTAAATTTATGACTGCTTGTTAGAGAATAAAATCATGTTTTTATTTACCCTATGCGGGTTTTCATTATGCAGGCCAGTGACTCAGTTTGGCGCTTCCCCGGCACAGGCCCGGGTTCTATTCCCGGATTGGGCATGGTCCACTCAGTCGTTCATCCCTTCATTGGATCGATAAAATGAGTACCAAAGGTGTTTAGGAACGTAATTCTGGGGATTCCACGTTCGGCAGACTACGTTCGGCATTGCTAAAGTGAATTCTGTTAAATCATAAAAAGAATTCGCCATTCTTTTAGATTCACATCGAGTAAAATCAAGAAAATTTGTGTATTAAAAAATATAGTACTTCTGCAGTTGTTTTCTTAAGAATTCATTTGTCTGTAACAAGCAAACTTTTGAAAAACATGCGTTTTTTTTCAAATACATATGCTGTTGCCTAAAATTGTCAACTGTTCTGAGGAAGGGGGGGGGGGATGTTCACCTTTGCCAGTCATTTCATTTCCAATAAATAAGCCGAGTTCGTGGCGAAAATATCGGCACTGATTACGACAATCATGAAGAGACAAGAGACGGTCATTCGGTCTGTGTCCTCAGCAATTAAATGCCGGAAGCACCCAAAGCCCAGAAATGTGTCTCGGGTTTCAAAGACAACAGAGAAGCACGATGCCTCTTTCACCGAGTTTTCGCTTCACCCTCAGCAGCAGACAGAGACGTGATGGGCAAGCCAATTCATTGTCGAGCGAGATCGAATGTCGACCCGGCGTCGACGATAGACATCGGTCGTTCACGGATGAGAAAGTCCTGCTGTGGTACAGACTCTGAATGCTGATTTTTCAATCGCGAACATCTCGGAGACGGAGGTGTTGGACCCAACATCGTCGGATACACAGCCTTCTAATTAAAGATCCGATCCCACTCTACTTCCTTTAACACCTGTTAAACAATCGATGGTTTTTAGTACAGTCGACTCCCGCTACAACGCGGTTCGACTTACGCGAAATGGCTATAATGCGAGTTTTTCAATAGCAACGAATTTTAGAGCTGATGCGAATTTCTCGCTCGCAACATGAACCTGCAGTATTTATTCCTATTCCTATTCAGAGTCACAACTGACTACAACTGTGTTTATGTCGAGGACTGCATACTAAGTGCCTTGCCTCCATTATTTTATGTACCGATAGATGGCAGCACCATCACCGGATCGAACAGTTAATGAGAATTTAGAACTAGTCCAGGAGCTAATAGCTACCTGGTGCTAGCACTAACAGAGGTATCGTTTCACTTGGAGGACATTGAGACTACGAGCCTATTTAACGTCGCCCAGTCCCCGTTAATGACGACGGTGGGTCTTCGACCATCGAGGGTCGAACTCAGGACCCTCCGGCCCCGAATCCGACACTCTACCGATCGGGCTACCACGGCCCAACCTGCAGTAAACTCCCGATTATCCGCGGTAACCGCGGATAAGCGAAACCGCGGATAATCCGAGAAATAGGTAAAAAACGATACTCACTTGGTGTATGCAATGGATAAAAAATATTAATGACACTCACACATTCATTCAAATTATAACTAAATACATTGCATCTACTAACATTGAATGTAAAAAATATATGTAAAATCTAAAAGCGAACAACAACACAATCCCAAGTTTCAAAAAAAAAAAAAAAGTGAAAGGACCCGCGGATAATCCGACCGCCGATAATCGGGAGTTTATTTGGAAAGGAATCGTGGTCTTAAGTGTCGGCTTCAATATTGACTACTAAATATTGGTTTCGTGAATGCACTTTCATCCTTTGAGCGAAGACTTTTTTCTTGACTGCCCAAGTTCCCATACCACACTTGTCTAAACTTTGCATTGTTATTGCGCATAAATATTTATAATAATAACTCCATATTTTTCATTAATTTTTTAATTTTAAATATGAAAGGTGATGAAATATAGTAGCACCTATGCACGTTGCTTCGTCTAAAGTTTGTTAAGATAGGCTCTTTTAAGAGGGCCATTGATCTTCACTGGGGATTGTAAATTGACTAGGACCAGTCTAGCTGGGCCCAGAGCCTGCTGCTGGTCGTCACTTTCGTATTTGTATTTGTATAAGATGGAAAGAAAAAGCGAAAGCTTGAGGCAATTTAAGAAAAGGTAAAGATCCTTGATACTTTCAGTAAGTTACCACCTTATAGCCAAGGCTAAGACAGAAATACATGAAATGCACCGCCAGCTCAGTCATTTCAGCCGAGGACTGCAGTTTCGTGCTAATTAGCACTCATCAGCGCGGCATAGGAAGTGACTGAGCTGGAAGTGGAAATCCTCTTAGGAAGCCAAGAGTGCCAAACAAACTGGTAGTTAGTATAGAATTGGCACAGACCAGACGAGTGACCGAATCAATGGGTCGGTTCAACTCGAAGATTGAAGGCAAAAGGCAGTGGTATTTTCAGTAAGTTACCACCCTATAGCCAGGGCTCTACCAGTTTGTACATACGTAGTACATACACACGTACGCACATACATACGTACATACAGACGTCACGAGAAAACTCGTTGTAATTAACTCGGGAATCGTCAAAATGGATAGTTCACGTGTCCAGGGCCGTCGCTTGGTCAAAAATCTGAGGGGGTGTACGCATTTGGCGGCCCCTTGATTGTTTCAAACACATGTTTCCAATATGCAGAGAGAGAGAGAGAGAGAGAAGCTTCCGCTTCTGGTTGAGCAGGGATAGTCATATTAAAAGATAATATTCAATCAGAAATAGTGGGTGTCGGAGGGCTACCTCCTGGAATTTTTTCAAAATTGAAGATATAAAAACGCAGTTTTAGACTGTATTTTAAGTTGGGGAGGAAGGAGAGAGGAGGTCCAGGAAAGCCTCTCCCGATAATTTTTCCAAATTTAAGTTCCCAAAACAGAACTGTACGTAATGACTGATTATGTTCAGGAGAGAGAGGGGTTTTTTCGGTGTTTCTCCCCCGATAATTTTTCAAGATTGTTATTTGAAAAACGCAGTTTTAGACGATCTATGGTGATGTTAAGGGAGGAAGAGACTTGGAGGTTATCTTCCGATATTTTTCCAAAATTTCAAACTCCAAACATACAATTGTGAATTACTTCTGATTGGGACAGGTAAAGGGGGGTCCGGGGGCTCCCCCGGGAAAGATTTAAAAATTATAGTTTGAAAAATGCAGTTTTAGATGAACTATGGTGATATTAAGGGAAAGAAAGATGCAGGGGCCATCCCCCCGAAGTTTTTTTAAATTGAAGCCAAAAAAAACGCGGTTGTAGGCTTTTTTTTTTGTTAAAATGTGCACCGCCAGTTTCTTGAAATTAAAGCTCCCAAAACGTAATTTAAGCCAACCTTCGTTGAAAGGGGGGGGGGAGTTTTGAAGGGGCTCGCGCACAGAAACGTTTCGTAATTGAAGCACTAAAAGAAGGGATTTAAGACGTTAATCGATGCGGTTGGCTAGAGAGAGAGAGAGGAAGAGAGAGGAGCATTCTATTGAAAAATTTTCGATCTGTAGAAAACAGTTTTAGAAGAGTTTTGGTAATGTTAATGGGTGGAGAGATTCGGAGTCCTCCCCTGGCAAATTTTCAAAATTGAAATTCAGTTAACGCAATCGTGGGCAATTTTCAATACTGTTAGAAAAGTAGGGGGTTTAAGAGATCTCTCCCGAAATATTTTTTGAATTAAAGTCTTAACAATGAAATTTTTGAGGAACTTCGGTAATATTAGGAGGAGGACAGTTTCGGGAGACCTCAGGAAGTTTTTTTTTTTTAACCCGAGATTGCTCGCGCGACCAAAACGAACGGAAGTGCTCGCGCAGGGAATCTCATACCCAAAGAGGTTTTTTTAGCATTTTTGAGTTAATTTTTTTTAAAAGGTTGAAAATGCAAGTAAGAGAAAAGAGTATAATTATAAAATACTTTCTTAAAAGACTTGCATTCAATTTCTACATTTTTTTTTTTTTTGCAAATGCATGCCATATGGTCCATGCAAATGTTTTTTTCACATTTTTCACACACAAATTTGTTTTTTATCTTTCATATTGGGGCTTTGAGTACAGCTTTTGTACGTTAACTTTGCTTTTTAGCAGGGTATGCAATGTCTTCACTAGATCCTAGTTTTAATTTTAAGTCTCTTGGAAGCATTGAGTATGCTATAGTTCAGAAATGTAGCAGAAATACTCGCGCATGGTATGATACACCCGTAGAAGTCAATTCCAAACAAACTAATTTTAGAATGTCACCACTGTTTCTACCCCTTCAAGGTTATGACCTATGGGTCAGCTACTCAAAGAATCGTCCACTTCCAAAAAAAAAGGTGGGGAGAAATTTGATTAAAAGCGAAGATGTACGTATGTCATACCCTGCGCGAGCAATCTCGGGTTAATTAGTCCGAAACACGAAATTTATTCCATCTTGAATAATGATGAATGAGTATTTGAGAGGGCTTTTATCGGGGGTTACGTTGGGAGCACTCTCAAGGTTTTCCGATATTGCAGTCCTAAATACTCAAGTGTAGTAGGCCATCTTTAATGACGTTAGGCAGGGGTGGTGTTTGAGAACGCTTTCCTGGATTTTTTAAAAACCTAAGTTTAAAAAAACTCACATCTCTTGGGCTTTGTTTTTTTTTTTTTTTTTTGGCTTTGGGGACGCAAAAAGAAGGGTTTGGAGTTCCCCGCTCTTCCCTCAGTTTGGCTATATCACTATCTTCACTTTAAATTTTAATTATTGATAAAAATATTGTATCAAGACTTACTTTCAAATTTCCTTTGCCGAAAGCGATTTTTTGCTTGAATTTTCCATAGTAAAATTTTCAGCTTCCAGTCTAATATTTTTGTTTCCTTGAAATGCACGAGTCTGCGGCCCCAGAAAAAGAACTTTTAACATTTTGAACGGATGTGGTAATTTTTTGCGATACCTTAGGTCTTTATTCCACTTTATTTTATTTTAAATACGCCTCCTGCATCTCTTGATCAAGCTTTGATTTGCTTACAATTTTTACATTCAAGAATTTAGAGCTTTTAGTGTGAGTATTGATTGCAATACTTTTAATCTCTCTCTGCATTAACTGTTTTTTTTTTTTTCTATTTGAAAGATATTTCGGCGCCCCATGCATTTTTATTTACTTAACAACGATTTGCAGGACATACTTTTCATCAAAAAAATTACATATTGAAATGTTTCGGCGGCCCCAATGAAGCTATCCTATTTATTTATCTTTTTTTCAATGAAAATTGAAAAATCTTGGTTTTATATAACCAGGGCCGCCGAGAGACAAAGTGTGAACCACGTTAGTTTTGTCGCCGGTCCTCCTTCTCATTATGCTAATTTTACTCTATGCACTATAATTTGAGCCGAGCTCATAGTTTCCGATTAGCCAGACATACCCACTCCGCGGCTTAGTGAATAGTGCACTTAATTATTTTATTTATTTATTTTTTTTTTTTGCGTTAAAAAATGTTCGAAGCGTACATTTCCGCGGCCCTTACTTAGATAATCTTAATAAAAGAGTTTCATGGATGTCTCTAAATTGTATTTTAAGATGACATTTTCTATTCAAATTTTCAGAAAAAATGCTTTTGTCACTATTATTTTAATTGTACAGTTATAATTATTATTATATTTTTTTAAACAACCAAGAGTTTCCCTTTTTCTTTGTTTTTTGCATCGCTAAAGTGAAATTGGCGGCCCTACTTCTGAAAAACTGGGAGGGTGTAGCACCCCCCCCCCACACCCCCCCCCCCCCTTGGCGTCGGCCCTGCACGTGTCTATACGTTCTTAGGCACTTATCCACGTGTGGTTGAGTCGAAAAAAAGAAAAAACACTCAACATTCATTCGGGGGAGAGCAAAATGGAAATTAAGGTCGATTTTTGAGTGAAATTTTTTTTGCGAATACAATACTTCCTTTTTTGTAAAAGGAAGTAAAAAGAAAAAGAAGTGGTGGAGTGGATCATGATTTTGCAAGCGTCTAAGGTTTGAAATTGCAAAAAAAAAAAAAAAAAAAACTCATTGAAACTCTTAAAACGAAAACAAATGGCCAAACCTACGGCCTTACAGTGAGGGAAGAAAAGAATTTTAAATAATTGCCCTTCTAGTTTCTTGCAAATAGATGTAGAAAAGACCGCTATGAGTAGAGTTAAATCAACTAATTCACAGTAATTCTCAGTTTTATGTTTTCCAAAGAACAACTACATCTACAAAACTGATCCGTGCTTTATTCTCCTATGGTTTGAGCCGCTTGGGAAATTCTTGACACTCAATCGCCTCTTGTTCAACGAAAGCACCAGCTTAAACTCTTGCTTCGGAAAGTTTGGGTGTAACAGATGTTGTAGAAGCTTGACTGCTGCAGATTCTTTGTTCAACTCTGGCCAAGAATTGCTTCTCGAGTACCAAATTTATGCACGAAGATACGAAGATTGCATTTGTATTGCTTGAAGATATGCGATTGGCTCGCATTTAATGATGTGCTCTACCACAATGAACTCGGAAGGTTTTGACCAAAATCGTTTATAGCAGTAAGTTTTAGTGTCCCTTCTATCCTATAGGCAAAGAGTATGCAATGTAAAGGACCGTTATATTGTTTTTGAAAAAAATTACCAAGAAAAGGAGTGACAAAAACCAACCTCGAAAAAGTTGGTAGATATATAAATGGATGTCTCAGTTGCCAGATCGATTAACTCCACTTAAAAAAAAAAAAATCCTCATTTCTGCTTTAATAGTGTTGTTACTCAAAAGAAACTTCGTAAATCCCGGGTGTACAATTTATTGTAGATGACATGACATACACAGGATATAATTCTTAAACATATTGAGCAACTTAAACGTATAATAATCGTATATAATCAGCTTAGAACCGTAGGACGTATAATAACGACAATTCAAAAGAAAGGAATTCTAAACATTTTCTGTTGCCAGGTTCACTAAACATAGCTATAGTAAAAACAGTGTTGCCAAAATATCAAACGAGTTTGAACAAATAGTGCTTTATGAATGCTTAGCATGTGAATTTATATTAAAATTTTGGTTCAGTACATTTCTGACCATGTGATGGCAGAAAATGTAACCCGAGGGCCTATTCACTCCTACGGATAACACCATCTTCTTCATAACTTTTTTCAGCTTTTTGTTTTATGGAGTTAATCGATTTGGCAAGTGAGGCATCAAAATACCACTGTGATATAGACAGATGCAAAGCTTTCAGGGTATAACTACTCTTTTCTGCAGAAGTACCCATTAAATGGGGTCGTTTCCAAAAATTTTTTATTTTTTCTGAAAGATCATGCTTAAAAACATAGGATCTGACCATTTTTAAATCATTTATTTAAGTTTAATATTTAAAAAAAAATACTGAAATCGGTGTGCTTTCATTGTTTACACTTCTGTCGTGTAACATCACAAATGATGAAATGCCATTCAATGTTGCCATTCACAGAACAAAATATTTTATTCGCATCTTTACTCACGTGTATTGGCAACGATAGGGTTGATATCAAGCGTAGAGAGCAATTTTAATTCGCTGCTTGATTATCATAACGCGGAAACGTAGTTGAAAGATGCGGCAAAGTGCATTATTTGTGACGTCATCAAGACCACGCCGTGTTTGAAAAATCGGACACTTTAAAAAATTAATTAAAAAAAACTGTTGGAAAAATGAAAGTATTTTCTGGGTCTATGTTATTTTTTTTTTTGCTCATTCTATCGATTTCAATGACTAAAACTCGTACTTTTGACTGAAGGACCCCCATTGTTAAATGGTGCAGTTGAAATTATATATTTACTGTTCACCTAAAGTGTGTAAGTAATTTTATATTACTAGCATTTCTGACACACAATATTAGAACAGTTTAGTCTACAAACTATGCCTATGTACTCAAAAAATATACTTCAGGAAGTATTCAATAATTCGTGATACCTGTTGCACAGACAGTTATTTACAAGCACTATAACACCAGTGCCATAAATTTGTCAACGGAGAAAATAAGATTTCCCGAAGAACGACTCGCCACACTGCAAGAAGAAAACGTCCGAGGTTTGTTAGCATAGATACATCCAGCTCTGAATTAAATGGTAATGTTCCGTGTAACCTTTGAAAGTTAAGCTAACCGTATTATCATAAGCTTGCATTTACTATTGTCTAAATAGCAAACAAAAGCTTAACTCGCTTTGCAACAAGGTCACGTTCCGCTAAACGCCTGGCCTTTTGCGAGGCACAAAACATTTTAACAGTTTTTTTCCGTTATTGAATCTGCCTCCACGCAAGAAAACGATCAGCCATTTTCTTTTTCATAGAAATTATGTTCTTGCAGAGATAAATTCAAATTTCTTTTTGGAATATTATTTCTTATATTGTGCTCCATGCGTATCATACGAGTGAACTAAATTCTGCGGAAATGTAGTTCACGGAAGCTTCTTCCGTGGTAAAAGGTATCGTTTCTTTGGAGTTTTTGTTAGCGCGAAAGAATTTCGTGACGAATTACTCAAAATAGCAATTGCTATGTATTTATTTAAACTGGAACACTCATAACATGGATAGTAATTTTAGTTAAAATAATTTTCTGAGAGATTAATATAGTCAATAAATAAGACACAAGGGAATATGAGGCAAAGTGAAATGGGTAAATGATTACCCCGCATTCAGCGCCATTTATCTAGTAATTTTTTTAACGATGTAGTAACATATGTAGTCTATTCCAGTCAAGAAAAAGTTACCTCTGAAAATCAAAGCATATGATAATACAAGCAGTTTGTAAAAATTCATATTTAAATTGTAATATTTTGCTCTAAGTCAAAAATTATTTTGATATTATCAAATGATAGAGTTTTTGTTATTAATAATTGACGCAGTATTTATTTAGTTAATATTTAGCTTATTTGTATTTATGATATTTCTCACAATTAGTCAAGTGCTTACGGGGCAAAGTGAATGGAGCAAAGGCAAACAGTTCATTTCCTTCCTTCATTCAATCATTTACTAAATCACTTGCGTGTTCATTTATTAATTTATTAATTTACATTCCTCATTTTATAATTCACTTATAAATTCATTCTTTCACCTACTTTCTTATCCATTCACTATTTTACTCACTCATTTATTTTTCCTCACGCATTAATCAAAAAAAAATAAATAAATAAAATAAATAAATAAATAAATTATTTATTGTTTCTTCATTTTTACAATGATTAATTTCCTCATTATTTTGGTCAAAAATCTTTTTTCCAATCGAATAGAAAATATTTCATTCGAAAAATGTTTCATTTTTCGTTTTGCCCATTTGTGACAACTTTCTGCTTTTTTTTGAAGGCACAATTTTACTGCCAAAAATAAAAAATACTGGTTCAATGCAAGTTTTATTATAATAAAATACAATGTTATTTCTTTATATAATGTAGTTTTCGAAAAAAATTCCCAATTTGTTCAGTTTGATCAGTCATCTTAGCTATTTCACTTAGCCCCACAGTCCCCAACTGTTTTTGTTGGTTTTTACACTATCGTAAGTGGTCGTGACTTAACTGGATAAGAATGATTCTGAAGGCAAGGCGCTTAGTTCGCAGTCCATCTAGGTGGTTTCTGTGATAAAAGATAGAGGACAGAAAAATAATTTTGTCTTAGATTTATTTGCTATACTATGTGTAGCTACACTCACTCTTCAATTACAAAAAAAAAAAAAAAAAAATAATTTGAATTTTGACATCTTGAATTCAAGTTATGTTTTTCGCAATTACGAGAGTGTGTTTGTGTGTGGGGGGTATGTGTGTTTGTGTGTAGGGGGTATGTGTGTGTAGACATATGTGTTTGTGTCTGTGTGCAGGCATGAATGTGTGGGTAGTTGTGTGTATGTGCGTGTATGTTTTTGTGTGTGTGTGTATGTGTAGGTGTCAGTATGTATGCTTGTATATAGGTGTATGTGTATGTAGGTGTGTGTGAGTGTAGTTGTGTATGTATGCGCGTGTGTATAGGACATGGATGCAACCTGGAGACGGCTTTCGCTGTAGGAGCAGCATCGTGAGGAGCCCGTCGACGGTGATGGTGCGGAGGGTGGCGGTGGGAAAATAAAATCAAAGGACATCAAAACAATCAAATGAAAGAAATATGCAATCGTGATTGCTCAAAAAAATTTGGAATTTCAAATAGCTTGATGTATCAAAATGTGCCATTTTATCACTAAAACAGAGTGTGCAATTTTCAAGAGTTTTGAAAAATATTTTGATCTTTCTTCGCAACCATTTATTTTACAACATTTAGTGACATTACATAAGAAAATGACTACATCAGGCAAGTTCTTTTTCATTTTAGCCACTTTTAAGCACAACAAAATACCAAGGAACAAAAACTCCGATGTCAAGCGAAAGCAATAAGTTTTCGTGATTGCTTGAAGAAACGACACAGAAATGTAGGTATATCCATAAAAGTTGACCTTTTCACAGATTATTAAACAAACATGACCGCAACCACATCGAATTGATCAACGTTGCAAAGAAAAAGAAATGCAACAATTGGCAGCCAGATGACAACAATCATCTTATTAAAGTGTCCGCTTGGGCATAGACTTCATTTTTGATTGCATTCGGAACAAATGGACCCGTTCTGCATCTGTTTAAAAATGATATTTCCATTACTTATTATTAAAATATTGTCCTGTCAACTTGAATTGATCTCTGAACCGGCAGTAATGCCGATCGTGAAAACAAAACCCTCGTAAGGAGATTGTTTTAGAGCTGCATTTGATTGAAAGGCAGCAGTGCACACAATGCAAATAAAAAATCAGAGTTCGTGCAACGATTACCAGAGATGATCTCCATAAGACCATCGCGCCTCAAAGGTTGGCTCGTTAATTAGAGGGCAGTAAAGGCAGGCTCCTCAGTCCAGACTTGAACCACTCAAGAGGGTAGGCCGACCCGTCGGACATTTTGGACCCAAGGGAGCTTTGGATCCAGCCTTGTTTCAAGCAGGGCTGCGGAGTCGGAGTCGGCCATTTTCCTTCCTGGTCATTAACTCTGCAAGAGCTGCGGAGTCGGAGTCGACCATTTTCCTTCCTGGTCATTAACTCTGCAAGGGCTGCGGAGTAAGAGTCGGATTCGGATTTATTAAGCACTTTTATTATACTTGGCCTGATTGTCACTTCTTCCATCAGTTGAAAATACTTCGGTGGGAAGAAAGGATCTTTGAGGTGGTCTCACAGCGTTACTTTCCATCAGTTCCTACCCATATAGCTAATCAGTTCGTTTTTTAAGCACTTTTATTATACTTGGCCTGATTGTCACGGAGTAATCTGAGGCCTGGATCTGCTTATATCTCAGCAACTAGACAACTTAGAGACTTCGGAATTTCGCTAAATGATTTGTTTAATCATAAGGTACAACTTAACGCTGAAAAATTAAAATTCTGAAACAAAATTATTATTTCGGTTAGGATGGAAAACAGCAAATTTCATTTAACTTCTCCATTAAATGTTTAAATATAAAACCTATTGTTACAAATTTTGTTGCCTTGCGACAGTAATGTTAATAGTAATCATAATGAAAATTTTAAATCAAGGCTTCTCTGTACATAAAAATTTTGTTTGAAAACGAAAAACTTTAAAATAACTGATTTTTTAAAAAAAATACTAAGAACTTTTCATAATGCACTCAAAATGACAAAATATCTTTTCTGGGTCAGAAAGGACAGTTTAAGTATTCCTCTAGTTTTCAATTATTCCAAGAAAAAGACTTCTCAAACGAAGAAAAGTGCGCTCAAGTCATTTCAAACTTAACTTTCCCATTAAGAAAAATATGCATGTTTCAACACTCAACTTTATGATTGTAATGATAAAACATTCTCTACATGACATGTGAGCCGCACTTTTCTTCGTTTGAGAAGTCTTTTTCTTGGAATAATTGAAAACTACAGGAATACTTTAAATTGTCTTTTCTGACCCAAGAAAGTTATTTTGTCCTTTTGAGTGCATTATGAAAAGTGTTTAGTATTTTTTTAAAAAATTCAGTTATTTTTGAGTAAAGGAGGCGCAGGGTCGAAGGTTTCGAAATTTCAAGAGTTGTTGTCTGTCATATTCCCTCTGACTCCACAGTTCTGGTTTCCAGTATATCACAAAATCCGTATAATAATCAAGTTAATATGGGTAATAAGATAAGTATAACTTTAAATACGCAGACCTACCGTTTATTACGATGGAAAGTAATATTTTGCAACAAAATACGTTGAATGTTGAATTTTTGACTCCATCTCCGACTCCGGTTCCTTCACCCTCAAAATCGGTCTTGTTCCACGATTCCGACTCTTACTCCGCAGCCGTGTCAGAATTAAGGATTGGAAGGAAGAATAACCGACTCCGAATCTCACACTTTTAAAGCCTTCAACTCCCGACTCCGACTCCTGTACTTAAAAATATGTTTGATTCCGAGTCCGCTGCCCTGGAGGGAAGTTTTATGCTTGCTTTTTTCGTTTTTTTCGTTGGTTGTGCTGCTGAGTTTTAAAGCTTTCGACACCCGACTCCGACTCCTTTGCTCAAAAATCAGTCTGACTCTGAATCCACGACTCCAATTTCGACTCTTACTTCCGCTGCCCTGTCAGTGTTCAAGACTCGGAGGGAAAATGATCGACTCCGATTCTTATACAAATACGAATACAAACACAAATGTGACGACCAGCAACAGGCTCTTGGCCCAGCTAGGCTGGTCCTAGTCAATTTATTAATCCCCAATGAAGATCAATGGTCCTCCTAAAGCTATCCACCCCCTTGCTCATTACCACCTCTTCCGGTAAGCTGTTCCAAGTGCCCACAACCCTACTAAAGTAGTAGTTTTTCCTTATTTAAAGGTTAGCCTGAGATTTGAATAGCTTAAAAGAATGACCCCTCGTCCTGCTTTCGGTGCAAAAATTTAATCCATTAACATCATTCATTTTTATAAATTTAAACATCTGAATAATGTCCCCTCTGATCCTTCTTTGCTCCAGGCTATACATATTAAGCCTATTAAGTCTGGTATCATAATCTAAATCTGAAAATCCCCTTACTAGTCTAGTTACCCTTCTTTGAAGCCTCTCCAATACACAAATATCTTTCTTCAGATAAGGCGACCAAGCTTTCAACTCCAGACTCCGACTTCGTTTTACCAAAATCAGCCCAACTCCAACTCCGACCCTGACTCCGCATCTCTGTCAGAGTTAATGACTCGGAAAGAAAAATAACCGACCCCTTCGCCCCAAAATCAGTTCGACTACCACTCCATAGCTCCGATTCAGACTCCGACTGCAACTCAGCAGCCCTGCTCTTTTGGAACCAAAATGTCGAATAAGTTGGCCTCCAAATACAGTGGCCTAACAGTAGACGGACTACCGTTAGTAGGAGTTTTTAAGCATATTTGGAACCTTTTGTTGATGTTCTTTTTATCTCCCTCGCTTGGCTGATTCCTTGATGCCCAGCGGGGTCTTCTTGCTTGCTCAAGGACGCACGGAAGGGTAACAGCGGCAGTAGATGCTTCCCCGGTAACAAAAGCCCGATGGATCTGCATCGATTAAACAATGGATTTTGTTGTAATTATGTTCCACCACTGAGTTAGAGTCAAGTAACATCTTCATCGGGAAGTTGGGTTCGATATATTTATTTGCACCCTTTTTTTATGTCCCACCATTGTGTTAAAGTGATGAGAGATCTTCATTGGGAAGTTGAAGTTACTTTAATTGGCTTGAAGGAAATGCGGCATTATTTTTATTTCAATGAGCATCAAAATCTAAAGTACTATTTCACTTTTCTACGTAATCTGATGTGGGGTAAATCAGGCATTGTGAATGTGTAAATTGGAGACTGCATACAATGGGTAGTAAAGTGGATGCAGCCGTGCGAAATTGGTAGGCAACTTTATAGAGAATCTTACATTACTTTAAAATACGGTAGGGACAGGCTTGGATGAGGCAGAATTTTAGTGATCAGTCTCAAGAGCAATAGCCTATTCAAATTATTTGTTTTATGGTGAGCTTTTAGAAAAAGGAAAGAATAGAAGTACCAAGTGACCTAGTTCTTGATAACAAAAAGTACTGGTATTATGCAGATTCACTGATGCACGGCTTCTGAGGACGACGGAAGAGCGTTATGTAGTTGATTTGCAAACAAATATGCTCTTGTCTAACAACAATATAGGTTCTTAATATACACGACAAAAATATGCTCCACTAATAATAAACCGAGTTAGTTAGAATAAATGCAACGTGTAAAAATTTTCGATAATTTTTACGGTAAAGGGTGTGTCAAGTGATAATAAACATTCAGAGCTTTAGATATGAGAGTATGAGGTAAATCAGGTGACAATAATTAATCTAGTGTTAGAGCATTAGATATGGTACTATATGGTGAACCCAGTGACAAAAATCAATCTGAAGTCAGAGCATTAGATGTAGTACTACTGTGTGGACCAGGTGACAAAAATCCATCCGAAGTAGGAGCATTAGATATGGGACCATAGGGTGGACAAAAACCAATTTGGAATAGAAGCATTAGATATGGGACTATATGGTGAACCCAGTGACAAAAATCAATCTGGAGTCAGAGCATTAGATATGGTACTACTGGGTGGACCAGGTGACAAAAATCCATCCGAAGTATTATCATTAGATATGGGACTATAGGGTGGACAAAAATCAATCTGGAGTAGAAGCATTAGATATGGGACTATATGGTGAACCCAGTGACAAAAATCAATCTCGAGTCAGAGCGTTAGATATGGTACTACTGGTTGGATCCGGTGACAAAAATCCATCTGAAGTAGGAGCATTAGATATGGGACTATAGGGTGGACCCATTGACAAATATCAATCTGGAGTCAGAACATTAGATACTATACAGTGAACCAGACGGCATTCATCGGTCTGGGCTCACAGTCTTCGACATGCGAGTATAGGTGAATCAGGTGACAATAGTCGGCCTGGAATCAGACATTCGGATATGGGAGTTTAGGGGGTACCAGGTGATAATAATCGATCTTGAGTCAGGATATTTGAATATGAGTTGAAACACTCATCACATTCAACCTTGTTCACTCTTGTCTTATTCGTGAAGTTCAGGTTCAATTAGTCGAATAGCATCTTACTGTACACAATTTTCTATTTCCAGGAATTTTTTTCAATATTAACTTGCGCGGCTTCAATATTTGAATATGAATTAAACGCACAAAATGCAAATGAAAAATTTTGAGTAGTCTATTACATTTATTGTTTTTCATTATTTTTGTTGGCAGGGGAAAGCAATTTTGCGATAAATATGAGCAGCACTTATAAAGAAGGTTGATGCAGGAACTCGTCTTCTTGGAGTTTTTAGTAAAGTCACATTTTTTAGTTTTTGCTGCAAATTATCTTACTTTCAAGTGCAAACTGTACTATTTCAAAAAGAGGGAGAAAGAGTGGAATGACATACACAGCTTAATACATAGAAATCAATGTCCTGAGATTATATATATATATATATATAAATAGTGATCAAAATTGATGTAAAATATACTACATTTGAACAGCGCAATGTTGCAGCTAAAGTAGTTAAATGTATTGAAAATATAGTAAAGTATGTGGTTTCACATATACAGGTAGCACAATGATAAGTGTATGTAACAACGAAGATAAACTAGTAGTACCTGCACGGCTTTGCCCGTAATAGAAAAAATTCATAGGTCTTTTGGTTCGCCTGTACATTTACAAATAATGTATGGTGAATTTTCTCGCCAATTGGCTTGTACCCATGTTACGGTTCCACGTTATGATAATTTCGTAATTTACTCGTCCATCTTATGATATCTTATGATATTTTTGTTCATAAAATTGGAATAGAAAAATAATTACATCGAATTTTCGAAAAATCGCTTCGAGGTGCACACCCCCGTGCTACAAACTAACTTTGGGCCATATTTCATGAAAATCGGCCGAACGGTCTAGGCGCTATTAGTATATATATATATATATATCAACGCGCAGGCAATACCGCTGAAGCTTCAGACTTGAAATTTGGCAGTCATGTCCACATGATTACAAAAGTACCCACTAAGAAAGGATTTTTCGAAATATCAATTAATTCGGGAAAGATTAATTAAAACCCCTTCATTTCTGTGAAATTAAAACTTGTAATTGAAATTTAAATCCCTGATTTTCGGAGGCTTTCCTCCATTCAAATCATTATTTAGTACTTCATCTCAACTTTTGGTCGATAGCGAATTTTAAATTTGATATTGTTTTTATTTCTCACGTGATTCTTCGAGGCTTTTCTTAGGTCAAATAATAATATTTCTGTCTTTTACTTTCATTTTTTCAAAACTGGGAACGAAGTTTTTAAGAACATCATCACAGACGGACTAGCCCTTTGAATTTAGAAGAGTGCAGTTTCCTGTAAAAGTTTGCTTTGCAATAACCGTTAATAAGGGACCAGGAAAGACATTAAAAGTAGCAGGGA
The DNA here is from genome assembly GCF_026930045.1 of Uloborus diversus. Taxonomy (NCBI): domain Eukaryota; kingdom Metazoa; phylum Arthropoda; class Arachnida; order Araneae; family Uloboridae; genus Uloborus; species Uloborus diversus. The sequence goes on from NC_072731.1 coordinate 265,916,060, forward strand.
TCGATTTGAGAGAAGACTGTTTTTCACCCTGCCAATTTTATGAAGCTTGCTCCAGAGTCAGTTCATCAAGTAGCTTAATAATTTTAGCACCAGAAAAAAAAAACACACCAAAAATGTTGTATACAAAGAAGTTCTTATAGGTGTAACAATGAAATGTGGATGGCCTGCGTTTGCAAAGAAAATCAATGCCTTAAAAGGATTGTTAATGACATTTAAGGATCGGTTAAAGACAATGGCATGTATATATATATATATATATATATATATATAAGGAGTCCAGGGACCCCGGGGACCCTCCCGAAATTAGAAAAAAGTATACTTAATAAGTAATTATTATAGAGGATTTTCGTAACTAACTAGGTGCACCAAGTACTGTTATCCCCTGCTAATTCCTTTGCCCGAGCACTGCCGGGTACGGGAATGCTGGTATAATGTAAAAACTAGTTTCCAAACTGTTAAGGAAAAACTTTATCGTCGCTTATTTAAAAGTGATAGAAGAAATTTTACCACGTTTGAACGTGCTTGTATCTTGGACGATGTAAATCAGAGAGAATAAGAGGGAAAGTCTTTGGACTATCAAATGCTCGTTTTCCCATCAAATCAAGACAGAGGTCAGCTACATCACCGTACCGAAGATTAATGGAAATGGTTTCATTTTTCTCATTTCTGACGAAAGTCTCTCCAGGTTTTCATTAGTCGTACCAGTCTGTTAAACTAAAATGCACATTACAATTATTTACTTCGTGTTAGATTAATTATAAATACACATTTTGTACTGTTAAGTAGAACAATTGGCGGTACTGGGGGCCTCTACAGCACCCAGCAGCTGCCGCTCACCAACAGATGGAGCTTCCCGCAATTTCTATAGGATTGTTTCATGATTGGAGGCTGAAAATAGTCTAGCTTTATCACTCAGCGTAGTTATAACAGCTTCACTTATACCCGTCGTTGTGTCTCTCTGTGTTTGTAGGGGAATTCTTCAAGTCAATTTTCACTCACTGTCTGCGATTCTTTAAAAATTTGGCATGCAACTTAATATATTGTGGCAATTCAATATTCTATAATCAGATTAACTAATTAACAACTAATAGTTAGTTTATTGCAGTTTTAAGCAATATTTTCACATTAGTTCTCTAATGTAAGGGTTAAAAAATATTCATATATATTAATACTAGCTGCGTTGGCCGGCTTTGCTCGGTCTACCTTGAAAAAAACCATTGCGTCAAGTGAAGTATCTTCAATAACCAGGATTAAATGAAAGAAAAAAAAAACCATCATGCAAAATTTTCTCGCCAAACAATGACAACAGATACTAAAATACTTTTAAGAAATTAAAATAAAATGAGAAAGAAGGATTGAAAAGGCGTAACCATGGAAACACAAAATAAAGTAAGTTTAAGAATTGAAAATGAGAAAGATGGAAATAAACAATGGATTCAAAAAGCGTTGCCGTGGAAACGCAGAATAAAATGGTTAAAAACTTGAATGGAGAACAGATTTTTGAACTTCATTTCATTCGCTTGTAACTTTTTTTTTCTAATGGAGATAGAGGGTTAAACTTTCGACCTTAGGTTGAGTTAGATCTGGAGTAAACAAAGCAGCTCTTTCCAATGCTGTCAAAAAGAAAACTGGGACAATTCCTTCACTTTTTATTGATGGATTTAGTGAAGAAAGTAGTGCCTAAATTTCAGCTAAGCCTAGAAATATTCGAGCTAAAAACGTAAAAAACTCCCGCCGCAATTAAGGTAAAGTATTGGAACAAATTGCGTAGAACGCGGGAAATTCTACTCTATCCAACGATAGATAATATTACTATTTGCGAGTAATTCCCCACCCCCATATTCGGGAATTTATGTGAAAATTGAACCTAAATTGGAATAAAAAAAGAACTATTCATCGAATTGTTTTCGAACTGATCTGCAAAACTTCTCAGGACTTAAAGGAACAAACTGAAAATTTCAGCAAAATCGGCCGGGTAGTTCTCGAGTTTTGTTAGTTCAAACACATTTGGAGACTTTATTTTATACTATGTAGAGATTATAAATCAATAGAAGACCCAGATTTTGCTGCATGCCATGAAATTTGTTAGCATTTTTAAAATAAGAACGATAATTATTATTGTTTTCAACTTATTTCAAGCTAAAATTGTAGGAGAGTCTTCAATTAGAAACATCGATCATTGCTAAATAATACTTTTATTTTACGTCATGACGTCAAGCGGAATTGATTGTTTGATGTGACACCATCATTAGATTGTTATAGTTAAAATATTGAAGCACAAGTATTATCTACTGTACTTTAACTCTACAAAAATTAGAGTATACATCTGAATGACAAGTTCTTCCTATTTTAGGTTACTGTAATGTATGAGTAAATATTAACGTGTTTACATTTACCATTTACGCCGAAGAATCAGAGAAAAATAATAAAAGATAAAGAAAAATTAATTTGAATTTTGACATCTTGAATTCAAATAATGTTTTTCGCAATCACGAGTGTGTGTATGTAGGCGCGTGTGTTTGTGTGTGGGGGGTATGTGTGTTTGTGTGTAGGGGTATGTGTATATGTGTGTAGGCATGTGTGTTTGTGTCTGTGTGCTTGCATAAGTGTGTGGGTAGTTGTGTGTATGAATGTGTGTGCGTGGGGGCGGGGTATGTGTATGTGTGTGTAGGCATATGTGTTTGTGTCTGTGTGCAGGACATGAAAGTGTGGGTAGTTGTGTGTAGGTGTGTGAATATGTGTAGGTGTCTGTATGTATGCGTGTGTGTATGTGTGTGTGTGTAGTTGTGTATGTATGCGCGTGTGTGTAGGATATGGATGCAACCTGGAGACGGCTTTCGCTATAGGAGCAGCATCGTGAGGAGCCGGTCGACGGTGATGGTGCGGAGGGTGGAGGTGGGAAAATAAAATGATAGGACGCCAAAAACAGTCAAATGAAAGCAATAAGCAATTGTGATCGCTCAAAAACTTTCCACGAAAACTTAATGCTTGTTAAACTTCGGCTTTGTAGTATGTCGTTAGATAACTGTCATACATATTTGAAACAGCATGTTTGATTTCATCGTTTTTCGAAAAACATGCCAAAATACATCTAGTTCTAACGAAATCCAGCTTCATCTAAAAATTAAAGACTGAAGTCGCCAGATGATTATTTATGCGTCAATAATTAGTTTTAAAAACACAAATACTATATTATCACCATGATTAAAATTCCAAAGTTTTGTACATGTCAAGAGCCAAAGTAAACAAAAAATGCGATTAGGACAAGAAACTTTAATTAAAACGTGTCAACGCAAATGTAAACAAAAGTTGTGTCGCACACTAATAACATAACTACATTTTTTTTAGTTCATCATCAAGAAGAATAATTCTTACAGACAAGATATATTCCTAAACATTCTAAACATGTTCTTATATTATTATTATGTTAAAAAAACAAACTTCTTTTTGCTGAAAAAGCCTTTTTACACATCTGCTTGACGTAAGGAACGAATTCAACATATTCAAAATTGGCTAAATGAATAAATGGATGGATGTTGGAAAGCATTTATGGCCAAGATTAATAGCGTTTTAGCATGTACGTTGATCTAAATGATGTGTAGCAAAGAACGCCCATTCTGAGTTAACACACGATTGCGAAACAAAAAGATGAGAAGTTCTAATGTCGTGGAGAAGTGATAGTCATTATTTAATAACATTAAATGAAAGTTTCACGAACTCCTTCCAGAAAGAGGCGCAGCCGACTTACTCGACCACATTAATGAATCGTCTGCCCCATTCCATGCTGCTTCATGGGCTGTGAATCGATGTGCCTGCAAGCGATAATATTCGATAAATATCGGTATCGAATGAATCAGAATGCGCAATTATCAGCTTTTCTTCGAATTCATTTGCATTGACGGAATGGCATCAGCTTCGGAGCAATAGGATTTTCTTTCTGTTTATGTTAATTTCTTTCTAAGCATATTTCTACATGAAAAATAATCATGCCTGCAATTGAATCGGTGATCTGAAAACATCTGTCAGCAAAATTATATTTTTTTTTCAGATGTTCAATTTAATAAAAGGAAGATATTTTTTTTAACCCAGAAATTATAACTTGGAATATGAATTTTCAAAATATTTTTGCATCATTTGCACATTAAAAAGTAAACATTAGCTCCATTTTACTTTATCTACCCTTCCGTGTTATCAATTAATGCCAATGCGATTAGTTAGATTAATATTTATTCTAAATGATAATGTTTGTGTTTTGGTAGCAATTTAAAAGTTACTTTGTTGTTTATTTGCCTTTTTTTAAGGAAAAAAAAAGTGGCGACTAGAGAAAAATGTGTGCCTAATAAATTTGTTCCTACTCATGACATACCGTTAATCTTTATCTTTACTGAAAAGGAATTCTGTATGAAAAGGAACAGAGTATGTAAATGAGGGTAATAATAATTAAAAAAATAACAACAATTATAATAAAAAAAATAAATGGAAATAAGAATTATTAATTGTTGATTCCTATCATTACACGACGGTGATCAAGGAAAGTTGAAATATTTAAATAAAGGTTTGAGTTCAATGTGTTCTTTCAAACTTGCTGCGAATGACAATAATGCACTTTGGTCTCGTTATGTGATTCTCTATGGCAGAACCCTTCGACCTGGGTTCAACAGAACCCTGAAGTTCCTTTGAACTTTGATGACAGGGGTTGATCAATGTTTGCTTAATCAAAGCGCCAAAATTTTAGTAAAATATTGAATTTTAAAACCAATTCTCTAGCAATATTAAATACGAATAAATATTTTATTACTAAAATAAAATTAATCCAGAGCTAAAAAAGTACTTAGCATTAAAAAAAGCACAACTTTTATTTTTATTAGTTTATAAGTTAATATATTGTTCCTTTTGTAAAAACAAAAAAACTCCTAAAACATATTTTAAGAAAAAAAAGAAAGAAAAGGAAAGAAAAAGAGTCCCAATAGCTATCATGACATTCACTTTCTTATTCGGAACTCCAGCGCTCGAATACGCTACCTTGCGGTGATTTATAAAACTGCGTCTGCACCTAAAACATTGCCACGTTGCGCATCACGTGTGTCTGTTGACGTAAACACAGGCAGTTTGTTCTGAGTATTTATTAACGCAATCGATGTGTCTTAGTTTGCTTTCAGCTACAGAAATTAATTCGTCCCTTAGTAGTATTCTCGAGCTTCTCAAAATAATGTTAGTTTTTCTTATTTCTTTCAAAAAAGTATTAAATGGTGGAAGCGTAAACAAGAAAACTCTGGATTAACAAAATTGGATAACGTTATACCAGGTAAAAATTTTTATTGTTTTGTATAAATTTGTAAGAATATGAGTTTTTTTTAATCTTAAATTAATTTAACTAATCATATTTTACAGCAGCATTTAGTTGGAATGGACAGTATGCAAAATATTTTCTTGAATATATTATCGTAGAACAAAATGAATAACCGAGAAAGAATTTACTTTATTCCTTTTATTCTCAGCTGAAAGGTTTCGCCAAATTTGTTTAGTGTTATAGTAGTTTTAGTATTGTGCAAGCAAAGTAGCCTTGGCGAGTTTTCGCGTTTTTAGTTAAACCATTTTTAATTTTTATCATGAGTGGAATAAAATGATAGTAAGATTACAGAATTCGATAAGTAAAAAGAAATAATGGTCAATCAACTGAAAAGAAAACTACCACCATATATAAACTGTGAGTACACATTTTATTTATTTTGTTCTGAGTGAATTTGAATAAATATCAGTTTTTCAATTCGATGAAAAAAAAAACGAACTTAACAACATTGACTGGACACTTTTCTTTAACCTAATTCCACATAAATGATTTAAATAAAATTTGTTACTACAGTATCCTACTGAAATAGACAGTATGCAAATAAATTTTCTTGAAAATATTTATCGCAGAACAGATTGAAAAATCCAGAAAGAACGTTAAGAATTTGAACAATAAAAAATAAAAGTTCGCCAAAAATCTGTTTATAGTGTTATGGTTTTAAAATTATGTGAAAGAATAATGTATCTTGACAAGATTTCGCATATCAGGTAAATTATTTCCATGACGAATGAATTAAATGCATGATTTCTTTGGATATCCAATCATATAGTCATAGAAATAAATTATCTAGTGTTAAACGTTACTCTTGACAGTCTGCCACGTATGTGCACTATGTGACAAAAATGTCAACAAATGCTGGAAATGTCACGAAACTGAACTTAATATGTACTAATGTATAGAAAAAACGGTACAAAATGAAAATGCCGTTCGAAGCGAACCAAAAATTTATGAATTCCGAATTCAACATCGTGAAAATGGCTGCTTCAGAACAACTTACTGTGTGTTCTACATTAATTGTTTACTTTCGTAATACTTTTTGGTTTCTAATCTCTTTCTATATGGGTCAGAATATCCACAAGACTTTGAAAAATCTTTTCAAACGAATAAAGCGAAAAAATCATACATACGAACAAAAATCACAACACTTTTAGCATTTTCTTCGCTACCACATGCGTTTGTTTTAGTTTTCAATTCCGCCATTAAACAGTGACTGCAGTGCCCCCTATAGTTCGTTGGAGTTGCGAATTAAAGTATTTCTACTGTGAAAAGTGAAATAATTTGAGTTTGATAAATTTTTGATATCCTATTTTTTTCTGCGCTTTGATGAATAGGTTCCTTGAACAAAACTTCAAGCTCCAAAAGAGTTCCCCAACTTGCAAAAGGTTGGATACTCCTGCCCTACGGAACCATTTGGGTTAATCACTTTTTCATTTTCTTCTTGTAAACCTCAAAAGGAATAGAATATGGAAAGGAATGGTGGCATCAATAATAATGATATTAATTAATAAAAGTAAGGATTTTTTATTACTAGTGGTACCCGCACGGCTTTGCCCGTAATAGAAAATTAAAAGGTCTTTTGGTTCGCCTGTACATTTACAAATAATGTATGGTGAATTTTCTCGCCAATTGGCTTGTACTCATGTTATGGTTTTACGTTATGATAATTTCGTATCTCACCAAATGGCTTGTGCCCATGTTACGGTTCCACGTTATGATAATTTCGTAATATACTCGTCCATCTTATGGTAATTTTGTTTTTAAAATTGGAATGGAAAAAGAACCACACAGAATTTTCGAAAAATCGCTTCGAGGTGCACACTTCCATGCTACAAACTAACTTTGTGCCAAACTTCATGAAAATCGGCCGAACGGTCTAGGCGCTGTGCGCGTCAGAGATCCAGACATCCAGACATCCTTCGGATATCCAGACAGAGAGACTTTCAGCTTTATTATTAGTACTAGTGGTACCCTCACGGCTTTGCCCGTAGTAAAATTTAAAAAGTCTTTTGGTTCGCCTGTATATTTACAAATAATGTATGCTGAATTTCTCGCCAATTGGCTTGCCCATGTTACGGGTCCACGTTTTGATAACTTGGTAATTTACTCGTCCGTGTTATGATAATTTTGCTCGGGAAAATGATCTTAAAATTGGAATAGAAAAAGAACAAAAACGAATTTTTGAAAAATCACTTCGAGGTGCACACTTTCATGCTACAAACTAACTTTGTGCCAAATTTCATGAAAATCGGCCGAACGGTCTAGGCACTAAGCGCGTTACAGATATCCAGACATCCTCCAGACAGAGAGACTTTCAGCTTTATTATTAGTAAAGATAATATAATAAAGGAGATAGTTCATTAATTAATGCTAATTATTTATTCAATAGTTTATTTTTAACTGTTTTTCGTTCTCGAGAAACGAACGATAAAATCAAGTCAATATGTTTGACGGCGTATTGGGGTATCTTATGAGAATGAGGCTTTCGATTTTGGACTCTCCCCTTGCAAAATTCCTGTGTGCGCCACTGTATGTGCGTATATGCGGATGTGCGTATGTGACGTCTGTATGTACTTGTGGGCGGATGTGCGTATGTGCGTGTGTATGTCGCATAACTCAAGAACGGTATGTCCTAGAAAGTTGAAATTTGGTGCGTAGACTCCTTGTGGGGTCTAGTTGTGCATCTCTCCTTTTGGTTGCATTCGAGTGTTTCTAAAGGGGTCTTTTGCCACCTTTTTGTTGGGAAATCATTGTTTATTCGATGTAAACTCAAGTGGTGTTACAATTTGGCAGACACTTGGCGAATTATCACCAGTCTTTTGGTCGCCAAGGTTTGTCACCAACTTGGCGACAAATTTGGCGATTTCTAAATTTTTTTAAAAAAATCTGGTTTTAATTTGGCCACTGTTGGTGATATTTAGAGAGTCAACGATTGAATAACATTTAAATTGCCAATAATGGGAAAATGACATTAAACTGGAGTAAAAGGAAGTCATGTGATGCACACATCAGCTCGTTTTCTAAATCATGCTGTATAGCAGCACCTACCAGGGCTACAAGTACCATCTCTTGCCCCAAGACAGAGGAGAGGTTCACCTACCATGTGTACTGGTTATCTCCAAATTTTTAATTTTGCCACTTACATCCCTTTGCTTCTCACTGTCTCGATTGCGAAAAATCTAGTTTGATTTTCGTCTTTCTGTGAGGCGAAGACAGGGTTCGTACGCTCCTTCAAAACTCCTCCAATACTCCTTCATTCAGGAAATTTTCCTAAAGGGCCCTTCAAACTCCTTCATTTTGGTTTTAATTCCTTCAAAACTCCTTCTTTTTTAGTTCAAGACTACATAATTTTTCTCTATGACAGTGACTTAAAATACTTCAATCGACAACTTAACACCGTCGCTAGGGTAAAGGTATATTTACGATTTTGATGTAGTAATTTCGTATATTTATTTTTTTTTTTTTCATAAAGATGTGATTTACAAATTGAGCATAGGAGTCATCAAAGTTGAAGGTGAAAATATTATTAGATGACTAAGACATTTCATAAGTGAAGTAAAACATGCTTAAATGATGCTTAGCTATTTTTTCAAGTTTTATATCTATTGCTTTTCCCTCCACCACACTCTCAGCAGCAAAAGTCAGTTTGTTTAACTATTATTTAAATATTTAAAAATACATAAGTAGATGTACTATATTAAGCAATTGTGTTAAAGAAAACAATTGTTTAGTAAATCGCAGTTCGGACAATGTTAAAAGGGTCATCTATGTTTGATGTCATAACTTGAGGGGGAGCCGGGTTCATGAAATTGTGACAAGGGTAAGAGAAAGAGTAATAAAAAGTGACATCACACAGTTGTTACAATACTATATTATGACATGTGACGAGGAGTTGTTATGTGAAGAGTGACATTTTGTGATAAAGGGGGAAGGGGGTCAAATACGATGAATAAAAGTGCAACACCATTTAAGGACAGCCCATTAGTACTCCTTCAAAATCTCATTTTAGTCCTTCAAAACTCCTCCAAAAATCCTTCATTTTGTTTCTGAAATTGAGTACAAACCCTGCGAAGAGTTAAAAGGAGACATTCCACCGCCTGACGGATGTGTTTATTGTAAAAATCTCACCCTAATGCGCCATTTGTCAGCTAAAACGCTTGTCAAGTGGTAGCAGTCACGTCAAACATGCACCATTAATCATCATTGCTTTTGAGATGAAGGCTCGGGGAATATGGATTATCGTGTCAAAACTTTGTAGATAATTTGCCTATCTGTTGCCCCGAAGGAAGAGAACGTTTCGTAAACTCCAAACATTTCGTCGGAGAAGCCAACAGAGACGAAGCGGTGGACCGTAAACCGAAGAGTTTCATCCAAGTGTTTTTTTTTTTTTTTTTTTTTTTGCAGCAAACGCACTTGAAGTTTCGAGATGGAATTATTCTTGAAAACAATAAAGGTGATTGGAGGCATCTTCACTGAAACAATCGAAAGGCATCATGATCTTAACGACTGGTTTATTAATAACACACAAATAAAACTAAAATACCGCTATAGATGGTACGTTTTAAGATTTTTTCATAGCTCGTTGCAACTTCAGGATTACTCGAAAGTGTATATCGGTACAAAGGGATTGCTCAATGCTCATCCAAGTCGCTAGACGGCGGCGGTCCGGATCATAATTAGTCATTTGTCATTTGGCAACGAAACATATAAATTTTTGTTTTTCCAGAGAAAAACGCTCAGAGAAAAACGCTCTAACGATTTTCTCTGAGAAAGGCTCCAACGGCGGATGAACTGGAAGCCGAAACAAACCACTTCGTTTTGTAGTAGGCAGAATCAGCGAGAGCACACAAGAGTTACAGATTTTATTGCTCACGTGTTCTCGCTGATCGTTTCTGTTACAAAGTGAATTGTTCCGTTTCCGCTTGTGAATTTATGTAAGCAACTATAAACGGCATCTAAAATAAATGCTTGTCCGTGAGTTAATATTCTGAGTTGAATATGATTTTCTATGTTAGTAAATTAGTTTACAGGTGTAAGGAGAATTTTACAGGGGTATCCTTAGCATGAATCCAGAAAGAAATGGTTTGAATTCAATATCTCAACTGCTCTCTGTGGTCTCAGTGTGACTGTTCTAAAGCATTTTATTTTTTATTTTATTTTTTTTTTGTGCCTTGAATCAAAAGAGTAGAAGCTAAAGTGACACGCTCATGAGCTAAAAAATATGGTTTACGAACTATCACCCATTAATTAACTATTAAGCTCAGAATAACTATGTTTCATGATTAACACTTTAAATACCTTAGTGTTAAATTGACACGCTCATGAGCTTAAAAATCTGGTTTACGAACTATCAACCATTAATTAACTATTAAGCTCAGAATAACTACGTTTCATGATTAACACCATAAATACAGTAGAGAACCAATTATCCGGGAAGTTCGGGACCATCGCTGTCCCGGATATCTGAATTTCCCGGTTTTCTGGATCGCTAAAAAGCGCTATTGGCCGTTTGTTTATGAAACTTAAATTCCTATAATAAATAGTTATACACATTAAAAATCGGTGTTTCCCGCGCTTTTCCGACGTGACTTACGCTCCAAATGGCTTTAATTAGAGACTATTCAATAAAATATTGCTTTAGAATGTGACAATATTCATTTCTTTAGCATTCAGTTGGAATAAAACGCGAAAGTTTCAGACTTACGAGGGTACTTTTTAATTCAAGAAAATATTTCGGAAATTTTTTCCTGCGTTAAGCATAACCCTCTAAAGTTCGGTTTTGAAAACATTTTCCCGAATTATAAATGAGTAATATGGTATTTATTAAGAAACCATTCATATTCTTTTAGGTATTTCCAAAAAATGCTTAGTTTTTCAAAAATTGCCGAAAATGCGCATTTTTTAAAAATGGCGGGAAAATCGGCAAAAGGTTGCCGGTTTTCTGGTTTCCCGGTTTTTTGGTTCCCGGATAAAAGGTCCTGCACTGTACCTTAGTGCTGAAAAATTAAAAAACCACAAACAGTGTTAAAATGCACAAATTCGCAGGAAACTGCAGACCCTTCTTTTGGGATAGCAAAGATCCCCCTTTTCAACACATGCTCACTTTTTGCATTGAGAAAGGGAATCTTTCCAAATCTGGGGCTCGTGTCTGCAATTTCCAATAAATTTGTGCATTTTAACACTGTTTCGTGTTCTTAATATTTTATTTATGTTTTGTGATGTCTAATTAGTTTTTCAGTGGTTTAAATCAGCGATCTTCATCCCGCTGCCCGCTGTGTAGATTTCAATGACCCGCCTAATGATTTAGTTTCAATTCTTTTTTCCATATTTACTGGCAATTCCATGACCACTTGTGTATCAAATCATGTCCATGGCTAGAAAGGAAAGTAGCAGGTTTGAGACAATTTTCCTTTCTTTCCATGGACCATTCCCACAATATCTTCACAGATTTAACCTTTCTGATTATGCTAATTGCTCTTGCGGGGAATTAGGTTCTCCGGAACATTACATTTTCTCCTGCCCACTAACATCGCATTTGCATATCAGATGTAATCATAGTCTTTCACTCAATAAAAACATATTAATCGTCTTTTCACAACATCATACCTGCATCAGACTTAACTCGATTTTCAGTCTCTTGGCTAATGAAGGCTTCACGTTTCAAGGCGTTGACTAATACACATATTTTTTCTATTTTCAATATTTAATACAGTTTAAATTTAGTTTTTTTTCTGAACTTTAGCTCGTTATCTTTTGTGGAACTACTTTGATATACCCCCCCCCCCCAAAAATAGGAAATTTGGCGACTTTTTTTTCTCGCCAAGCAAAATTCTGTCGGCCTACCCGACGAAAATAAAGAACAACTATCAATTTTCCGACTCAAAATTCCCTGAAACTTTTGAACAACACTATACACAGTAGGAATATTGAAAGCTAAAAGATAAAAATAATTAATAGAAAAAAAAATATAACTGGAAAATACAACCAGATTTGCAGCAAAATACAGCAAGACAGAAATCTGCTTGATCACTTCACATAGAAATGGCGAATGAATGAAATGATGCTAAAATATATATGAAATCCAAAAATTGTTGCCACAAAACTTTAAAAAAAAAAAAAAATGGTACAAAATACAAGAAAATATTAAATTTGGCAACAGCAAAAACCTAAAAGCTGAAAAAAAACCTAAATTGACAACACCAAAATAAGAAACAGCAACCCTAAAAAGTCCGTAGGAAGTGCCAGATTTGGCGCGTAATTTTTGGGGGGTATATCAAAGTTATACCTCTTTTGTAAAGCAATAAATCCTTAGTGTCGTTTATGCTTTATTGTATCATTGTAAAGCTTTTATGCATTGGTTTTGTCTGCTTTATTGCATAGATTGATGTTAAATTACCAAAATTTTTGTCACGAACAAATCAAAATTGTAAGATAATAATGTAATTTTTTATATGTTTAAATAAAGTTCCTCGGAGACCAACTTGCTCAGATTTATCTGAGCATTTAAAATCGATAAACCGAGCAATTGGTAGGTGCGGGTGGTCTCTGAGGGTGTCAAGTGTCAATTGTGTATCAAATGAAACTTATTGCGCTTCGACGTAATAGCGATTTACAGGAGAAATTTAAATACAGTGAAACCTGTGTAAGTTGACCACTTGCGGTGCAGTACTTTGGTGGTCAACTTAGACAGGTGGTCAACTTATAAAGGGGGTAACTTTTTTTTTTTTTTTTTGTAATTCTTGCAATTGACACCTACTCTTTCTGTTTAGCTCACTTTCATTGTTTAGCATTACTTTGAAACAATAATTTAAGATGTCATTCAAATATTTTTAGAGATTAATTTCCCAGAATGACGTATAATGTGTCGTGCAAATTTAAAATTTCAGTAAATTGATAAAAAAAGAAAAAAAAAGCCTTATTGTTTATGAAAAGTTACTCATTTTATATTAATAGTTCCTAAAAATTTATAGCTAATCAAAAATTACAAATTTTTCGCTTAACAACAGAAGAAAAACAAGTTTGGAGAATAAAAGGGTTCTTAGTAGTTTTTCCATGTGGTTGAACTCAAAAGGAGGTTTAGTTATGCTGCTGGTTCATTTAGTTGGTAAAATGCTGGTCTGGCATCTGAAATATTCTTGGAAAGCTTAAAAAAATAATGATAATAATAAAAAAATAATTTGCTAAATAAAATCTTAAAAAATAAACCAAGTGGTCAACTTACAAAGGGTTTTTTACAATACTCCAATCCAAATTTGGTGTTCATTAGTGGTCAAGATAGACAGGTGGTCAAGATAGAGAGATGGTCAAGTTACAGAGGTTTTCCTTCATTATATAAGATAGGATTAATTCCGTTCCTGACAAAAGCGGTCAACATAGACAGGTGGTCAACTTACAAAGGTGGTCAACTTGACAGGTTTTACTGTACTTTGGACTAACAGAATTTTTTACTCACTGCATGTTAAAAAAAGATTAATTTCCAGATTTTTTTTTTGCAGATTTCATGTTTGTTCACAACATACGTTTTCGATAGCACTTGCGTCTGAGGGGTGCTGATTGTACTACAAAATGAAGAATCTAAAGTCCAAACTGAGGAATTATGTTTCAAATTTTTATCTCGTGAATTCTCTTCTAATTGCTTACTTACACAAAAAAATCAATGTTGATAGATTAATATAACAGAAAAAATGTCAGACTTTTTCCTATGAATTTGGAAAAAAAATCAGCTTTTTTATAATTTAAAATTTAGTTTTGTGTTTTGTTTCAAGTTTCAGCAATTTTCAACCATGTTTTACTATTTCAATTAACTATGTGTTGAATTTCGATTTTGACTAATTTTCAAACTAAAAGAAAACTGACTGTAAAACTTTACACTGTCTTCCTGTAAATTAAGTATAATTATAGTTTGATTACTGTGGCCTTCAAATCATTCCATAATAAAAATTTGACCGTTTATTAAAATAAGGTTGAAGACCACTTGTTCAAACCATCTATTGTATTATATTACCAATCTATTTCTTAAGAGTCTCCAAACTTTTTCAATGACAATAAAATAAATTTTGTTTCACATGGGATAAATAACAGTCAGTTATACTACATACTAATAATAATTTTGTGAAAATATATTGAAAAACCATAAAGTTATTTTTCGAAATGTAAATGGTATTCCATCAAACCTTCCTTCCATCCACAGTAAATATTCACCCCGTGTGATAACCTTCTGGGGAGTGGCACCCAAAGTGGATTTCAGAGCTTATCAAATATTTAATTATTCACCTCTTAAAAGTTTTAGATGTGATAAGGTAAAAATTTATTAACAAACACACATACATAACGAACCATAAACAAACAATAAAGTTACACATACGACGTAATTGCCACAGGCAATCACAAACACTGAGAAATTCTAAATTACAGTTCAACATGAGTTAGTAGTAAGAAGTTATCTTCAAAAATAGATCTTGCATTGTATTTTTAAGCTCTTACATTTCATCGCAAATGGAGCACACTATTGCGGAGAGGGGACGCTTAAATTTTAATCTTGGACAAATTTTACATAAAATACATTCATAATTTAAATTTGTACTTTAATGCAACCTTTGTTACATCGCATAAGTAAAACTTCGTGTCTGAAAATTGTCCGAAGTTACATGTTTATATTACGCAACAAAAGTTTCTTTTCCTGTGATTTTTTTCGAAGGAGAAGGAGGCGCGACACCGAAAATTACCACCCCTTGTGACACCCGTGCTGGGAACACCACTGACTGCAGTCGTAAACAGGGGTGCGCACGGGGGGGGGGTTGTAGAAGGGACATTTGTTGGCCCGTTCCCGAACCTAAAGGGGGCCCAATATTTTTAAAACTAGGCGTAAAATATAGGAGTAAACATTAAGTCATTTGTGACGGGCCCCAAAATTTTTGTGCACGCCCCTGGTCATAAACGAAAAATATTTGACTGATTAAAAAAAAACCGCTTTTGTTCGGTTAATGCGTAATTAGCAGTTAAGGTTCTGAGAATGCCAATCACCCGGCATCGATCGATTAATTGCTTTTCGAGAGCAAATGCTTCATTAATCTAAACCACCTGTTCCTTGCATCAGGAATCACGATATCGTCCGAACACGATCACACTGCATGCATTCTTCTCATTAGAATTATGCACATGAAGAAATTAATTGATGGTTGAGATTAAAAGTGGTATTTAAATTGAGCAAAACTGCTGCCGAAAAGAAAAACATTTAGTTACACTTTCTGCTCCTGTGGCACATCCTAATTTTGTTTCGCGAGAATGGATAAAAAGATCCTTATGTACTGTAGGTACTAGGTATTTTTAACCGACTTCAAAAAAAGAGGTTATGATTTCGTCTTGCGGCTTTTTATGTATGTTTTCTGATTATTCCAAGACTACTGGACCGATTTAAAAAATTCTTTTTTTGTTTGGAAAGGTGTACTTTCCAGCTGGTCCCATCGTAATTTGACCTGGATCTGATAAGGGGTCCCGGAGAAATCCAAGAAACTTTCAATTTCACACGTTGTGGCTACGTAATCCAGCTTACGCCACGGGCGGGCCACGTCACAAGTCACGTGGTTTTGCTGTGACCGGTGTATTTTTCACAGCTAAGGTTTTGCCTTCATCTTGAACGATGTTTAATTCTCGCGGCATATGGATGATTAATTTTTGCGACGCCGGCTGTTAATTTTTAATCATAGGTGTTACTGATGTATCACTACCTAGCAAAGCAGTAAATTAAATATATTTTGCTACTTTAATAGTTGAATCAATTACCTATCAATAAAATCAATCAATTACCATTCAATATTATAGTATTTTTTACACTAAAAATAGCTTTATTTAGTCACATAAGAGTAATTTTTTTTTTCAATATTTCAGTTTTTAAATACATTTAATGTTCAATTTAAGGGGAATTGAATACAGAACACCCCTAACCCGATGATTTAATTTATAATCTTTAATAATATATTGTAACTGGTGTCTGATTTCTGAAGTTTGACCAGTATTCTTGGTTTACTATTTCACGATGTCGCCAGTTTAATTAGAAATAAGGGTTATACTAATTATTGTACTTTATATTAAATTAGTACATCGTCTCACTTAGTGAACTGGTTTTTATGGTTTTTTTTTGGTTAGTGGATAGGGGGTGGTCTAACTTAGGCTCCAAATCCTTGATTGACCCTATTTGTTCTTTAGAGAAAAGTTACGGATAAAAAATAATTTCGTGCAATTTCCCTCACGAACAATTAAATATAAAACCCATTGTTAAAAAAAATGCTATAAAACAAAGGTATGTAATTTCTTTACCCATAGTTAAGGAAGGAACTAAAAAACATTATTATTAAAAGTAATCATAATGAAAATTTTGAATCAAGGATTCTCTGAAGCAAACATAAAATTCATGTTATAATATTTATTGCACCAAACTTACAGCCACAAGTGATATATCAAATGAAAGAGAAACTTAAACAGTTTTACATTAAAGCCTACAAGTGTTCAATGTGAGAACCATTCGGCACACGTCAAGACGATATGCGAGTTCTCCCCAAACTTTGATGAGTGTCTCATTAGTCATTGCTGCAACAGCTGTTTCAATCCTGTTCCTTAATTCGGGAAGGTCGGTTGGCAGTGGAGGCACATACAAACGGTCCTTAATAAACCCCCAAAGACAGGAATTACACGGCGTTAGGTCGGGTGACTGTGGAGGCCATGGGAAACAAGCCCTGTCATTAGGCCCCATTAGGCCCCAATCCAGCGGTCGGGTACAGTTAGGTTAAGCCAATCGCGTACCTCATTATGCCAGTGAGGCGTTGCACCATCTTGCTGAAAGATAAAACACAAAACGCTTTCTGTTCTTTAGTCGCCATCTTTGCTATAAGCGCTTTCTAGCGGATTGCAGCAGAAACATTCGACGCGCATGCGCACTGATGCCAACAAACAAAAACTGTTTGAGTTTCTCTTGCATTTGATACATCACTTGTGGCTGTAAGTTTGGTGTAATAAATATTATAACATGTTAAAACCCCGCTATTCATTTTGAAACACCCTGTATAAGCTTGCTCCGTAATAATAAAATAATAAGTAAGCTTGCTCCGTAAATAAATAAGTAAGCTTGCTCCGTGCTGAAAGCACTCCGTTTCACCGTAACTTTTACCTGCGAATTATCCTAAAACATGGCATCCTCAACGTTTTCTCTGAAGCACATTCCACAACACCAGCCGGACGGCGGGTACCACTTTATTATTATTTTTTTTAAGGTGAGTTAATTGTTGGACAGCATAATTCAACCTATAATAATTACTAGTTCTACAAAGTATATATCTTTTAAAATACAAATCTCAGAGTTAATACGATGTTGTTGTGTGCCGGCTAGTCTGGCAATTTGGGGCTCGCTGCTTCTCTTTTCCAACTGTACCGTCATTTGGTATGAAGTCCGACTTCCACAGTACACACATGCCATAAGAACCCGTTTGTAGGGTAGGCAACCATTCACAGCATAAAAACATATTCACACAAACACAATAACAGGAGAAAGACAGTGCGTCCGTGTCCGAGCCGGAATTCGAACCTAGAACCTCTCCATCCGCAGTTAGACTTCTGTAACCAGTAGACCAGTGATCCTCAACCTGTGGTCCGCGACTGTTTTCATGTGGTCCGCGAAGTGAACAGTCATAAAATAATCAATTTAAATCTTGGTTCTTGAGGCGTAAATTAATGCGTCTGCCGAATTTTTGAGAGACTTTCAAGTGAGATGCAAGACCAAGGGAGTCATTAATGTGTTAATTTGGCGCTATTTATGTCTTTTTATTTTGTTTTTCATATTAATAATATCTATGTGGTTCGCCAAGAATTCTGAAAGGTACAAGTGGTCCTCAGTGGTGAAAAGGTTGAGAACCACTGCACTAGACAAAGCGATCGTCAATTACGATGTTAAGTCATTTCCATTTATTGGCCATTGCTTCGTAATTAGGAGATGATGATATTGCTGTGAGTAAAGTACTATTTCCTCTCTTAGGGTCTGACTCACGAGGAAAGGTAAGACTGTCATGTATTTAAGTTGCGATACGTTTTGTAATTCCGCTGCGATGGTAGCCCACTTATCTAAGGAGCAATAACCCTTCGCTCCCACTTTTAGAGAACTCCACAAGATGCATACAGTTTCAAGCTTAGGCATCATCATACCACAACCGTACTCCAAGGGAAATTAGATTAGCTAAAATTTCGGACGAAATTAAAAATGTATAGGTCCTTCATTTCGGGCTTGTACCAATGTTAGGTGGCATATTGACTTTTGTATAGCTAATCATTAAAAATGAGAGACCTTTCACCCAAAATTACTAATATCAGTCGAGTTTAAATTCTAGCCACCAAACGTAACGACAGCATTTCAAGATTTTTTTTCTTTTTATGTTTTTCTAAAATGGTAAAAACGTCGTCTTCTGTTGTTCAAATAAGAACAGGCTCAATGAGCTACAATACTGAATATGGAAATATAAAAAGAGTCAGACCATAAGGACACATTATGTGAGGATTTCGGTTTGCTGTCAAAAACCGTTTCTTCTTATGGAACAACGAATACCAAAGTGTCGACCAGCAACCGGCTTCGGACTCAGCTAACGCGGTCCTTGTTGATTTACCAATCCCCAGTGAAGATCAAGAACTCTCTTTGAAACTAGATTACCTCACTTCAAGTTACAGCTGCTTCAGTAAACTATTCCAAATGGCTAGAAGCAAGTTAAAGTAATCACGTTTTTTTCTTTTTGGGATCTGAAAAGCTTAAAACAAAAACATCTGACTTTGCCATCTGTGCAGAAATTCAGCCCATACACGTCCTCCATTTTGATAAACTTAAATAGCTGAATCATGTCCCTCGTACTCTACTTTGCTTAAGAATGTTCATATTACATAAATATTCTGAAAATTTAAACAGTCCATTTACTAATCTCTAATCCCCACACCCCTTGATCCCTTGCCAATAAGTAGAGATCCCTCTTCTTGAGACGCGGAGGCCAAAACTGAACAGCACACTCCAAATGAGACCTTACTAAGCGTCTAAAAACTTCTGAACTCAGAACTCAGTATCGTAATCGAACCGTAAACACCGAACATTTTTGCGACACCTCATAACTGATTTACGACGTCTGAAACGAAAGCGAAACTAGCAGCTCATGAGAATTCCTGCATTGTCTCTTATTGTCTATTAAACCCTTCCCCTCTCTCACTTTCAGGCATGGGAAGAAGACACTTGTTTTGGCGCTCCCGCCCTCATTGTTCCACCAGAGAGCCGATAACCCCGAACGCCGGCAATAAAAAAACCCTCCTTTATTGTTGCCTTTTCGAACTAATATCCTTAATGGAGGGGTTTTTCTGGATTTGAGGATCAGATTTTGAGGGTCAGGGCTACATTCCACCGGAGAGAAAAGAATGAGGAGGTGCGTTCGAAGAGAACAGTTTGAGGAAGGAAGCGCAGCTGATCTGGGAGAATGATGGATCAGGTCTTGTTACGCTTAACTTTTCCTTCTAATTTCATGATCCACTTGTTGGAGTGGTTCACAAAGATTGTCTTATGGTTGTCGATTCCGTCCAAAATTACAAGTCTTTGGACACTTCCACTTTAACAGATGCACCAAAGTTGGTTCAAAACAGCCTACAAAGACTCCAAATGTACTAGATGCTTAGTTCATTAGGATGTTCCGTTTTAACCTGCAAGACCTTGATTTTCGCAACCGTTCGTCCTAGATGTATACTTCCAGTTGCAAAAATGTTCAAAATCAGATGCAGAGTTAAGATACTGAAAGTTTTAAGCAAAAATTAAAATGAGTCAAAAAATGCAAAATTTAACTTTTTATACGGGCCCTAAGTCCCCTAATTTAGAGAAATAATCTCCATTGAAAACTATTACTGACACAAAAAACTTGACATTTGAGCGACCAAAACTCAAGGAGATATTCCTGTTCAAAATTTTAAGGGACCATACAGAAGATGAGATTGGGACTCATCGCTCTTTCAGAAGAATGACAGGTAAAGAATGACAAGTAAGAAAAACAAGGTATTTATATTTTAAAATTGCTATTCACAAATAAATGCAAATGCTATGCAGTAATACGCAGAAACACTCTACAAAACCTCAGACGATTTGAAAAAAACCGCACTTTAAGCACACATATAATTTTAAACACTTATCAACCGCTATATTTTCCCCCAAAAGGTGTTATTGACGGCGAGTTAAAAGTGGTTTAAGTCACAAAACGCTGCGTTTCAATCTCGGTGAATATTGGTCGTACTTGTTGGAATTATTTTTCAATGGAAATTATTTCCCTAAGCATAAGTTAGGGGATCTGGGGCCCGTATAAAAAGTTAAATTTTGTATTTTTTGATTTATTTTTACTTTTGCTTCAAACTTTCAATAGCTTAACTCTGCATCTAGTTTTGAACGTTTTTGCAATTGGAAGTATGCATCTAGGACTCACGGTTGTGAAAATAAAGGCTTTGCAGGTTAAAACGGAACACCCTGTATAATTTTGTAGGATGGGCGAAACTGTCGAGAAAGAGAAGGTCATGACAGCTTGGGATGACTCATCCCATTCCTTTCTACCAAGAGGGCCTTGAATTTTCATTTTTTTGGAGGCAGAAATTCTCAATTTGCCGAATCAAATTTTGCCAAATGATGAAATACGGATGTGCAACCATAAGTACTATATCTAATAAAAAAGAACGTTCGGGCATTTAAAAATTGCAATGTTGCTATCATGTGCCTCAAATTTGCCGCATCGTCCGACATAATTTGCCGAATTTTTACACGGTTACATTGACCTAATATGATCTCTCATCGGTTGCTCCTTTGTCTTTTTGCCGGACGATAGCCAAGTGTAATAAGGAAAATAAGGCGCTTCATCGGCGTTCTTTGCATTTTGAATGTGGGAATTCTCTTAGTATATTTTATTAATATCAATATGTGTTTTTCATCATAAGCTCATTTATTTTTGAGATTCACTTAGTTAATGTTCGGTTTCATAAATGAAATCCAAAGTGCTTTATAAACATTTTGTGAACTTGTCTTCTTTATTTACAGCGGTGGTAAAAAAAAACTGCATCCCCCGCGCCGCAAATGAGAGGAATATCATCCCGACTGCATTCAACACACAGTCAAGCACCCCGTATCTCAGATGATTCGGGGATGTATTTCTGATCAAGGCGTTGGTGGGCTTCACTTTGTGCAAGGAACAGCTTACGTTCAGTTGTATATTGGCATTTTAGAGGAGAAATTGCTTCCTATATACTATCCGGGATCATTTTACTTCAGTTCCAAACGTCATTTCCCAGGATGATTCTATTCCGTGTCGTAGGGCAAAACTGCTAAGTAAAAACTCAAAAACCTTTATCCTGCCATTAGGCTTAAATTGACATGGGGTTAAGTCATTTCATTTCTCTAAATTCACACGCACGTTCAGAAATGGAAAAATGAGCATGGGGTCAGCAGTTTGCCTTGACCCGCAAACAGCCCCGATCTACTTAAGCAGTGATCGGATTCCTGCTGTTAAATGCTTATTTCATAAGTTTTGCAGAATTTCACATACATTCATCGTTAATCGGTCGACCAAAACTTCTTACATAATCCCATTGTTGTGAAAATGCGAAGGTGATGCAATTTTTTTTGTTACCAGCACTGTAGTTCTAACAATTATATAACAGATTATGATGTTTAATAGTGATGTTATGATCATAATCTATTTAATAACAGATTATGATGTATTTCATCTTAATGTTGATTATTATGGTGCACAACAGATTATGATGTTAATGTGATTATGTAGTTGAATAAACTAAATAATCACATGAAGAAATTCAATTATTTATTTATTACAATATTTTAAAGACATTTTAAAAAGCGATATGGCAAAAAATATAATTTGGCAAAAAAAAAAAAAAAAAGAAAATAGTCATTTTCCAGCATTTTAGTAACAATATTAAATTAATACTGAAAAAGAAAACTAAAACCATAATTTTGTAAATAGTTCTCAGTCTAACAAAAACTTGATTTTAAAAGTTGGAAATGTTGAAAAGTTATAGTTTTATTAGAATGATATACTTCAAGCATTCTTGCCATAAACTTTTATTATTAACTTTAAGAAATACTTAAATATGACTAAAATTCTACTAAAAAGGCAAGCTATTGGTTTAAAAAAGCATGTATAATAATAACCTCCAACAATTGGTTTTGTTTAATTCGAGCAAGATGTTAATTTGCAGAAAAAAAAATTCGATGAAGTCATGCATTCACTTCTTTATCTAAATTTTTCATACATCACTTTTTTGTTCAGATATTACTTTTCAATTCAACATTTGTTATAGAAACAATATGGAATAACTAACATACTATATATAAGGACATTAATATGCATAATATGTATGATCACATTAAAAATTTTCTCCCCAAACCAACATTCAAAACTTTTTACAAAATTATCTTCAAGCTTTTCCCCTACCGTATAGTTTAAAGAAAAACTCGATTCTCAAACTTCTGGCAAAAACAGCTTTACAATTTTTGTTAGGTTTTATTAAAATTTGCCAAGGTCCCAATTACACAAACCAGATAAGTTTTGGTTTTAGAAGCTGAAAAAAAAAAGCTTCTTAAATTATTCTCCCTAATTTAGATTCTGGATTGTGCAATAGGGTCGTTTCCAAAACCTTAAAAATATTTTTTTTCTGAAAGAGCATGTTTAAAAGCATAGGATCTGACAATTTACTAAATAATTTAAGTTTAATATTTTTAAAGAAATTACTTAAATCGGTGCGCTTTCATTGTTTACGCTTCTGCCGATGACATCACAAATGATAAAATGCCATTCAGTGTTGCCATTCACACAGCAAAACATTTAATTTGCTTCTTTACTCACGTGTACTGGCAACAATAGGGTTGATAGCAAGCGTAGAGCGCAATATTAAATTCGCTTCTTGATCATCATAACGTGGAAGCGTTGTAGAAAGATGCGCCAAAGAGCATCATTTATGACGTCATCAAGACCAAACCTTGTTTGAAAAATCGATCCTTTTAAAAAATGAATTAAAAAATAACTGTTGGGGAAATGAAAGCACTTTCTGGGTCAATGTTATTATTATTAATATTATTTTGCTTTTCTATCAATTTCAGTGACTAAAAGTAGTACTTTTGACTGAAGGAAACAGCCACATTGTGGCATTTACAAATTATAATAAAACTTAATCATTTTAAAAATCTTAAACACGTTTTTGAAAACTCGTAGCTTGTACTCTTAGTAGAATTTTAGCTGTTCTAAAGTATATTTTCAAGTGTGTTCTAAAAGTAAATAGCAAGAATTCTTAAAGTATATCATTCTAATAAAACTATTGCTTTATAAAACTTCAAACATTTAAAAACAAGCATTTGTTATAGTTTATTAGATTGAGAATTTTTTATAAAAATTGGAATGTTCTTTTTTAATACTACCAATGAATTCTTTCTAGGACATTGGAGATAACTAATAACTTAGTCAAATTATTATTTTAGTTATATCGCCCTTTAAAAAGTCTTTATAAAATTGTAGTAAATTAAGCAAATTTCTTCATATGAATATTTAGTTTATTTATATGTTATTTTACTAAACATCATAATCCGTTATGCAATCACTAGAACTAAATATCAAAGACTAATTCATAATGTTTATAAAGCACTTTGAACTTCATTTGAGAAACCGAATATTAACAAAGTGAATCTCAAAAACAAGAAAGAATGGACGGCATAAGACGAGTCATCTAATTCTGAGACGGCCTTCTCTTTCTGGGCAAATTTGAGATGGGGCTCCTAGTCTAGGCCTAATCTTCTTCTTTACCAATAATAAAGCTGAAAGTCTTTCTGTCTGGAGGATGTCTGGATGTCTGTAGGATGTCTGGATCTCTGTGACGCGCATAGCGCCTAGACCGCCGATTTTCATAAAATTTGGCACAAAGTTAGTTTGTAGCATGGGTGTGTGCACATCGAGGCGATTTTTCGAATATTCGATGTGGTTCTTTTTCTATTCCAATTTTAAGAACAAAATTATTACAAGATGGACGAGTAAATTACGAAACTATCATAACGTGGAACCGTAACATGGGCACAAGCCAATTGGCGAGATACGAAATTATCATGACGTGGAACCGTAACATAGGTACAAGCCAATTGGCGAGAAAATTCACCATACATTATTTGTAAATATACGGGCGAACCAAAAGACCCTTTAATTTTTCTATTACGGGCAAAGTCGTCCGGGTATCACTAGTTACTAATAATAAAGCTGAAAGTCTCTCTGTCTGGATATCTGTCCGGATCTCTGTGACGCGCATAGCGCCTAGACCGTTCTGCTAATTATCATGAAATTTGGCATAAACTTAGTTTGTAGCATGGGGGTGTGCATCTCGAAGCAATTTTTCGAAATATGAGGAGATAACATTTCCGGGCTCATTGGCCGCGGTCTAATTGGAGTAAAAATTCCAGACGTTTCGGCTTGCTTTGCTGCAGCCATCATCAGTGGTTTGAGTTTGGTGAGACTGATTCCTTGCTTCGGTGGCTCCGGTATTTAAGCAAACTGCTGCTGCGCTGCTGAAATACCGGCTGCTGAAATACCTTTGCTTAAATACCGGAGTCACCGAAGCAAGGAATCAGTTTCACCAAACTCAAACCACTGATGATGGCTGCAGCAAAGCAAGCCGAAACGTCTGGAATTTTTACTCCAATTAGACCACGGCCAATAAGCCAGGAAATGTTATCTCCTTATATTGACGCCGGCCGTGAAAGCCTTAAACAGTATTTAATTTTTCGAAAATTCGATGTGATTCTTTTTCTATTCTAATTTTAAGAACATTTTCCAGAGCAAAATTATCATAAAATGGACGAGTAAATT
Source organism: Uloborus diversus (assembly GCF_026930045.1). Taxonomy (NCBI): domain Eukaryota; kingdom Metazoa; phylum Arthropoda; class Arachnida; order Araneae; family Uloboridae; genus Uloborus; species Uloborus diversus. The sequence continues at coordinate 265,941,314 of NC_072731.1, forward strand.
ACGAAATTATCATAACGTAGAACCGTAACAGGAACACAAGCCAATTGGCTAGAAAATTCACCATACATTATTTGTAAATATACAGGCAAACCAAAAGACTTTTTAATTTTCTATTACGTTCAAAGCCGTGCGGGTACCACTAGTGGAGAATAAAGCTCTACTTTCGTGTACTAATTTGTATGTTTCAATGCGTAGTTCTGATATTTTGCTTTAGGATCAGTAAGAAATTTAGAAATGTCACTTTGGGCTGTCAGTCAGCTGTCCTAATTACTGTAATTATTTATTGTAGCAATATTTTCGAACTCAAATACCATATGCCGAAAAGTTATTTATTGTTCCGTGATTCTAACTTAAATTTATTACAAATTTCTTCAGAAAATCTCTTATTGAATCTGTATTATTGCTCACACTGGTTGCATTCGTGTCAGTCAGTGGCCATGTTTTTTATAACTTTTTTTTAAAAATCATCCAAATGTATTTTGTAAACTCAACTACACCATTAAATTTCAGTTTGAATAGGTTAATGAACCATGGGAAAATATCTCTTTAAAAATGCGTATTTTGTGACGCATGTTTAAAAATATTTATTGTTTTGCTTTGTAATGAGAGTCAGTGAAACGTGAAATGGAATGAAGCCAACACATGGACACCAGCTTTTGAAAACAACGTGCAGAGTTTTTCCCAAATATAAACACTTGAAAATAGTTTATTTTTTCTCGGTGCATTAAATTTTGCAAAAAACACTGTGAGTCATTGAACAATAATAGTTATTATGATGGAAATAGTTTTAAAAATGGAAAAAGCGAGAAAAGAAAACACTTAAAGTCAACTTGAACGTAGCGATTAGATTTGTTTTTGATTGGATTGTGATTGGAACGAGTAAGACACCAGGCATATCACGTCACGATTTTTCTTTCTGTTAAAGATATTTAGAATAACTTCCAGGGCAATGATTCTCAATCACTGATATTCGGGGAAATTTGAGCAATAATTGCTGATATTTGCTAGGTTACCTTAAAAGAATTCTTTATAGGGTCATTCCATGTCAAATCAACTAAGGTTACCATTTCAGATTTTCATGAAACTTTCAAATATTACTCTTTGATATCTGAAATTCATATATATATATATATATATATATATATATATATATATTAAAAACTAGCAAAAAAGCCCGGCGTTGCCTGGGTCAGTAATAATTGTGAGAAACATCGTTACTTTTGTTTTCTGTTTTAACTGAAATAACTCAAAACACACCGCTTTGACGTCATTAAAAATTAAGCTTCATCCTTACCCATAAAAGTAAAACAGCAATAAGTATAAAGAACGAAAGAGAACATTTAGAAACGAAAGCGCAAAGTGAAGCATATAAAAATTTGAAGAATTTCCAAAATATATCTAACAAAAACAAAGATCACTAAAAAAAAACTGTGCGCTTTATTTACTTAAATAGTACACACACACAAAAAAACAAAAAGAAAAAATGCTCTCTACTATGTTTACCTAAGTGTACAAAAAGCGAGTTTCTAAATGTTTAAATGACTTTAGACTCATGTTTGCTCCGGAGAAGCTTTGATTCAAAATTTACATTATGATTACTTTTAATGTTCCTGTTATTAGGCAACGAATTTTCGAAAAAATGGATTTAATCTTTAATCATTAGATGTGGAAATGACATGACATTTAGTGTTTTCGATCACGACGTTCTTTAACTAAGTTTTTTAGCAATAAACTATAGCCTAAGTTGTTCCCCGATAATGTAGCTATCTATGGTGAAAAAATGGTTAAAATCCCTCCAATAGTTTTGAAGTTTACTCCGGATATCCGGACAGAGATCAGCCCTTTATGTATAAAGATCATTCATTCATAATTGATGAGTAATTAATTTTTGAAATTCGTTAAATGCACTATTTCTTTAAAGCTTGTTGGCAGTGCTTCAAAATGATATGTCTCAAGTTCTAAGGGAGCTAGAATTGAATACTGCCAAGAGGGGGGGGGAGGTAAAGGACAGTATCTGCATAAATGAGTTTTTGAGACACTAGAAGCGCGTTTTGGATTTCCCACTAACACTAACGAAAATGTTGGAGTTTTTTTTTCTTTGTTTTTTATTCAGCGGAAACCAAACAAGCAAGCTTGTACAATAAATCTAAAGCACAATAGTTGATAAAGATGCAAAACCGAAAAAAAAAAAGCAGATACTGCACTTTACTTTCTCACGGCAGTATATAGCTCACTTTGAAGACAACTAATTTAATTTGTCACTTAAAAAATTTTTGAAAAAGAAAATCACAAAATTTGCAAGTTTGCAAATTTAAAATCTTTTAAAAATAGTGTCCATGAAAATTTTTGGAAAGTATGTATGACTTTAAAAGTATTTTAATGACGCCCCTAAAAATGTTCAGAATGTGACCATGAAGTACACAAATAAATACATACAGTAAATAATGTGAAACATTTTTTGCAATTTTTGCTTATCTTTTTAAGTAACTGATGTAACTGTTGATTCCTTCATGGGCCTACTATAACACTTTTTAGAAGTCTTCAATATTTAAAAGTCCAATTTTTTTTTTCAAAACTATTGGAGATCACTATGTCAAAGACTTTCGAATTTTTTAATTTTGTGTTAGTTAAATTTTTAAATTTTGTGTGCAAAAGGTATTTTGTTGAAAATTATTCAAGTAACCTATCAAATTGAAGTGCATGCAAGTGAACAGAAGCTATTATATATCTCCACAGTTCCCAGTTACAAACATAAGTTATAACATATTAAAACAAAGTTTAAACTATGATTATAAATTTCCCCGTCTTATTTGTAGTTACTAGTAATCCATTCATAGTGCCGCTCTGGAACTTTTTGGATGCATTCATTAAAATACATAAAATCATATATATATATATATATATATATATATATTTTGTTCCAACAGTTTCATAGAACAATGTAACAAAACTTTTCCAATGGGATGGTTTCCTTCAGTCAAAAGTACTAACTTTAGTCATTGAAAAAATAGAATGAGCAAAAAAAAAAAAGACCCAGAAAATACTTTTATTTTCCCAACAGTTTTTTTTAAATTATTTTTTAAAATGTCCTATTTTTCAAACAAGGCGTGGTCTTGACGACGTCACAAATGATGCTCTTTGGCGCATTTTTCTTCCGCGTTTCCACGTTATGATAATCAGGAAACGAATTAAACGCTTGCTATCAACCCGATCGTTGCCAATACACGTGAGTAAAGATGCGAATTAAATATTTTGCTCTGTGAATGACAACACTGAATGGCATATTCTAAATCATATTTATTTATTCTAACATTTTTACAGAGCAATGAAGCAAAAATTTTCCAATTATGTTAAAATAAAATTTGTTTTCGAAAAACATTTAAGTAAAATTTCATAGATAAGTGCATGTAATAATTCTCTTTAAAATGAATTAGTATGCATCTCTGTAGCTACCCCGGAACTTGATTATAATATTTGAAGCGCTAGTAAAAAAACGAAAAAAGCTTTTCGAGGAATTTGAAAGTTTAATTACTCATGAATTATGAATAATAGATTTTTTAAAAGTTATTTGTAAACACAAGACATCAGAAAGTAATGATTCTGAAAGTTTAATGTGAATCCGAGATGATCTGGTATAGAGTTTTACCGATGAATGCAAAACTCCTATTTTCCTAAGATCAGTGCTTATAGCTGGACAGTCAAAAACGTGGCTCGGCGTTTCTGGGCAGTATCTCATATTCAATAGGCTCTCCGTCTTCGCTGTCGACCTTCATGTATCTGTGATGATTGGTTCTTAGCCTGACAATGGTTTATGTGGCGTTTCTATCCGCATTAATATCATACAGCTAGTAATTCGATGGAATTTAATTTTTTCTTCATGGGTGATTCCAAGGTCACGTGTGGGACAATTCGGACTACATTTTGCTTGTAATTTAATCTATACACAAATTAATCAGAGTTGGCAGTTAGAAATTTGTTGACCCAGTGAAAGTACTTGACTCGTGTGATTTGGTAGGAAAAAAAATTTCCGAATTTATTTCTTAATTGGTACTTTTTTAATGAACGTGTGGAACGTGTCACGTGTGGAACACACTTTTGAACATGAGCTTCAAAGTTATTGATTCTAGCACTGTAGCCTTCGATTCTGTTGTCGAAAATCTGTTAACATATATACTTTGCTTTCCTACTAGTTACTTTCTGTGATAATTTCAAAAAGAAAAAAATAGTGTGCCCATTATACAGGAAATCAGATATTTTGTCCCACACGTGACAGCTTCATATTTCATGCTAAAAGTAATATTTTTATAATGTAATAAACAAAAATGCTTTACCTAAGAAACTACACATACATTTGTCGTTCCTTGGCAAAATAAAAAAGGCTTATTACTGTCCGACCATCGATTGCATGGAAAGGCTAACTTCCGGTTTATAGGCGGAAATGGGCGTATCTATTAGTTTATCGGGGTGTTAGTTGGTTCGTTACAGATGTGCACTTTTGCCTCTCTATTATTTAGCCTTAGTTTTGTAAAAACAAACAATTTGCTCTCAGCAACATTCTTCTAATCTAAATTATATTCGATCTGTATTCTCACGGCAAAAATTGATTGATTTATTCATTCACAACAAAGTTTTGAGTTTACCATTTTGCTTTTATGTTCCTGAACGAAATGAAAATATTTTTTTTTCTTTTTGTTGTTTCTATGGTAACTATTTTTGTCTTCCCTTATTTTATTTGAGACTGCTATAAATGAATAGTGCACTAGTGACATTATAACACGCGTGCCTCAAAATCCCATCGTTATTTTCCCTTCTCCCCTGCAAGATTCATTCAGATGGAATAGACTTTACTTGGCAGATTGCCAAATTACATACAATCCGCGGTCAAACAGTATATGTTTTGAAATGAAACATAGATCTGTCACGTGCGGGACAAAAAGTCTGCTTTTTCGTGGAGTGGTTGGGATTTGCATGTTGCATTAGCAGCTTTAAGAGCAACGAAGTCGCTGTCAAAATTTATGCTTTCTGGCTCCTTTGGTTAATCTGCAATTTCAGTGCCGCAGTATTAACATGTGCGGGTATCCACTGAAGAGTACAGGGTTTGTTCAATTCTTTAAATTAAAAAAAAATAATAATTTGAATTATGACTTTTTGAATTCAAATTATGTTTTTCGCAATCACGAGTGTGTGGATGTATGCAGGCGTGTTTGTTCGAGGCATGAGTGCGTGTATAGATGTGTATGTATGCACGTGTGTTTGTGTCTGTATGCAGGCATGAGTGTGTGTGTATGCGTGGGTGTTTTGTATTTGTCTCTGTGCAGGCATGAATGTGTGTGCGTGTAGGATATGGACGCAACCTCTAAACGGTTTTCGCTATAGGAGCTACATCGCGAGGGGACGGCCGACGATGGTGCTGCAAAGGGAGGCGGGGGAAAATAGAATCTTAGAACATCAAAACAGTCATGTGAGAACAATAAGCAATCGTGATTGCTCAAAAAAACAAGAAGTTCTGTCTAGAACTAGACGAGCCTACTTTCCCGTATACCCATACTACTTTCTAGTACCTGATCAATGTTCTCAAAATAGCTAAAATCGCAAATTGTTTCAAACATATTTTTCCAATATTTTAAGCTACTTTCTAGGAATAAAATATTCCTCACTCATCTAAAAAAATTAGATGCGTAAAAAAAAGAAAAAAAACCAAAACGAACAAATAAAATAGCAGCAACTTTTAAACAAAGCAGCTAATACACTTTTTTCCATTAAAAAAAAATTCTTCAACAGCTTTCAAAACGAAAAAAAAAATAATAAAAATTAATAAGCTCATTAAAATAAATACATCCTATCAAAAAAAATCGTTTCTTTTTCCCCTGTTGCCAAAAATAATTTTTTAAATGAATTAATGCACTTATCAAGATAAATAAAAACAATAAAATGTCAACGTAAAGAAATACTTTTCATTGTCAAAAAAAAAAAAAAAAAAATCGTCTGCGCGTATCTTTATGTAGAAACATAAATGACTTCGAGTTTATTCACCGAAAACTGAATACCTAAATAAAAACTTTAGCGTTAAAATAAAAACAAATCACATCAACAATAATTATTTCACAGTTAAATCCATAGCGACGGAGTCGGAGTCAATCTAATTTTGGGATGAAGGAGTCAGAGTCGAATATCCAAGAATCGGAGTCAGTCATTTGTCCGTGTATAAATTTTTGCCAAAGCTAGGAAGTCATAATCGAAGTCGGGGAGTCGGAGTCCGATTAATTGTCGGGCGCAGGAGTCGGATTCGGATTCAGGTGCCCCTAAATTCTCGGAGTCGGAGTCTGGAGTTCGGCGTCAAGAGCTATTTCCAACAAAATTTGTTTGAAGTAAATCCGCCTTCAAGTACGGAATCTACATTGACTTTCAGTTTCCCCGTAGGCGCTAATGTTAAGGGATTTGAACTGTTCAAAATTGAACAGAAAATTGTTCAAATCAAAAAGATATTTTATATACAAGTTTTTCATTAAAAGCTTTTTCCTACAAAGTTTGTTTGTTTCGCCACACAGTTCGGAATTGCCTTGAATTTCCCCGTAGGAGCTAATGTTAAGTTTTTTTGAACTGTTCAAAATTGAACAAAAAATAGTTCAAACCAAAAAGCGAAATATGGGAATGAGGTGTCCTTGCCGAGATCTTTCGAACAAAAAAAAGTTTGTTCGAATCGGACTATTCATTCAAAAGTTATTAGGGGGGGACAGACAGACAGACCGACAGACAGACCGACAGACAGACCGACAGACAGACAGACCGACAGACAGACAGACCGACTGACATTTTCCCCCATCTCAATACCCTACTTTCCAATTTTTAATTTTTCGATATTTATTTAATTATTTTATTTATTTTTGACTTTTTTTTGTTTTTCGGGATATTTTTAAGATGCATTAAGCCTTCTTTCATGCTTTTTTCTTCTTTTTCTGACTTTTACTGGGAAAGTAGGCTAAAAAAAAAAAAAGCGTGACGCTTTTTCGACACATGTGCAGTAAAATGAGAATTTCGGATGTCTTTTCATCCATAAGCTCCTTTTTTCCCATTGAAAAGGTGTCCCTAGTAACGCCGAAACACATGTCTGCTGTAATCAGCAATTTGTGCTATTTGACGATGTTATTTCTTATTTTACTTACACATAAGGTATTTATTCTACATATGAGGCAGTGAGAAGCAAAGGGGTACAAGTGACACAATTGAAAATTTGGAGATAACCAATGCAAATGGTACGTGAACCCCTCTTCTGTCTCGGGGCAAGAGATGGTACTAGTAGCCCTGGTAGGTGCTGCTCTACAGCATGATTTAGAAACAAAATTCAATGAAAGCCTACCTAGGGTCTGATCTTTAAACGCGTATTACTCAAAACTTGAAAATGTCCACTTGCATCCCTTTTGCTTCTCACTGCCTCATATGTAGTCGTCTGTAATTGGTAAAAGGTCGTGAAACAAGCTGGTGTGTGCATCACATGACTTCCTTTTAAACCAATTTAATGTCGTTTCCCCATTACTGGCAATTTCAATGTAATTTAATAGTTTACTCTCTAAACATCACCAACAGTGACCAATGAAATCAGATTTTTAAAAAAAATCGCCACATTTGTCGCTGAGTTAGCGACTAAACTTGGCAACCAAAAATCTGGCGATATATCGCCAAGTGTCCGCCAAATTATAACACCACTTGAGTTTACATCGAAATTAACAATGATTTCCACCCAAAAAAGGGGCAAAAGACAACCTTAAAAACACCCGAAAGCAACCAAAAGAGGAGGTGCACAACTAGACATCACTAGGAGTCTAGGCACCAAATTTCAACTTTCTAGGACATACCGGTTTTGAATTATGCGAGATACATACGCACATACATACGTACACGGACGTCACGAGAAAATTCGTTGTAATTAACTCGGGGGTTGTCAAAATGAATATTTCGGGTGTCTGTACGTTCTTAGGCATTAATCCACGTGTGATTGGATCCAAAAAAAAAAAAAAAACTCAACATTCATTCGTGGTGGACTCTACTAGGAGTCTACGTACCAAATTTCAATTTTCCAGGACTTACCGTTCTTGAGTTATGCGACATATATACGCACATACATACGTACGTACAGGCGTCACGAGAAAATTCGTTGTAATTAACTCGGGAATCGTCGTTATGGATATTTGGCGTGTCTATACGTTCTTTGACACTTATCCACGCGTGGTCGAGTCGAAAAAAAAAAAAAAAAAAAACTCAACATTCATTCGGGGGTGAGTAAAATGGAAATTAAGGTCGATTTTTGAGTGAAATTTTTTTTATCGAATACAATACTGCCTTTTAAATGGCCACCCCTTCTGTATGTAGTGCAGTATCCCCAGTACCGTACCGTTCTGTTGGCCAGATCTCCGGTCACGGTAGCATGAGGCCAAATAGAGCGCCAAGTGAACCGGTCCAAGTGATACAGAATCCAGAAGATGCTCGCGTCACGCTCCACCCCCCACCCGTATATAAAGGCGGCCAAGGTCTCGGCTGCCTCTTTCCTCCCTCTTCCAAGTTCAAGATCGAATCCACCTGTTGCTTCGAAGGATCTACTACTATGAGCAACGTCTCCGGGTCTTCAGGAGCATCATCAGTTCATCCTCCCTCTCCGAGATCGTCGGGACTTTTGTGATTGTGCTTGTTTGTGTGCTTCGGGAATATTTTGCATTCGTCGGTGACTTTTGGACAGTTTGGACTTGTAAGGGTGTAGACTTTGGAGACGACGGTGCAGGTTAAGATAGTGTGCCAGTTTTGGAAATCCACTACTCAGTTGTGTGGAGGTAAGTTCGATGATTTTTTTTTCTTTGCGGTAGTGGCTCGGTGGCGGTAATACCGGCACAACTCAAAAAAGAGAAAATTCCATGAGTGGCATTATGATACTGTTTGACCCATAGACTAATAATAAGAGTAGACCGAGCTTTCTCATTCTTGCTGATGAAGAAAATTGGTTCATAGATGTATCATGTGACTAGTGGAAGGGCTTGGCGAAGACTTTGGCAGCATGGTTGCTAGATGGCAGCATTATCTATAGTTTGGCACTCGACATGTATTTTAAGAAGTAATGTGTTTTCATTATAATTTGTTTCCAGGTGCTGAGATTGAACTGTTTTTCTTTTAGTTATGCATTATTTCGACATTAGTAATTAGTTTTTGATCACAGTTTTCAGTAACTTTTATTTCATTCGGAACTGCTGCGTCAGCGTTGGCGTAAACGTTTTGCGTCAAGGCAAAAATGTACTAATCGGTACCTTAAATTGAAATTGTAGGTAAAAATCTTACCGTTTGCCGATTCTTTTTGGGCGCATGCATCCTTAATTGCTTAGAGAGTTATTGAAATTGAATAAAGAAAATGCACAGTACTATCTAAACGAAAAACTCACTATATTAACAAAATATTTACAACTTAGAATAACAAATTTACAAATCGGACTCCATAAAAGATCACTCTTCCGTGTTCCATCAATTCAGTTAATTTTATTTATTGTTGATCGTCTGCTACGATCAACGCCCGCTGTTGCTAGGATATCCACCAGTCACATGGTTTGGTTTATGAGCAGCAAAAGGGTTGCCATAGCTCGGTCTATTCTTATTATTAGTCTATGGTTTGACCACGGATTGTATGTAATTTGACAATGTGCCAAGTAAAGACGATTCCATCTGAATGAATCTAGAGGGGAGAAGGGAAAATAACGATGGGATTTTAATGCACGCGTTTTATAATGTCACTAGTGCCTTATTTATTTATATCATTTTCAAAAATAAAATGAGGGGAAACAAAAATAGTTACCATGGAAACAACAAAAGGAAAATAAAATATTTTCATTTCGTTCAGGAACGTAAAAGCAAAATGGTAAGCTCGAAACTTTGTTGTGAATAAATAAATCAATTAATTTTTGCCGTGAGAATATAGATTGAATATACTTTAGATTTAAAAAACGTTGCTGTGAGCAAATTTTCATTTTTACATAACTAAGGCTAAATAATAGAAAGGCAAAAGTGCACATGTGAAACAAACCAACACCCCTATAAAGTAATAGATACGTCCATTTCCGCCCATAAACCGGATATTAGCCTTTCCATGTAATCGACGGTCAAACAGTATTTTGATATTTTTGGTGGAAAACAAAAGTTTACGTGACTAGTGAATTTATTTTCATTAACACGAATTTTTTTTCTTTGCATTTCATCGTTAACAATTTAAATAGTTCTTTTTGTTTATTTTTTTTTTCATTGTTTATGCTATTTCTTGCTCCTTGATGAAATGACATTTGTTTCAACCAAGCTTTTGGACTTCTTCGCACCAATCACAATTTCTACGCATTAAGTATAAATTCATCCTCTTATCTGATGTGTACTATTAAGATACAGAAGATACAACAAGAAACTTAATTTGAATTATTTTTACGCATTTGATTGAAATAATTAAAATTTATGTGTTGTGACTGAATGACAAGCATTTTCTCTAAGTTCATTTAGTGCAGTAAAACAAACCCCAATTTAAATGAAATAAAAATTATTGTACTCCCCCCATGAAGTTACTGAATAAAACATAGTGAACGAAATATTATATAAACTCATTCCAATAAAATTTGTTTTAAAAAAAGTATTTTTGTTAAAGTTGTCATTTTTATGGAATAGCCTAAAAAATAGCATAGGAGAAAAATCGAGGTTTTACTAATACTAATACTAATTTTAACTGATTTATTCTTAAATACTACACTACGCACAAAATATTTATGATGTAATGTTAACTGGTTCGTTTAAGTAGCCTAAATATTTTCTTCTGGATTATTAAACTTTAATGATATATTGATTGATTATATTTTTGATACGCCACCACGGATCAGTTGACTAACTTTGCGAGATTTGCGGCAAGAAAAAGAGCATTTAGTTTAAGTTTTAAAGATTTTTTTTTTTTCAAATTTTTGCGTTGTGCCACTATTATTGCCTTTGAGCATATATTTTAACCGAATGTTGTCTAGGATAAAAATAATTAATTTGTATTACTCGTATGCTTTGAGAATTAATAAGTTACGAACATGTTTCGAGTTTAACTAAATATTTTAATATAATTGCAGCTTTGAAAATTTTAAGGAATTTTTGATGAATGCATAACCACAATTGGAAATTGGAATAATTTTGTTTTGAAATCATTTACGATTTGAGTTGAATTTTGAATGATTTATAGCTTTAGTATTGCGCTAAATGCGACGCAATAATTCTTTTCAAGCGTTATATCGCAACCAGGTAAGGGACCCGACGCAACTGAAAATAAATAAATAAGTAAATTTGAAGTAATAAACACATAAATAAAATAAAATGAAATAAATAGCATTAGAGAAAATCAAGATTTTACGCAATAGTAGTTTTAAGTGATTTAATCTTACAATATGCTTTCAAAAAAGTTAAAATCTGATACTGGTTAGTTTTTGTTGTCTAAATGTAAATAATGCACAATTAAAGTTCGAAAATATTTCTTCTAAATTACAAAAATTCAATAATGTATCACTATTTATTGTATCGTTTTTACGCCACCACGCACCAGCTATGTGAGCTAACTTTGAGCGAGTTTTGTGGCAAGAAGGAGCATTAAATTTAAGTTTTAAATCAATTTCGTTCCCTACTCAAAATTCGTTTCCCCCAAATTTTATAAGTATCATAACCTATTTCTTTTTCTTTTCGGTTAGAGAGTAACTGGTAAAAATTAGTTTAAAAAATTTCAACGATGACACGTGCCAGAAAAGGGGTGAAAATAAAAAATATAGCCAAATTCCTCAATTTTTGAACTAAGAGTTATTCACTCTAAATTTAAAACAAATATTTCATAGTAAAAATAATTGAACTAAGAACTAGAACTGCTTAACCACAAATAAATCATTACAACATTACTTGGGGGCTGCCACCACCCCTCCTAACTGACGCTCCACCAACCCCACGGAACTCTGCACACCCTAAAATGAAACATATGAGGCAGTGAGAAGCAAAGGGATGTAAGTGGACATTTTTCAAGTTTTGAGTAAGACGCGTTAAAAGATAACATCCTAGGTAGGCTTTCATTGAATTTGTTTCCTAAATCATGCTGTACAGCAGCAACTACCAGGGCTACTAGTACCCTCTCTTGCCCCAAGACAGAGGAGAGGTTCACCTGCCATGTGTACTGGTTATCTCCAAATTTTTAATTTTGCCACTTGCATCATTTTGCTTCTCACTGCCTCATATATGGTTAATTTAAGTCGAGGTTTAAATTCAAATTAGAGTTTATTATGGCACATAAAATCTTTTTTCTTCTTTTAAATTTGAAGAAAATCGGAATATTTAAAATTGAGAGAACGACTTAATTTTTTCCTGGTATTAGTTTCAGACAAGTTATAAAAAAAAATAAATATAATTTGATTTTTGACCTCTTGAATTCAAATTATGTTTTTCGCAATCACGAGTGTGTGTGTGTGTATGTAGATGTGTGTGTGGGGGGGGTATGTGTGCTTGCGCGTAGGGGGTATGTGTATGTGTGTGTAGGCATGTGTGTTTGTGTCTGTGTGCAGGTATGAGTGTGTGTATGTGTAGGTATCTGTATGTATGTGTACGTATCTGTATGTATGTGTACGTGTCTATGTATGCGTGTGTATATGTTTGAGTGTGTGTATGTTTGTGTATGTGTGTAGGTGTATGTATGTGTGTATTGTGTGTATATGTTTGTGTGTATATGTTTGTGTGTGTATATGTTTGTGTGTGTGTAGGTGCGTGTATGCATACGTGTAAGTGCAGCATATGGATGTAACCTGGAGACGGCTTTCGCTATAGGAGCAGCATCGTGAGGACCCGGTCGGCGGTGATGGTGCAGAGGGTGGCGGTGGGAAAATAAAATGATAGGACGCCAAAAACAGTCAAATGAAAGCAATAAGCAATCGTGTTTGCTCAAAAAAAGAGGAAAAAAGAAAAAGAAAGAAAAGAAAAAGAAAAGAAAAAAGAGGCGGTGGGACATTAGAAAAAACGAAGTTGAAAAATAAGATCCATCCCAATTTACGAATATAATAGAGATTGACTTGGGTACCGCGAGAAAACGTAACTCTTCAAGGGGTGCCGCGACTCAAAAAAGTTTCGGAACCCCCTGTGTATATTGAAGACCTTGCATTGTAATCATTTGTGCAGTCTACGCACTGATTCTCGTAGCGTAATAATTTCTAAGAAAGACGAGTCTAAAAGAAAATAAATTATTCACAAAAAAGTTAAGCGTTTCCTTTTTTAAGAAAAGTCGTTTCGTGAATGGAAAAATCAAGTGTTGTAGCACAAAAGTTTGAAGGTTCAGTTATCGTTTAGATCTTCAAAAATGATCATAAAGTTTTCAAAAAAGAACCGAAAGAATTGTTACGTCGTTGATTTGCATACGAATAGAACGAAATGTGCTTTTCATAATTCTGAGGGAAAGGATTATGTGTGTTTGGAACGCGGGAACGATTAAATACGATCAAAGGCAGAAACGCGCTTGATTTCACTTGGGTGACTGCGAAAAATGCGGATGGTATAAACGAACTCTCTTGAACTGTTAATAAAGGATGCTACATTTTGAACTTTTACCATCTACCACTCGAAAACTCGGAATTGTTTGATTTTTTGATTCTCAAGATATTAAAAAATAAATAAATAAAATATTGAATTCTGACCCCTTCCTCCCCCTTGTCACAAACTGTCCCGCGAATCCCCCCCCCCAGAGCATCACATCATTTGTGGACGTTCGTTTAAGTGTTTGTTTCACATGTTGGTCTCAGTAGCGTAACTAGGGCCTGGCAAGAGTGGCTCTCGCCAGGGGCGCAGCAGCCAGGTGGGGCGGCATTTCAACTGATTAAAAAAAAATGAAAAGAAAAATTAATTTGAATTTTGACATCTTGAATTCAAATTATGTTTTTCGCAATCACGAGTGTGTGTTTGTGTGTGGGGGTATGTGTGTTAGTGTGTAGGCGGTATGTGTATATGTGTAGGCATGTGCGTTTGTGCCTGTGTGCTGGCATAAATGTGTGGGTAGTTGTGTGTATGAATGTGTGTGCGTGGGGGCGGGTTATGTGTACGTGTGTGTAGGCATATGTGTTTGTGTCTGTGTGCAGGCATGAATGTGTGGGTAGTTGTGTGTATGTTTTGTATGTGTGTGTATGTATGCATCTGTGTATGTGTTTATGTGCGCGTATGTGTTTGTGTGTGTATGTGTTTGTGCATGTGTGTGTAGGTGTATGTGTTTGTGCATGTGTTTGTGTGTGTGTGTATGCGGACGGTGGAAAGCGAGGACCTCAACATGCTAACACACCTTCAAACCGAGGACGCACCTGCAACCGAGGACGTCCTCGGTTTGAACTAACGCTGTTTTCGCTATCAGGGGATCTGTCTTATGGTAGAAAATTGTTTTTTATTGAAATTTAAAATTGTCCTCGGTTGCCGGTGTTTACGCACTGGTGTGTGAAGTGTCGAAAAGTTCGTGTGTGAACTCACGTCCCCGTTTTCACGTTATTAATCAACACGAGTGTAAGTCCTCGGTAATGCGAAGTTAATGTATGTCCGATACACACCTTTTTCGGAATTGATTTTTCTTCTCATTCTGGTTCTTTCATTGATGTTCATTAATGGATAAGTTGAAAGTTTTTGCGTTTCAAAGCACGAATTTCCTTTTGAAATGTCCCGTTAAAAAGAAAATCGATATAAGGAAGGGGTTTTTCTTTCTTTTTTCAAACAGTTTTGATATTTTTTATTCTGCTTCTTTTTGACTCAAAATTTGATAAACTGAAACAACATGGACAAAGCATAATAATTAGTTATGTAAAACCTCGTTATAACGAATTTCTATACGACGTAATTTCCACGACGGCGAAACACATTTAAAGTTTTCTTTCCACATATTCGAGCATACTTCGACCATCGGTCATTTCTCTTTGCGAAAATTGATGTTTACAACATATTGAACATTTTTTATGTTTTCAGTTGCAACAAAGCAAAATCTAAAAATAAAATTAAACAAAAAAAAAAAAAAAGAAAGAAAAAAAAAATGTTCTCAAAATATTTTTTTGTGTTATAAATACAGTCATACTGCTTCAGAAAGTTTATTTACATCGTTTTCTTTTTTTATTTGTTAAGTAAATATGATTTGGCATTTCGTTTAGCGGAAAATGTTTTACTGAAATATGCTAAGTTTGATTTTGTACTGTACATAAAAAAGGAAAACACGTTTGTGCAACTTCTACTGAAAATTTAAATCAAATTTTATTCAATTTGCACATTTGTTTTATATTAAATTTATAGTTTTGCAAGGTCCCGTTAAAAGTAAAAGTGATATAACGATGTTTTTTTTTCTTTTTTGAGACGATTTTGATATTTTTTTGTACAGTTTCTTTTTGACTTTTAACTAGATAACCTCAAACTTCGCGCACAAAACAAAAACTTATCATTGTTAAATCTCTTTATAGTGAACTCTGCTAGAACGATATTAAAATTGCAAAGAAGCACATTCTAAAGTCTTCTTTCCACATATTCGTTTATCAATCATCTCTTATAGCAAAAATTGATGTTTAAAGCGTATTGATCATTTTTTACACTTTTAGTTTCGACATTAAGTAACATCTAAAAGTAAATTTGAAAAAAAAAAGAAAGGAAGAAAAAAAAAAAAAAACTCACACTTTTGTATTACAGATACTGTCATAGTGCCTCAAAAAAGTTTATTTTTTTCTTCTTTCCCTTAAAATAAAAATCTGTAAAGTTTATGTAATTTTTTATTTTGTTCAGAGTGAAATGTTTTTCTGAAATAAACCTATTTTAACATTAAATTTGATTTTTGTCTTACACTAAAAATGGGAAACTCCCAATACATTTGTGCAACTTCTGCTGCAAATTTGAAGCAAATAACGTTTGTTTCATATTCAATTTAAATTTTATTAGTTTTTGTTAACTTGATTCTAATTTCAATAGATTCTGAGTTCAATCTGTCACTGAGATCATAAATTTCATACACTGATTGAAATTTAAACATCTTAGTGGGGAAAACACTATCGCGCTTAACATAAAGAGATCGGACATGAAAAGTATTGAAAAATTGATTTAAATCTGCTGAATTTTATGAAAATGATTAATGATCTTTAAAAACTGATAATATACTATTTTATACGTGCAATGTATGACGTATCGCTAGAGTTGTACACCTCTACATAAAGTATTCATTCTCCCCGTCGCCTAAAATTTGCGGAGACCCACCACAACCGATGACCCTAATGCGTGAAAACGCTCATACAAACTCTTAAAAATTTCATATGTGCAGTGTCCGCCATGACCCCCTCCCCGCCACTTCTTTTAGTTTTATTGAAGGTTATGCATATAATCGCATTTGCTAAGCGGCTACATAGTCAGATACACTCCGGCATTCGAGGACCTGGAGCATACACTCCGACCTCCGAGGACCTGGAGCATACACTCCGGCCTCCGAGGACCTGGAGCATACACTCCGACCTCCGAGGACCTGGAGCATACACTCCGGCATCCGAGGACCTGGAGCATACACACCGGCATTCGAGGACCTTGTACTCACACACCGGCAATCGATAACCTGGTACTTAGCCTCCGGTAAATTCACATCGTCAATTCAGTACCCTTGGCCTGGTACTTACCTTGGCGCCATGAAGAGTGAAATATGAAAAGTTTTATAGTTAATATTTTTAACAACAAAATTATTTTTAATCCTTATAAATTATGAAATTAAAAAAATATATATATATAATTGTAATACGGATGAAAATTATTGGAAGTTGCCAGTTTCTACATTTCTTCTTTTTATATATTTTTTAAACAATTGTAATACGTATGAAAGTTATTAAAAGTTGCCAGTTTCTTCTTTTTATTACTTGCTACTCTCGCAGAATATTCTGTGAAATTTTTTAAGTGCTTTTTTTTATCAGTATTCTGCGGAACTGAATACCGAATAGTCAGTAGCCTATTTTAGAGGAGGGGGCAGGGACCCTGGGCTCTCCCAAAGGGATAAATTAATTTAGCTATTTCATTTATTATTTGCATTGACTTCTCTATTATATTAGGATTTTTTTTTTTTTTAACAGTTATTTAAAATGAACACAAAGCATACTTGAGTAAAAGCATTTTTGTCTGTTAAAGAAATAATACTGGAGTCAGAGGCCAGAGCGGCAGAATAAATTAACTCACTGGTTTCAAATTCAAGGGAACGTAATATCGCGATTCCTCCAGTATTTATTCTTTAATAGAATCTATAATTACCATTTTAAAGATAATGTGTAGGCTTACTCAGAAAAGTCATTTAGATCCAGGAATGTTCGAGATAATAGATTTTTTTCCTTCAGCTTATAAAAAATGAAAAATGAAAGAAATCACTTGGTAGTTTCTTAGCATAACCATAATATCAATAGAAACGTTATGCAGTATCAAAATGTTATATCAACTGCATCGCGGTTTTAAGAAAAAATCAGCAACTGCTTTGAAATTCGCAAAGAAATAGTTTCTGAATTCTTCAATGAAACTTATATGTCATGAAGCTATGATTTTCTTAAATTTATGATAGTTATAGTTAAAATATAAATTAGTTTATAAAAACTGTAATATAAAGGGTTTTGTATATTTATTCAACTGCTTGAAATTTTAAAGATATTTTACGTCCGCATTCAAAGTGTATTAATTCATAATACTTATGTACAAGAGTAGATTAATTGCCTTGCGAGATCCTAAAAAATACATTTAAAAAAAATATCCTGAAATCTTTTTAAAGAAACATTGAATAGGTGGGGGGAGGGGAGGAGGTTCAACTTCCGTCGCCCCTCCAAAAATTATTTCTGTATCTGCCCCTCCGAACATGTTGACGGAGTTTAATAAAACCGTAGGAAACTCAGTGGGTGTCCATTACCTGCTTTCGCCGTTCCCCTTCCGGGAAGACACCATTGGTCCCACAAAGGAGATTAGTCTTTGTGTCCATAGCTTTGAGGCAAACCACAAAATTGACTCCAGATGGGCTATTTTCTTTTAACCTCTATATGAGGGCTACTTCATTCCTTTGAAAAAAGCTGGGAGGAAAAACTAGTTCATGACGTCAGAGTAGTTACAAACTTAGTTGTTATTTTTTAAGTTTGTTTGTTTGTTTCTGTTTCAAGTAATTTTGTTATTTCATATGCAAATTTGTTATATTTAAATTTATCTGTCGAGGAGATAATAATGTCAATTGTGCTGTTGCAACATGCAACAATTACTATCGAAAAACCAAGGGTTGTAGAAGAATTTGAAGAAGTTTTCAAAAATATTCACGGAAAAAATAATATTTAAAAAGGCAAAGGTGTCACTAAGGATTTGTTTCATATACTAGAAAACAAGTATCCAAATTTATGTAAAGATGCATTGAAAAAAAAAATCGAATTCGAAATATTCGAATACGACATTTAAACCGATCTTTCAAAAAAAAAAAAAAAAAAAAAGAAATGAAGATAAAAAAACAAAAGAAATGGCTCCAGTCTAGCTTAAACACTTCTGCTAAATAAATGCATTTTATTAACATATTTAAATCAATAGTAAGAAACTTCAGTTCCGATTAAAAAATAGTAATTTTCAAAATATCAACTTTTACAATTTTTAAACATGCCAGCCGTTAAAGCTACCAGTCCTAAACCTGGATAATGTGTGAAGGAAAGTTGTGGTTTTATTCATCAAAATTTAAGGCCACGGCCACTCAAACTTGTATATGCAACGACATCATGCTAAAATTCAGTAAAGAAAGTGGCATTAAAAATACAATCTTAGGTGTTAATGCTCGAGCGTTTGAAGAGAACAGAATGCATGAGCTTAGAAAGAAAATTAAATAATATATATTGAAACAAATTTTCTGCTTAAAGAAACTTGAAAAATACTTCTGAAAAAAGATTTAATGCACACAATTGTAAATTAGAATAAACGAATGCAATAGTAGACAAGACTATTTCTCTTATTGAAAAATAGCAGTAAATACTGGGAAAATTTATTTTGATACGTATTTAGACGCATTCTTTTTTGAAACAGTGACAATATTAATATCCATCGATATGTTCATGTTCAAGCAATGAATATTGCTGATTATTTATTTACAGTAGACTCTCGATTATCCGGCTCGCGACTATCCTGACTCCGTACTATCCGGCCTGGTTAAGAATGTTTGAAATCAGTCATTTGTAAAACTGGTCATGGAAGTGCATGGGGAAAATAAAGAATGCTAAAATGTTTTTCATTTTTTACCCCGTCTGCAACCTCCGTGCATTCTGATCCCCCAATAACACAGGTGGCACATTAGTTAGAAGCTGTCTCGCGGTCACTTTTGCACACGACACTTATCTATTAAATAAAACAGTAAGTACTACTTCTGCTTTTGTTTTTTATCTAAAACATGTAATTACATGTGTTTTAAATTAAGTAGGAGATGGAGTTAGAAAATTGAACTCCGTCCTATCCGGATTTTTTGTTATCCGGACTGCCAATCCGCCACATTAGTCCGGATAATCGGGAGTCTACTGTATTTATTTTTCTTTTGAGCAGAAACTCGTAAAATGTTGCGTTACAGTTTCATGTCAAAGATTTTATTTAGTTATTCGAAACATCAGTTCACAAATTTAAATAAACGTTTTACATGCACAGATTGAAACGCCTTGTACTCAACGCAGGTGAATGAAGCAGAGAGATTTCTCATAACGATGACGTCACGAGTCTCCCTCTTCGATTCCCTCTTTTCGTCGCTCCGTGACACATCCCTTCTATTTTCTACGGCCCCTTTATATTTTATTTTTAAGTTTTTTGGTTTTAAAATTTATTTGAGGTGAAAGTTTTTGAAAGTTAAAATATATTTTCTTGTAACCTATCCTTATTAAGAAAACAGAAAAAAAAAAAAACACTCTATGGACTTTCAGTTAAATATAAATGTATTACGTATAAAAAAGAATAACTTTTTTTTCATTAATCTATTTTCAGTATTGCGGTTTGTATGCTCGAATTTGAAATTAATTTTGTTCGAGTATAGTGAAAAAAAAAAGAAAGCTTTTAAAAGCGCCTAAACATACTCGTACATGTAGTACATTGCTTGTTGTACATACTCGTACATTGTTTAAGTTCAGGCTTGAAACGGATCTGTTAAATTTAATGTCAATTATTTTTTTCATTGTTTATACCAACCTCCTCCAGTCAAGAGTAGCACTTTTGGAAAGTAGCACTGAAATTGATAGAATTAGCCAAAAAAAATAACTTGGACCCAGAAAATACTTTCATTTACCCATCCGTTACTTTTTAATTATTTTTTTTAAATGTCCGGTTTTTCAAACAAGGCGTGGTCTTGATGACGTCACAAATGACGCACTTGCCGCATCTTTCACCACGTTTCCACGTTATGATAATCAAGAAGCGAATTAAAATTGCGCTCTACGCTTACTATCAACCATATCGTTGCCGATAACGTGAGTAAAGATGCGAATTAAATACTTTGCTCTGAGAATGGCAACACGAAATGGCATTTCATCATTTCTGACGTCACACGACAGAAACGTAAACAATGAAAGCGCAGCGATTTACGTATTTTTTTTTTTAATATTAAAAATATTAAAAACCCATTCAAAACCGAAAGCAAAATGCAGGATTATGACAGACAATGTAAGTTAAGAAATAGCCTTTAAATAAACGAAATACATGCATATTACTCTCACATTTATGTACATGAGCGCCAGCAAGGGGCTGTAAGGGGGTGCATTTTCACAACCAAGCTTTTTAAATTAAAACTTAATTAACTTTTAAAAAGCAGTATTAATTTTATACTTGTTGAATATAATAAAAAAAATATGGTATTAAATTCTGAAAAATTAAATGCGTTTTAAGCAATGGAAAAATTACAAAAATATTGTGATCAGAGAAATAAACGTACAAATTAAATAATTTTAATACTGAAAAAAATTCAGGTAAGAATTCGCCTGAAAATAGATAAATGATCAAAAGACTATAAATAAATAAATAGAAATTTTTTTAAAAATAAAACGAAAAAAAAAATTACGCACAACTAGTAGAAAAAAAATTGCGTGCGCACCCCCTGACAGGAGCGGCAAATAGGGGGGTCAAGAGGGGGCGGTCGCACCCCCAAAGTTTTTGAGCAGAATGATAGAAAATGGGTGAATTCAATTTATGTAAATCGGAAATCAATGTTCATTAAAAAAATCTCGCTGGTTCTCAGTAACTATTTGATGAAACTGGACACATTCCCAGACTATAAAAAGTGTTTTTCGTTATTTGGATGATGACTTGGAAATTCACGAAGTATTTTTCGGCCTTTTCACGACTAAATATTTCATACTTGTGTGCCCAGTGTAACGATGGTATGTCCAATATGAGAGGCTCGTGCAAAGTGGTGTGGCTGCATGGTTTTCTCAAGAAAATTCCTTGATATTTTACATTCACTTCTACGCTCATTTTTCAAGTGTATATTTATTTGACGAGTGTTCATCGCTTTCTTTTGCAAGAAACACGTTTCAGCTGCTAAATGCATTATCTGCTTTCATAGAAACTTCTTAAAAATGCATGTGCTTATTGAATTAAAAAAAACCATATCAACAAATACCTTTTATGGGGCTCTATAATCATGCAATCTCGGAGTGACACAAGATGGTCTTCAAGAGTTAAAACCATAAAAATATTTCTCTATAACTTCAAAGTAGTGATTTCACGACTGTGAGAATCACTGCAAAACGATTCTTTCAATGGTGAAAAAGCTCATGCTTTTCAGTATGTATGACTTCGTTTGAATTTTTATTCAATTTGTTTGTATTGAGGAAAGTGTTTTAAAAATGCTTTACTCCATCAAAACATCTTCAATCGGCTACCCTTAATTTTCGGACTATTCAAGCCACAGTTCAATCTACAATTGATCTGTGCGTTCATACTACCATAGTTCAATCTGCAACTGAAATTGAAAATAGATTTTACATAGATGTATATTTCAATCAATCGTGAAACTTTTTCAAAAAATTTCTTCCTCCGAGCCAATTTTAAAAAGGCGCTGAAAAATAAATAAATAAATAAATAAATAAAAAATTCCACATGACGATGTGAGGTCAAACACTGATTTTTTAATACTTTGTATGAAGTAATAGATTGTTTTTCGAATAAAATTAACACAAGATTTGATGATAAATATTTTTCTGCATGGTTGGCTCTATATTATCTGGAATGGATTTTCTGAAAACGAAAAATAAAATGTTTCAATTATGAGTAAAGTTTTTAGCACTAGGCAAGAAAAATTACAAGCAATATACCGTCAGACCGGTTATCACATCCAGAGACTGCAGTTCCGTCCTTGTTACGGACTCTTCAGCCTGGAATAGTGAATAACAGAGCTGGTGGCAGATGACATCTCATTGAAGCTGAGAGCGCCGACGAGACTAGATTATTCAATGATGAAAAATTAAGCCCCTCACAATTTTTGAAGTAGCCTGGGTGATTTTGAAGAGCAAGATATAAAAAGTGTTTTCATACATAACTTTGTTACTTCAATCTTCAATTATTTTTTAACTATTCCAATCAGCTCAGCTGGTAGAGAAAGATTTTTGTTAGGTTAGAGAAAGATTTTCGAAGCACAATGGGCAAAAAAAAACAAAAAAAACCTTTTCTCTTTAGCTGTACTAACAAAACAGCATGACAATGGGCACTGATAGTAACACTTCCCTGTTCTTCCGAATTCCAAAAATCATGCATTAAAACTTCTCCAAAAGGTATAAAAACTTCAGTATCGAAATGTTTTATATGAAAACTTATTAGAAAATGAATCAAAATTTTAATTGCTTCTAAGCACTAATTTTTATTTATATTAAACCGATTTTATGACCACTTCCTGTCAGCTAGGCTTGCCAGACTTCTGAAATGTTCAACCGGGACACCAGGATGTATCCTTTCCCCCCACAAACGTCGCTAGTGTTCAAAAGGTACCCACCTGTGGCTGATTTTTGGTGTTTTAAAGGGCAGTTTATTCTTAATGTTACGAATAAATGGTTACTAATTATAAACTTAAAACAGGAGTTATGAAAAATGACGTAAGTGGATAAGATTTGAATATTTCACTTTCTAAGGTGTAAATATTTAATGTAAATATTTTTTAAAACTGAAATAAGATGTAAATATTTACATTTTATTTCAATTTAAAAACACTTTGAATGAGGAACAAAAAAAATGAACAATATTTAGATATACTTTTCATTTTATAAGGCTTTTTTAGTCTTTTCTCGTTTCAATCTTGTAAAAATCCTCACAAGCTAATCTGGTATCAATTTTCAAGTGACTGTTACAAATGATAAAGTAATTATCCTAAATATTCCTTCACAGTTAATTATTTTTAAAAATAAATTATAAAAATAAAATATTTAAAAATTTGTCTTTTTACGGGACGTGAAGTAAACCGGTCAGGACGCCGGAATTTTGTCTGAAAACCGGGACTATCCCGGTCAAACCGGGACGTCTGACAAGCCTTGTTAGCTAATGTGTGTTTGTTACCGCACTGTGGTAATACATATTTAAGAAACTCGACCCCCCAAATGAAATGCTGAAATGCCGCCCCTGCCCCCTGAGTATAATTTTACCGGTACCCAAACATAAACAATGAGTGCAGATTTTGAAAGATTTTCCGATTTGGAAACTGAAAACAGTATTGAAACAATCGAGAGCAAAATGTTAGCAGTACTGTTTTCTGGAACTGAAAATGTCATTTTCAACATTACTTATTTCTGTAATTCAGAAAAATATTAATAAACAGCTCACGACGTTCTAGCGAACATCAAATAAACAACACTCAAATTCATAATCCGCGGTTTATTTTTGTAGTTATTTCGAGACCTTCATAGTTGGACTCGACATGAATATACGTATTTTTTTCTCCCTTTATTGGTGTTACGTACCATTCTGAATTTATTGACAGTAACATTAACCCACTTTACCACAGAGATGTAACTGGAATTTATTGAGCTCTCGCGCGGTATTAAATATTGCGCCTCTCAAATAATTTCCCCCCATAATGCTTGTATCGTCATCTTTCGTCTGCCCCTTAACTTTTAGCGTCCACCCCCTCCCCCGTCTATTCTGCAACGTTTGCGAATTGCTAGTTAAGTCTTGACTCTCATTTATACAAATACCAATACTTACTTCAAAATCATTGTTATACACTGGCGTAACTACACACCGCACGACCCCGCAACGCAGGGTGCTGGAGTCTTTTGAGCTTTATTTTCATACAATTTTATTAAACTTTTCAGTTAATCATACTTAGTTTGTAAATTCCTAAATTGGTTCTGGAGTACAAAAAGTTTGCACTTCTTTCCAATGTAAGTACAGACAGAGCCCTAGTAAGATATTGGTCGTCCGATTCCAAGCACTTTTCTTGGCTTTCCTTTGTTCCCAAGCATTTCAATGTTTGCCATTTGCTAAAACAATTTTAGCCATTTTGGGGACCCAAAATCGCAAGGGCCATATGCCACGGCCTAGTTGGCTAATTTAGTAATCAGGCTCCGAGTAGAAAGAATTGGAGTCAACCTCAATTATCAAAAACCAAACAATGATTCGGTGCAGTATTTATTATACCCCCCTCTCCCCGGGAGATAAGAGACAGCATAAGGAGCCCGTAAAAGGTCAGTCAAGAGAAGCTTTTGGATAGGATCTGGATTGGGGAACCCAGAGATACCCAGATGTCAGCATTATGCTCCAGCCTCCTTCCTGTACGCCCAGGCCCGTGCTGGTTCACCGGGACACCGGGACGAATCCCGGTGCGCCCCTTTTTACGCCGCCCCTTTCCTCAATGAATGTAAAATTCTATCGAAACTAGCACGAAAGGAAATAGTTTTTTAAACAAGAAGTTCCGTCTAGAACTAAACGAGCCTACTTTCCCGTATACCCATACTACTTTCTAGCACCTGATCAATGTTCTCAAAAATAGCTGAAACCGCAAATTATTTCAATCGTAATTTTTTAAGATTTTAAGCTGATTTCTATCAAAAAATAAATAAATAAATAAATAAATAAATAAACGAACAAATAAAATAGCAGCACCTTTAAAACAAAGCAGCTAATGCACTTTTTTACATTAAAGAAAAATTCTTTAACCGCTTTCAAAACGAAAAAATAATAATTAAAATTACTAAGCTCAATAAAATAAATACATCATTTCAAAAAAAATCGTATTTTCCCCTGTTGCCAAAAATAATTTTTTAAGTGAATTAATGCACTCGCCAAAATAAATAAAAACAATAAAATGTCAACTTAAAGAAATAATTTTCATTGTCAAAAAAAAAAAAAAAAAAAAAATCGTCTGCGCATATCTTTATGTAGAAACATAAATGACTTCAAGTTTCTCCACCGAAAATAAAAAAAAAGTCATATTAACAATAATTATTTCACAGTTAAAACCACGGCTGCGGAGTCGGAGTCAGAGTTAATCTCATTTTGGGATAAAAGAGTCGGAGTCGAATATTCAAGAATCGGAGTCGGTCATTTTTCCTCCGTGTATAAATTTTTACCAGAGCTACGAAGTCGGGGAGTCGGAGTCGGAGTCAGGTGCCCCTAAGTTCTCGGAGTCAGAGTCTAGAAATTGTCGTCAAGAGATATACTTCCAAAAAAATTTGAAGTAAATTCGCCTTCAAGTACTGAATCTACATTGACTTTCAGTTTCCCCATAGGCGCTAATGCTAAGGGATTCGAACTGTTCGAAATTGAACGGAAAATTTTTCAAATCAAAAGGATATTTTATATACAAGTTTTTTCATCAAAAGCTTTTTCCTACAAAGTTTGTTCGAAGCAAATTCGCCTCACAGTTCGAAATTGCCTTGAATTTCCCCGTAGGTGCTAATATTAAGTTTTGTTGAACTGTTCAAAATTAAACAAAAAATAGTTCAAATCAAAAAGTGAAATATGGGATTGAGGTGTCCTTGCCGAGATCTTTCGAACAAAAAAAAAGTTTGTTCGAATCGGACTATTCATTCAAAAGTTATTAGGGGGGGGGGGGGGACAGACCGATGAACCGACAGACATTTTTTCCCATCTCAATACCCTGCTTTTCAATTTTTAATTTTTCGATATTTATTTAATTATTTTATTTATTTTTAACTTTTTTTTATTTTTCTCGATATTTTTAAGATGCATTAAGCCTTCTTTCATGCTTTTTTCTTATTTTTCTGACTTTTACTGGGGAAAGTAGGCTAAAAAAGAGGTTTGGGAGGCACTTTAGAAGAATACGCCTATGAATTTGAAGGAAACATTTTCATTTCATTTTTACTTGCGTTCATTTTTAATAAAAATAAGTTTTACGTTCTTCAAACAAATTTTTTGAACTTTTCAATTGGCGATTTTTTAAGGGACGAGCCTAGCCCCTCTAGTCCATGGACCACGCCACTGACTCTATTATATCATTTTCTACACATTCTTTTGAAAATCGGACTCTATTGCCAAAAGACTAAAATTAGATTCTTTCTTGACATGTTGCTGATCGATTCACATTTTTTTTCGCTTCATTCAGCTAAAAATTATCTCAGCTTATCCAGGTCCGAGGACTTTGGCAGGGGTGCCCAGGGGGGGGGGATTATGGTACAAGTTGGTGCCATCAATATATTTTTTGAGGATTGATTCCCCCCAAAATTGTGCTTGTTTTTATATTTATTTTTATTATCTTTTTCTTTTTTTTTTATTTGGACATGAAATTTTTGAAAGAAAAATATTATTCAAACAAGTTGTACATGAAAAAATCTTTTTTTACGTATTCCTTCCAAAATGTAGTAGCAGTGTCTCTTTTTCAATAAAAACCACCTCAGACCATTTATGTATTCATTTGCAAAAAGACAAGAAGTAGTTTTAAAGTTTCCAACAACGTTGGTTAAAGTTTTTAACTCTTGACTGCGCAATATTGATATATTTTCTTTGTAAACCGCTTGAGTTTATGTAGAACTTTTCATTTCATTTCCCTCCCTTGTTTTTTATCATTTTTTAAATGGCAGTTCTTTCAATCAACCATTAAATTGTTTTCCTCACACTTTCAATAATGTTGGGCTCCGCTGATAAAAGTAGAGCAGTTTGATCTTATAATATCTAATTTTTCATAAATCATTATTAATTTCTTTTACATCTAATACATAGAAAGAAGTATTCCATCCACGAAAATTTTCGAATTTCAAGCTTTGTGTGCTGAATAAATTACTGATTTTGGGCATTTTAGGAAATTATCCATCTTTGTGTACCTGTGTGTGACAGGTTTCTTTATTCGTTGTGGTTACGCGAATTTAGCACTCTCTTTTCGAAAAACTTTCAGAAGAACGCGCCTCTCCCCATTATTAAAAGATGTCTAAAATTTCGTTTTTATGGCTTTAATTTCAAAATATTTCAGAGGAGAGCCGTGAATCTCCCTCCTCAATAAAATTATCGAAATTCGTCTACAATTGAGTCTGGAACCCAATTGTATGATTTAATGATGAATGCTTGTACTTTTCTGCCTCTTGCCTGCGAAAGACAGTACGATATAAAGACAGAAGAAAACATTTGCAATCATGCGAATATTTCCACAGCAGTATCGGTTATTCTAGGCCAGCGGTCAGCAACCTAAATTAACTGAAGATCTATTTTCCAAGGTTCCAAGTTTAGTGTGAATACAAGATCGACTTGAAGGGGGGGGGGGGGGCGTGATGCGTAAACTATACTAAATTGACTGTTCCGCACTGTAGATGTAAACGGATTCGTAGCAAAGACGGTTGAGTTGATTATATGCTGAATTAAAAATGTAGGTTTACTCTTATCCAAAAAAGACATTGATATTTATTAGGTAGTAGTTTTAAACTGCTAACATAACATTATGCTTACTCACATCAAAATATTTTCAAAAACAAGAATATTTCTTGTTGTAAAAATTATAAAATAGTGACAACAAAAAGTTTAGAAAATTATCTAATAGCTTTTGATTTAGGTGTCAAACCTAATTTTGTTGTTGAAGTTTTGTTTTTTTAGAAATTAATGTTTATTAATTCTACTCAGACGTAAAGCAAGTTTCAAAATACTGCGCGAGCGACTCAAAATAGGTTCGAGATCGACCGGTCGAAAAGCAGTTTTAGTGCATCTGTAATGGTGTAAGGCAAAAACGAAAAGTGGGGTGGGGGGGGGGGGGGGCAGGATCCTCTCCGGAAAATTTTTAGAAATTAACTACAAAATTACTACCCGCCTTGTCTAGAGGTCAGAGGAGTCTGATTACGATGAGGTGGTCCCGGGTTCGAATAACGGCTCGGGCATGGATCCATGGACGTACTTTCTCTCCCCTGTCCTTGTCCTTCTTTGTGTGAATGTGTTGTTTAGCCTACCCTGTAAACGGGTCCTTATGGCATGTGTGTACTGTGGAAGTCGGATTTCACACCAAATTACTGTACAATTGGAAAAGTGAAGCAGCGCACCCCAATTACCAGCCTAGCTGGCACAAGACAACAACAGCCACAAAAATCGTAATTTTCGCAATTTATTTGTAACGTTATAGCAAAGGAAGGGGGGATGGAATAACTTTCTTTTTATTTCTGGATTAAAGTCGATTTTAGACCTATTTTTGGTCAGCTTAGGAGTTCCGGAGATTCATTCAAAAATCAGAAATTTTAAGAATTCGGAAGTTTTTTTTTTAGTTTTCTGAAAATTTAAAAGAGTGCAGTTGACGGGTTTCTGAAATAAACGATTAAAATTTCTTCCCATTTTCTTAAATCTACATTATTTTGCCCATTTTATATTCTTTGTCTCACATTAAAGCTCAACAATCTACCTAACTCCAGCCCCGACTTTTGATTTAAAAGAGGCAAACGATAGCAATAAGCATTTCTTATACTATGTCTACACTGCTGCTATGTAAAACTTGCTCTTTTATAACTAAGTTTATAACCAACCTAAAGTTGAGTTTTTTTTTCTTTTTTGAAAATTCACTGTAAAAAATTTCTTTCGAAATCAGCGGAACCTTTCCTATTTAAACACGTCATTAAATATATGGCCAAAAACTCAGTTTTTAAGCTTTAGTGTTGAAATTTTTCCTAAGAAATTCCCGAACCTTCCCTATTTTTAGTCATCAATAAAAAAAAATATAAAAAAAAAATAGAACCGATTTCAAAATTGCTCTAAAAAATGAAAAAAAAAAAATATTCTTTAAACACCATCGATATTACTTTTAAACATAATTTTTGAAGTTGGCGCAAAAACAAAAAGTAAAACCCAGTGTAACCATGCTTTGTTCATATTTTTTTCCAGAAAATCATCCAAAGGTAGGAACGAAACATTTATTTCGTTATTCAAATATGCTGTTATCAATGCAAAATGTATGTGGTAGTGAAGAAACTAGGACCCGTTAAATTTATAATTGTAGTTGAGTTATGGTTCTGAATGATCTTATCTATCGTGTTTGCGCCAACTTCAAAAATTATGTTTAAAAGTATTATTGATGGTGTTTAAAGAATAAAATTATTTTTCACTTTTTAGAGAAATTTTAAAGTCGGTTCTATTTTTTTTTTCATTCTTTTTAGTGTAAATGTAGATATTTCAGTAAAAGTAAGAAGTTACTATCACGAAACTTTACATTATTTTTTTCATAAAAATGCTCCATATTAAAAAAAACATAAGCACGCTTTAAACTGTAAGCGATTGGCACTAAAAATTTATCTTTGTTCCTTTCTGGAATTCATTTGTGGTTTAATTTAATTATAAACATTTAAATATCCCTAACTATTTGCATTTCTGTATAGTTGAGGCAAACATAACCTGTTAGTATTGTGAAGGCTAAGCAGATCCTGAACACTGCATCACCTCGTTTCCAGGTTAGCTTTGCCACCACTATGGAGCAATGACACTGATGAAGATGCTTGCTTCAGAGAAGCCTTAATTCAAAGTTATCATTACAATTACTATTAATGTTATTGTTATATGGCACCAAACTTTTATAACAATGGGTTTCATATAATTTTAATCATATAATAGGGAAATTGCATTAAATTTACTGTTTTTTGCACATAACTGTTTTCTAAAGAAGAAATATGGTCAAACAAAGTAATGGGACCTAAGTTGACCCATCGCCTATCCATTAAAAAAAGAATCATCAAAATCGGTTCACTAGGTGAGAGGCTGTAAGTGGACAAACAAAAAAAAAAAAAAAAAAAAAAAAAAAGAAAAGAAAAGAAAGAAAGAAAGAAGAAAAACATACATGTGGTATTAACTAATAACCTCCTCCTTTTTGAAGTCGGTTAAAAATGACCGGAAATTGCATTTTTAAAGGTATGAGAGGATCCAAGACCCCGAATGCGCCCAGATACAGCACTTATTTTCCAAAAGCGACGACCGACGAATTTTTAAAAATGTTGGTTTAGGTTTTTAAAAAGTTCTTCGTAAAACTATTTGAAGACAGAAGGGGTATGCTAATTGAGTTATGGGAATATGGGAACGGAGAAATATATGTAGGGGCAAGCTATGGAGTAGGGCCTTAAAAAAGTCATTCGTGAAGGGCTCTAAAATTTCTTTGAACGGCCCTGAAAGAAAGGAGTAAAGAGTTATTTCTCCGGAAATTTATTGAAATCGATGACCTGGAAATGACTTTCAGGCAATCTTTGATGACATTTGGAAAATGGTCAGAATTCAGGGAATATTTAGACTTTTTTTGATATTGTTTAAAAAGCAGCTTTAGGCTACATCTTGAGACGATAATGCAGGGAGTGGTTGCTCTTCCTCGAACATTTTTCGAAATTCAACGCGTAAAAATGTACTTAGCTGTTCTTGGTGAAAATAGTTACTTTCAAAAACTATTATTTCTCGAGATTTTTTTTAATACAATTTTTGAAATAAAGTGGAAGAAAGAAAAAAAATATATATATATATTTTTTTTTATGGATAAGTTTTACTGCAACAGTAACGAACATTTTGGAAAGGACCCGGTGGCTACGTTACCGGCCTCAGGGGGTGTTTAATACCTTCCTTTTCTGTGTCACTGGTTTTTGCCTTGTTATTGTACCTCCTGAGGTAAAACTAAGAATATGAACTCCTCAAACTACCACTCTAGGAGGAGTACTATTCAAGGAGCGAATAACAAAATATTGAATAATATAAATTGATAAAATGAAGAAAGAGCAAAGAAAAAAAATTGTATTTTGATCGCTATTTACCATTCTTGCTCTGCTGACTAACATCTTGCACCTTTTAAACTCTCACTGGGGGGATAACAACTTAAGAGTTACAGTAATATTATGGACTAAGGCAAATATATATTTATTGTTTATTATAACATAAATTAGTTTTAAATGTAGAACAAGAACAAAAATAAGTATTTTTCGTTTAAAAAAATAGTAATGTTTGATATCAAAAAAGCAAGGATTAAAAATTGTTGCATTACCCAATTACAAATTAGCACTATGCATTACCAATTAGCACGATGTTTGGAATTGTTTAACCTTCTCGAATGTTTGTGTTGCGTTACTAAAATAACAATTCGGAGGTGTGTGGAATCATTCAATTATGTAAACTATTTTATATGACCCCTTTTATAGCATGAACTTTTAAATTGTATGCAAGTGCTTACAACAGTAGACATTTTTGAAGCTTCAAAAAATATTCATTTCACAAAAACATGACTCAATATTGTAATGAAAAATGTAGATTTTTATCATAAAATATGGAATTTAGCTTAGAATCTCGACGGCAAGGTTTCCAAATCCGTAAACAAGGAAAAAGTCGCACAGCGACTTTCAGAGAATAAAAAACACATGTTTTTTTCTCTCTGACGAACGCGTCACTCCACAACTTGTTGCTTTGACCTTCACGAAGGTCAAACCGCTGCCCCCTCAACCTGTCCAAAATTCACTGAAACTCTCCAAGACAGATAACATGGAGTAGCTGTGTGATTCCACGAAAAATGGTCCTGGCACAGTGAAATATTTTTTTCACATAAAATTAAAAGGAATCTTATTTTGAGACTGAAAAATGTCTGTACTTTTCAATTTTACTATTAGTTTTACAATTTAAAAAAAATCGTAAGTAATCGTTAATTCCATCTTTAGTTGCTAATTTTACATTTATATAAACAACAAAAAGTCACGTACTGCCGAAACGTCAATTTGCACACGGATAGCCAGTTTTTTCTACTTGTATGTAGATTTTATACTAGTTTCACTGAGTTTCTCTGTTGGATGACTTTCTATGATATTCAAGTTCTATTAATTGCGCCTTTATTTCATTTAATAATCATCATGTAGCACAATCACTAACCCATCTTCATAGCTGCAACACATGCCAAATTCATCATTACCTCCTTACAATAAGCAATATTAATGCTTTCTATTGGTAGGTCATTCAGCGATTCTACCACCACAGTTTTTCCAAAATACTATTTCAGTCGATAAAGCTTTAACAATTGTAAATTACATAACATTTGAATGTTATGTAAAACTTTTTAAGTTAAAAAAGAAGAAATAAATGCAAGTGTTTAGATCCAACTGAATTGAATTAGAGAAATAAATTACAGAATTACTGAGTTAAATTACAGAATAACTTCAGAGAGAGAGAGAGAGAAAAAAAAAAAAAACGCTGAACGCAGACTTTCATATTAAAGTTAATTTAAGTCAATCATTTTCTTCATTTGACACATATTTTTTTTCCCAGTCGGAGGGGTTTAACTCATAAAGCCCTCCCCTTGGAAACGGCCCTGTGTCAGTAGGACTAAAAGAACAAACTGAGCTTAAAATTGAAAGGACCATCTTTCCCGCCTTATTCTCAATTGCATTTGAAGTCTGACAAAAAATTTGAAGAAATTTGCTTTAACCATGAATAAGTAAGATAAATAAATACCTTTGTGCTGAATAGTAAAGTCAGACCAAACAACGTAAGTAGAAGCACAAATTTGTAAATTACAGCAGACACGTGTTTCGGCGTTATAGGAAACGCCTTTTTCAATGCAAAAAATAATGAGCTTATGGATGAAAAGACATCCGACAAAAGGATTTGTCTGATGTCTTTTCATCCATAAGCTCATTATTTTTTGCATTGAAAAAGGCGTTCCCTATAACGCCGAAACACGTGTCTGCTGTAATTTACAAATTTGTGCTTCTACTTACGTTGTTTGGTCTGACTTTACATGAATAAGTATATTTGATAAAATACGCTCATTCGGCAGTTCTGCTGTCAGGTTCATTAAAACACAAAAAGATTCCTTTGGTAACGAAATTCATGTATTTTATCAATTTTGAGTTTATTCACGAAAACTGTAGCCACAATGCCCTATATTCTTACAACATTTGGCAGCTGTCTAAAGTTCCTTTCATTTAAAATTTTGTACCTATATGAAGTAAAAAATCATCATTTTACAAAATGTCTCCAAGTTGAAAACTGATTTTGAAGACAAGGAAGTTTAAATACAACTTCAAATGAAAAATATTTCTTTTATGACACTTAGCCCTTTGTTGGATATTAATTTCAGCAATCCTAACACCTAAGTCTATGTACGCTACTGCATTTCATAATCAAAGATATCTATAGATGAGAGTACGGAGTTGAAATGTATATGCTAATAATGTGTCCTTAAACACCCTATTGTAAAATAGACTGAATTCATAATTTTACTAATAGTTCACTTTTAATGCTTCGTTTAACCAGCAATTAGTTGCATTTAATTTTTAAAATACCTCCAAATCAAGCCTTTTTAATGGATAAATGAAAATTAACAAAGAGCAAGTAAATGTAATTGAATATTGTAATGCTTTTAGATCTTTGCATGAAAATTTCTTATTGATGATATTTTCCTAAGGAAACCTGAAGATGTCTCTTTACGAGAACAAAATTTCCTATAAAATAAGACCAGAACATAGTTTCTAGAATGAAAAGTTTTAGTTTTAAAGAGGTCAAACTACGATTTTTCGCTAAAAATCGCTGTTTTTCGTAACTTAACCTCTTTGCGGCACGCGCGCGTGTTAATATTATCGGATTAAACTGAAACATTGCTAATTGTGTGGCACATTTTAAAGGGGGGGGGGGGGTGCAGCGAAAGAAATTCGAAAATTGATTTTTTGGGACTACTTTATTGTACACACTTTAAAATGAATTAAAGATTTTCGAACTGGAACAAAAGACATTAGTTTTCAATGTCTTGCATGAAGAGTGTCGGCTGTAAAATCAGCACATCTTGACGACATTTTGTTAAACTAAACAAAGTTCCTATTCCCAGGGGCTTGCACAGGAAGTTTGGGGCCCATCAATGTAGATTTTTACGGGCCCCTTTCATATCGTTTACTCCTATACGTCCCTACATACATGTCACTCCTCATTTCAACCGATTCTACTTATTACTAATGATGATGTTTTCGCTTCAAGGTCTTCCGCCATCTCTCCGTGGTCAAGCTTTAACGATCATTTAACGGAGAATCTTATATGTACCAGTAAACGTCTCTCTTGGTTACTGCCGCCACGTTATTTTCGGATCGAATGCAACTGAACTTATTTGAATTCGAGCTCCTGAGAAATTAATAAAAGTAATGTTAGGTTACTTAACAAATAATGGTCTGGCTGTAAATTTTAGTAAAACAAAATCAACACAATCTTTTGATCAGTGTAAAATTACTGGTGATTTGATTTAAACGCAAAGGGATATCTTAATTGAACTATCTCACAAAAGATTTTTGAATTCCTTTATAACAGGGGTCGGCAAGTAATTTTAATTCAGATTCGGATACTTTTGAAAAATTTCATTGAGGTCCAAGAAAAACAAATGCCTTAAAATTCTTTTATTTGAATTTTCAGGCCTAAATTAATATTAAATACAATCATTTACAAATCATTTGTACAATCAAAAATCAATGGAAGAATTTATGGTTCTGAGATTTGCAAGCGAGATTCACGCAAAAGCACTTTGTTTATGCAGAGAGTGTTTAAGGTGAGCGCCTAAAGTTTTGAGCAATATTAGATATCCAAACGTTTCTCAAACGTATGTAAACCTTACATGATGATGGTCCAGTAAATGACTCAAATCGGTGAATTAATAAGTTAAAAAACATGATGAACTAGAACTTAGAAAACTTACAGTTGGTGCAAACTTAACCTGGCAACGTAATGTTGTGATTAGGAAATGCGTTGCCTTCACAATGCTGCCAGGTTAGGTTTGCTCCAGCAATAGTATATTAAAAAATAGTGAGAGTGGTTCTCAAAGGTATTGTTAACCACATTAGAATGTTTTAAAAAGTACTTTAAGTGCCCAAAGGTATTGTCATCTGAAGAGATAATTAACTTGTGCAAGTTATACGTCCAAAGTTTTGGTGGTCCAATTTTTTCACCAACACTTTTTCAATTCCCAATCAGAGTTTAGAATGGAATGGGGGTGGATAGAGAAAAAGAGAAACAGAAAACTATGATGCGCAATCGAACAAACATGAATGAATTTAACAAAAATCTTTTTTAAAAATTGTTCAGAAACATTTATCTGAACAAGGATTCTCAATCAGGGGTGCGTGAGAGATTTAAAAAATACAATGAAAAAGTAACTCTAGTTACAATTAGCTCGACTAGCCCTGACCCTTTTCTTTTTAAAGTCATTTTGATATCAATACGAATACATCAATTACTTATCTTTTAAAGCAAGTGATATCATGAATAATCATTGGGGCATAGAAATTGTTTGCTCAAATATATTGAATTATATTTTCCCACTAGAATCTAATAAGGAAAAAACAGTATTTTTCTATTTGGAAAATCCCTCCCAAAAAATTCTTCTGGTCTCGCAACTGCGCAGACTGACACAAAAACAATGTAGAGATAAAATATATAAGATGTTGTGGTGACATGTGAATATTTTCGATATTACCTGTTTTTTTTTTTTTTAAGGTTTTACATTGTTTATCATCATATTCTGTAAATCCGGATTTTCCGAACATATTTGCATACTTAAAGTTAAAATACCCGACGAGACTGGACATTGAAATTGAATTTTAAGAGGGCTTTGTAACAGTTATAATCTAATGTTTAAAAAATTGTGAAGGACGAATTGGCAGTATTACCAAAGATAATTACTCACATATGCAGATGTTGTGAAAAATATTGGTACTACAAGCCAACTTCACCTAGATCCTAATTGACTAGCACTTACTCTTCTTCGGTTATGTGATTTCAGCTGCTCTAATAATAATATTACAATTAAAAGTTTTCAAGTTATGCGCATTCAAATTTTATGCACGAACTTCTCTATATTTTCATTTAGTATCTAGCTTTAATTTTGAATTCCGATTTTATTAACCATACACTGTAGTGGTGTGTGCATGGAGAGGGTGGCGGGTGCTACCTAGCATCAGTGTTCAAAGGGAGGCACAGAGCCTGAATGGTTGGTACACAATATCTTTCATGTATTGAAAATTTGATAACGTTATATAGGGGCGATTTATCTGTCGTAATTACAACAGGGCTTTGGAAAGGGGGGGGGGGCAACGATATTTTCTGCGACTGTCTGGCCGTTTTCTAGAACCTACGCAACTGCTGAGCTCCGAAAACAAATATTTTTACTCCTTTTTACTCTTTTTAGGGGCAGTGTTATGTGCATTTAGAATTATTGCACAATAGGTATATAAAAAATAGGTACATAAAAGATTAAGGATTTAAAAAAAATTACAAAAGCAACATATAAACATTTCTTTGAAAAATGTTGCTTAAACTCCCTAAGAAATATATTTTTAGGAAACGTTTTTTCGTACATAAGTTTTATGACTTAGGGAAAAGTTCCATGAAGCCTAAATATGCGTAAAATCAATCACTGATGAAATGTGACATGGTCAGTGTGAACAAAATATTTCAGTTTTAGGGGGTTGACCCACTTACCCCAACCAACCCTACATTTTTAAACAAATGAATAAATACAGCGCCAATAAAGGTATCACCAATTTCTTTACAACTGAAAATGTTTATTATAATTCTAATGATCAAAACTAAATCTTAGTCTCATTAAATCACGGAAAATATTTTTCCTCCCGGATTCACTACCATAAAAGTGAGCTTAAACATCAATCCACTTTTTTCATTTTCATATCTTAATAACTCCCCTTATATGATTCTCAGGATTTATACATGAGGAGTCATCCAAAAATTTTGAAAAAATAAAACTGACATGGCGCTTTAAGTTTTAATGCGGACTTTATGAAAATTGAAATTTGGAGCTTCCTCCTTTTCGCATCAAGCCCTTCAATTGCAATTTCAAGCCATCTTAGCTGCCGTTTGGACTTGGATGATCAGCCGGAATTTTTTTGAAGTTACCATATTATGCTACTCACTGTTTAAACTTTGCAGGCGGTTTACTCAAAACTTTATAAGAGACATTTTCATCCCTTTGCTTCTCGCTACCTCATATACTTGTGATAAATATGTATCATAAAATAAGATGTCGTCAAATTTTGCATGATTAATATAAAACGTGAATATCAAAAGTATCTATCATTTCAAATGTAATAACCATGGAAGCATACTGTTCAGCTTGGAGTAACTTTAGAATTTGTTAGAGTTCAAAATTTTAAGATTCTTTTACTCATCTTGATATTTACGCCTTTCTGTATTGCGATATGAAATTACTTAATATTTTAAAACATTAGCTGCAGATTTGGTACCCCATGTGCCTATGCATTAATCTGATTTGGTAGTGAAAGAGCGGTGGGGGGGGGGGGTGCTTATGATGCCAGGGTAAATTTTTCTTGCTACTCTGCCCCTGATGTCCCTCTAGACCAGCGGTTCGCAACCTTTTTGATTGTGCGGCCCACAAGTTTTGTAAAAAAACACGATTGAATCCCAGTAACTAATAGTGGCTCCCAAAAGTGTTCGTACACTTCGAAATTTTTTAGTAAAACCAAAATAACGCGAAACTGAATTCGAACATGAAGTCCAATATTTTTTCACATCATTCCTATGCCATTCTAAACAAAACCCTAGGTTTTTTTTTTTCAAAATATTGACGGATCTTCTTTTTAAAATGGGTCAAAGAACGAAGAGACAGAGAAATAACACGCCGCAAAAATTATCGTACACTCGAATTTTTTCGAATAAATTCATAATTAAAATTATCATATGTCTTTTTTTTTATTATTATTTTTGCGTTGTGTTGAGCCTTTAAAGTCATTTAGCTTTAATTGTTTTTATTACTTATTCCCTAACATTGTGCTTATTACTTTAAAATGGCTGGTATTCGTAAAAAAGCACAAACACCATTCAAAATTTGAATTTTTTCTTCACAGTAGCGGTAAATTGGTTTGAAATGTCTCTAAGTTAGTAAATTTATTCTATTCTATAGTAAAGTGCTTGATTAAATGCTTTGAAGAAAAGAAGTGGACCGAAAAAAAGGTAAGAAAAAGTCAACCGGCTAAGTTGACAAAGCGTGATCGGAGATTTACAGTTAAAAATTTTGTGAAAAATACACATTTGAGTGCTGTAAAAGTTTCTGCAGAGTTAAATAAAAAAATTTACATTTAATTTTTACTTAAAATTGTTCGCCAAGTTCTCTGATTAGCTGGATTAAATGGGATCTCTTTCCGCAGAGATGTTCTTAACCTTTCGAAAAACAGAAAGCTTACGCTATTAGTCGCAAAATCAATGATAAATAAGCTCAAAACGTTTTAGAATTATGTCTTACAGATAAAAATGAATTCAACATTTTTGGTTAAATTAGTATAATTGTAAATAGAAGAAAAAATTAGGAACTTAATATGAAGAACTTAGTTGGACTAGTTAATCAGGACGGTGAAGGTGTTCTTGTGTGAGGATGCATATTAGCATCAGGACTTGGTAGTTTGGAATTTTTTGATGAAATAATAAATCATGCTGTTTATTTAAATATTTTAAAAACCAAGTTTAAACTCTTAACCAAAAATTTGGTTAGCGGAAAGCGAAAAAAAATGCAAAATTTCCGATTACATCAAGTGACAATCAATGAATTAAGCAAACTTGTTTCAATAAATTTTCAACTATTTTTCTTTATGTTCAGTATTAGTTTTATTTGAAAGGTTTGTCTGTATCCTGAAAAAGAAGTTGAGGGGAAAGAACATTGCGATAGCCATATGGAAGTACTTGCCACAAATGGTAATATGTAGCTGTTTTGACAGGCTTGCGGCGACCGCCAAAAAGCACCATCCCCCTTTGCCACCCTTTTTTCTCCTAAACAAATCACCATAAACCGGTCTCAGCATTTATCTTAAAATAGAGTAGATGTGCCTCAGGGATGTGCCTTCTCCCTGCCTTTGTCAACATCCCCCGGTTGGACATCACGTGATCATGGGACAACCCTCACAAGAAACTTTCCCTTATCGAAGAGAATCGCTTTTCGCAGCCATCATTTGCACAATTAAGGGAAATAAAACGCAATTCCGGAAAATGTTGACACTTTGTCCGCACATGACACATCTCATATGTTTCATTAAAAGTAATAATTAAAAGGTGGAATGAAAAAAATTTTTTTGCTTAAGAAATCACAAATGTATGCGCGTACCTTAGCAAAAAATATTGTTCATTACCTTTTCAAATTATCACTTTTTAATGAAATGCTGGACCAAATGCCAGCTTTTTCATGGAATGATCTATTAGATATCTTCCCATCATAACTTTTGTACAGACGCAGAAGCTATTTAAACTTTTTTTCAAGTGCCTTAAATCAGGGCCCGATTAAGACGTCGAGGGGCCCTAGGCCAAACCCTTTTTCAGGGGCCCCTGTAATCAAACATTACCGTTTTTTTCGTTAGGTAAAGCAATTTTAGCAATTTGGGGGCCCCTAAAGAGCGGGGGCCCTAGGCCAAGGCCTAGTTGGCCTATTAAGTAATCAGGCCATGCCTTAAATACTGAGTTCAAATAGACGACTTCAATGTTAAATATAAAAAAAAAAATCTTCAACAAAAATTAACCTTCTAAATTTTATTTTATTTAAATCAAAATTTTCAAATACAGATAAATAGATTCAATGCGTTTTTTTTTCAACAACTTTTGAAGCCAGTGTAACTATTTTTCATAAAACCATATGTAAAACCCTAAATCAATTAGAAATACAAATGTAAATAGAATTGAATATCAGTTAATTTTAATTAAACAGTATTTGCATGCGTTACACTCCAGTAATATATTAATCAAACACTAACTTTGGTTTATTCGTGATTTTTAGTCAACTTGAGTTTTTTTTTTTTTTTTTTTTTTAAGTGCTCAGAAAATAAATTCATTTGTTACTTTTCAGTCCAATTATAAATTACATGAATGGTCGTTTGGCTCCTCCCTCCCCTTCTTCCCCCAATTCTTTTTTTTTTTTTTTTGTTCCACAAAATGATAGTTCTGACAATTTAAAATCAAGTTTGCAGAAAACTAGTGATTATTGTCCCTTATACAGTATTAATTTCGTTAGTCTCCCACGTATTGGTCTTTGAATTAATTTCACTGTATGAATTAAGTGAGTTATACATTCTCATGCTTAAATATTTAAAACCGATTAATTTTATAAACTTGTTAACATGGTTATCAGCTGCTTCTGTTTCCAACATATGCTCATTTAGATTTAGAAAAACATAGTAGTAACTAGTAAAATCTGTAAAGTTGACCACCCTTGTAAGTTGACCACCTGTCTATGTTGACCGCTTTTGTCAGGAACGGAATTACCCCTATCTCATATAATGAAGGAAAACCTCTGTAACTTGACCACCTCTACTTCTTGACCACCTGTCTATCTTGACCACTAATGTACGCCAAATTTGGTCTGGAGTATTGTAAAAATCCCTTTGTAAGTTGACCACTTGGTTTATTTTTTAAACTTTCTTCAGCATATTATTTTATTTTATTATTTATTTATTTATAATATATATATATATATATTTTTTTTGATAGCTTTCAAAGAATGTTTTTAATGCTTTGATGACATACTTGCATTTTACTAACTGAACAGCAGTATAAAGTTTATGCTGCTTTTTATTCTCCAAACTTGTTTTTCATTTGTTGTTCTATTTGAGATAGCTTTTTGTACTCTGTTCAATGAAAATAGCTGTCAGTAGAAAAGTTCAAAGTCTTTTCTTTCAGTTGCAATACGTTGTGACCACACAGGAATTCTGCTAAAAAGAGCAGGCCCGGATCTATACATTTTGGGCCCCCTGCAACAAAATATGTAGGGCCTCTCCCTAGTGGCCAGCAGTGTCTATTTGAAAAGCGATAGGCCTTAGTGCTAGTTTTTTTTTTCTCTATTTTTTCATCAATTTCTAGGGTCGTCAGCCCCTTTAAGGACGCAGGCCCCTCGCACTGAGGGTACGCAGATCTGGGTCTGCTAATGAGTAATGAGTAAAGTTACATGTTTCTGGTGCAAGGGATCAAGAGATAGGACATTTTAATTTTGCCTTTATGAACTGGGAGAGTCGAGCCAGTTGCTCTTTGTGCTATAAATTTTACATAAAAAAGCTTCAAAAAGCAAGTTAGTGGAACTTGAGATTAATAAAAAGTATGAAATATTAAAAGTAATTGAAAATGGAGAAAGCGAGAGAAAATTAACTGGCATATATGGAATTTCTAAAACTACAGTGTCTAATATAGTTAAAAACAAGGCAAAAATAACAAAAGTATTGAATAGTATTTTTAATTATTGTTTCACTTTCAATAATGTTAAACAATGAAAGTGGATCTGAACAGAAAGAGTAAGGGTGAATTCCTCAAAAAATGAATACATGTTGCAAGAAATGACAAAAAAAAAAAAAAAAAACATTACCGCCCTTTATAAGTTGACCACCTGTCTAAGTTGACCGCCAAAGTACTGCACCGTGAGTGGTCAACTTACACAGGTTTCACTGTAATTCGAAATTTTTTCCATAACGCTTGTGAACATGAGTACCATTATATTTTTGTGTTTTATTTCCAAAACTTTTTCACATTCTCGACTGACACGCTCAGTTGTTCTCCACAAACATTCATCTTTCGATGGTCGCAATGAGCTATTATACTTGAATCTGTCCAAAAATTCTTAAATTTTATTAATCCTGTTTTTTGGTTTGTTGTAAATATAATCACATGTTCTTTATCAGTTAATATTGTTTCTAAGTTGTTATTGAGAAGTACTTGAAACATTTAACTCTGTCCCGCAGTGGCGTACTAAAAAATTAATTTTGTGGGGTGCATATTGTTCTTGTAACAAATTAAGACACTTTTAGAACTATCACTCGCTGAATATGATTTTAATGCCGTATTTTAATTTATTCTGTTTAAAACTGCCTAAGGATTTTTAAAAAAATATTTTATAAAAAATACAAAGATGAATTATTTAGAAATAATAAAGCTACCACAAGAACAAAATTTGCACTAGCCAAAATTTGGGAAATCTTCATTGGAAAATTATTAAAATTCATTCAATATATGAAAATACAGTCACAATATGAAAGCATCTATTCACATTTTTTGTTTCACAAAATTATTAATATTTATTATAACAAACATTCCGTTCACGCTTTTCAAATGTACTAAAAATTATAATTTTTTTAAATCAAATTACATTGTTGGAAGCGATTTTTCAGCAGTACATTAAAGTGGTTCTTAAAAGCCATGAATTTTTTTTCTTCTGTTTTTTGCAGGTCAGTTTGAGTAATTACTAAATTATTTAGAGGTAAATTAATGGCCTCAAACTTTGAAAATGAACCAAAAATTACGATTTCACGAAACTTAACAAAATGCATTTACAATTATCGTATAAATTTCAAAGTTTTTAAACATTATTATACTATTGACTTTATCTATCTATCGACTATCGAAAACATCGACTTTACTTTTTAACCGACTTCAAAAAGGAGGCGGTTATCAGTTCATACCGTATGTATGTTTTTTTTTTTTTTTG
The DNA here is from genome assembly GCF_026930045.1 of Uloborus diversus. Lineage (NCBI taxonomy): Eukaryota > Metazoa > Arthropoda > Arachnida > Araneae > Uloboridae > Uloborus > Uloborus diversus. The sequence goes on from NC_072731.1 coordinate 265,984,212, forward strand.
TTTGTTTGTCCACTCACAGCGTCTCACCTAGTGAACCGATTTTAATGATTATTTTTTTAATGGATAGGGGATGGCTCAACTTAGGTCCGATTACTTCGTTTGACCATATTTGTTCTTTAGAAAAAAAAATTATAAGTAAAAAACAGTAAATTTCACGCATTTTCCCTATTAAATGATTAACCCGACCCTTAACCTATAAAACCCGATGTTACAAAAGTTTGGTGTCATACAACAGTGATATTAATAGTAATTGTAATGATAATTTTGAGCAGAGGCGTAGGAACTTTGTAGAAGTAGGGGGAGCTGGGGCATATGATGAGAAGTGTCTGGTATGTAAGGGGCAGAAGCAGTGGCCCCTTAAAATAATAGGTGGGGGGGGGGACTTTAATTTTTTTTTCTACACATGAAATTAGCTTCGAAGCTTCCATCTCTTTTTTATCTTGTATCAATTGTTTGTGGAGAGAATGAGGTGATAAAACTTCTGGTTTTGAAAGAAGGTCAGTCAGTACTCGATGATGAGCACGTAGAGATAGAGGAGTTTCGGGGATCCTCCCGCGGAAATTTTTCAGAATTCTTGTTCTTAAAACGAATTTTTAGGCGATCTTCGGTAATGTTAAGGGGAGAAAAGTTTTGAATACGTTCCTTGAAAATTTTTAGAAATTAATGTCTTAAAAACGCGATTGTATACCATATTTGTTGACTTTAGTGAAAATATGACTCGAAGGATTGTCCTCGATCGATTTTTCGAATCGATTTACATCTCCCGCCCAATATTTCGATCTTGAAGTCTTAAACGTAATTGTAGACAACCTTCAATGATGTCAGAGGAAAAGACTGTACTAGGGCTCTACTTTGGAAACTTTTAAACTTGAAGTCCTACTAGAGAGCGTTTTTCTATGGTGTTATCAGAAAAGGTTCAGAGGTTCCTTCTCGTTAATTTTTTCGAAATTGTAATCGCTAAAACACGCGACTGTGGATCATATTTGTTGGCGTTAGGGGCCCAGCAATTTTTTTTAAATTGAAGTCCCAAAAACGGAACATTACATAATCTCCCATGTTGTTGGATGGCAAGATATCCAGGGACTCTCTTCCGGTAATTTTCAGGGAATCGGAGCCTTGAAAACAAAATTTGAGGTGCTCTGTAATAATTTTGGAGGAACGGCGTAGCATTTAGAAGAATTTCTTATTTTCTGAGAACTAGAAAAAGGCGAATAGATGAAACAGGAGGGCGGAGAAACAGAACGTTGGAAATGTGTTAAAATGAAGTGTTCGTTATATATTATATTGTTCAGATAAGTTTTTGTAAAAGTCTTTGATAGAAACAATGAAATATTAATATAATAATATTGTTGGGGTTTTTTCTGCAATAGTAGATGAAAAGTAACAGTTTTGTAAAGAAAATATATCTGTAAGTGACGAAAAAACCGTAATTTAGAAAGCAAAAAAAACAAGAATAATTGTAACTTCAAAAAATTATAATCTGAGGGGTCAGATAACTTAAAATGTGATAAGTTTTTGGAAAGTTGAAATTATTTGAACAAGTACAAACAACCTTAGCAATCTTTTTTAGTTATGTCTGGAGCACCCATGCTATTCATATTTAAATGCCAAACTGGCTCATCACCCCCAGCTTGCTAGACACTTAATCTTTTGTTCCAGAATTATAGAGAAATTAGCCCAAAAATCAAAAATAGGATGTTTTCTCTAATTTGTGTGGTCTTAAAAATGTATTCTAGATGATCTTTGTTAATGATAGGGTGGAAAAGTGGCCTGGAAGCGTTTTCCTCGGCATTTTTCGAAATTGAAACTTGAAAAATTTTATATTTTTCCTCTAATTACGTTAAGGAGGTTGGTATTTTAGGGTTCTTCTTGGAAATTTTTCAAAATTGTTGTTCTGAAAACGCAGTTTTAGACATTATTCGGAGATGTTAATTACAGGAGAAATCCAGGGCCCCCCTCCCAGAAATTTGTCGAAAATGAACAGTCTAAGAAACGCAGCTGTGTGCCATCTTTCATATCTTTATGAAGACTGGAAATTTTTCCAAATTGGAGCTGCAAAAACAATTTTATTTGACTTTTAATGACGTTAGGGGTGAGTTTTCGGGTGCTTTACCCCAGTAATTATTTGAAAGGTAAGACCTTAAACGAAATTTAAGATTATTTTAAATTATATTGGTGGAGGTATAGGGGCTGAAGCTCATTAATAAAATTTTCGAAGTTAGTTGTCAAAACTAACGTAGTTTTAGATTATAGTTGGCTATGTTACTGGGAGGAGCGGTTCGGGATCCGTCTTCAGCAATTTTCCGATAGTGAAATTTCAGAAACGCAATTTTAGATTACTAGTTGACCCGCGCGAAGCATTCGCGTTCAAAGGAAGAATTTTCTGATTTCAATGCAACCTCGAGATGCTATAGACCAAAGCAATGCGTAGTAAAGCAGCAAAATAAATTGAAATTTATCCTTCTGCAAAGTCAAACTTCGATTTACCCTCATAAAATCAATGTTTTGTTTCCTGATTTTAACAACAACAGATATACAGCTTATAATTTTGCATATTAGTGGAAACTTGGATTAAAATTCTGCTATTCATTTCCAAAATTATTTGAGTGGTTTGGTTTCTCCATAATGAAATTTTCAATTTCTAGCCTTATATTTTTATTTATTTGAAATACAAGCGTTTGCGGCCCCCGTCAATAAAAAAAAAAACATTTTGAATTTTTTGGTAGTTCAGACTTATCTTAGTTTTTACACTTTCTTTTGTTTTAAATGTCATGTCTCCAGAACATCGCGATAAAATTTTCGTTTAATTTCACCTTTTGTATTTAAACACTTAGAACTAGCACACTAACAGTGGTGTGACTAGTCATGACATTTTTAAATCTCGCCTTACTCTGTTTCAACTTTTTCTCTAATTAAAATGTATTTTGGTGGCACATATATTTTTCTCTACTTAATCATTATTTTCATGATGATATTTTTACAAAAAAAAGAAAAAGAAAAAAAGAAATTTAAAAATGCCAGCAGCCCCTATGTAGTTATGTTTATTTACGTATTTATTTTTTACTTGACTGACGCTTGTCATAGATTTGTACTAAACACTGAATACTTTCTTTTCGTTAAAAAATGTTCGAAACGTTCGTTTCAGCGCTCCTCAGAGGTAAATCATAATGCATAACCTTGCTGGGATGTTCCTAAATAATATTCAGAGATTGCATTTGCTTTCAAATTTTGCAGAAAAAACTCTTTTCGACACTTTTATTCTATTTGTTCACTTATCATTTCTATTACATGTTCTTAAAATCGTAAAGGTTTCCTTTCTGCTTTTTTTTTCATTACTAATATGAAAATGGTGACGCCATTTCTGAAAAACTGGGGGGGGGGGGTAGCAAAACCCTTCTTGGTGATGGCTCTGGTGCCCCCCCACCAAAAAAATGTTTGGTTATGCTACGCCTCTGACTGGTACTGATTTTCGCAGGCCGCGGAGTAGAGTCCACTTTCCCGCACTTCGGTAATCAAGAATGTTTAAACAGTGAAAAAAAAGGTGAAGGTGAATTCAAGTGCACTGACCACTCCGTCTGCTCATTGCTTTTGTTGCTCATTGGGTAGAAATTCCGAAATTCCCAAAAAAGGCAGATCACATTTTTGAAATCAGGTTTGAGGTAAACAATGTACGGCAAAAAACAGCAGTGAAAGAATTTTCCGGGGGAGCTAAGCCGATCTGAAATACTCCAGGGGAAGCTCAAGCTCCCTCAGCTCCCCCCGTTCCGACGCCTATGATTTTGAGTGAAGGCTTCTCTGAAGCAAGCATCAAATTTCTTCAGTGTCATTGCTCAAAAGTGGGAGTAAACCTAACGTGGAAGCGAGGTAATACAGTGATTAGGATCTGCTTAGCCTTCACAATGCTACCAGGTTACGTTTGCCTCAACTTTAGTAGTACTTTATCGTTATCATCTATGCCAATAGCAGATGATCGGGGCTAAGTAAGGAGATACAGGATTGCATTACAAGCGTCTTGTATGCTGTGAAATGTAAATTAGTTTGGGAAAACGTATTATTTAAATGGTTATAATTAAATTAACACGCAAATGAATTCCAGAAAGGAGCAAAGATAAGTCTTTAGTGCCAATCGCTTAAAGTTTAAGGCGTGTTTATAGTTTTTTTTTTTTTTTTTTTTTTTTTATTATAGGGCATTTTTATGAAAAAAATAAGGTGAAGTTTCGTGATAGTAACTTCTTACTATTTCTGAAATACATTTACACTAAAAAGAATAAAATAAAAACATTTTGAAAAAAAAATAGAACCGACTTCAAAAGTGCTCTAAAACGTGAAAAATAATTTTATTCTTTAAACACCATCGATAATACTTTTAAACATAATTTTTGAAGTTGGCGCAAAAACGATAGATAAGATCATTCAGAACCATAACTCAACTATAACTATAAAAAATTAACCAGACCCAGTTCTTCACTACCACTTACATTATGCATTGATGACAGCATATTTGAGTAACGATATAACTGTTTCTTTTCTAATTTTTGATTTTCTGAAAAAAATATGAACGAAGCATGTTACACTGGATTTTACTTTTTGTTTTTGCGCCAACTTCAAAAATTATGTTTAAAAGTATTATCGATGGTGTTTAAAGAATAAAATTATTTTTCACTTTTTAGAGCACTTTTGAAGTCGGTTCTATTTTTTTTTCAAATTTTTTTTATTATTTGAAGTTAAAAATGTATCATCAATGCAAAAACTAAGACTTTTGTCTCTGTTAGCAGGATACTTTGACTTTCAATAGCTAGCTTGTAGCAAAGAGCAATTTCACATTTTGTTTGTATGGCCACACCGCCCTCTATTAAATCCGTCACTGGCCTTTAGAGCAGGAGTCTCCAAACCATGGCCCGGGGGCCAAAAGTGGCTCTGGAGCATACGAATTTTGACCAGCGGCAACTGGTCAACTTTAAACTCAATAAACCAACAAAGTAATAATAATTAGGTATATTTAATTACACAGTGAAAATTTCTTATCTGTTTACATTCTGTAAGTTTCTGATTTTCACACATATTAGGGCAATTGCAATATCAGCCCTTAAAACACTTATCATCGTGTAATTCAGTTCCTGTATTCTATCTTAGAGACATATTCAACTCGATTGTGTTCGATTTGATTGAATCCTAAATACTAATAGGGTAGCGCGAAATTTACTTCCAAGTATGGTAAAAAAAATTTCTGGCTGCGTTATTGGTAGGTACAGTAATTTTGTACTTTGTTAAAATTTCAACTATTGGTAGGTATGATTGATCGTATTCGATACGACCGAATTCTGTTAGGGTTGAATATGCTCCTTTATGTAACATTTTAAAAAATCCTTACAATTTTGTACTTTGTTTCGTTAGAAATTAAGGGTAGCACTAGGCTCCAAGTTCCGGGACCTTGCGCCTCGGCACGATCCCAAAACAGATATCCTTAATCGAGCAGAATAAGGGGAATAAGACTCAAATAAAAAAAGTTAGATGGGTAGAGGAGAGTCGGGAAAATGCGACAGTGCTACACTAATTCCGAAACAGAATATGAAAAAGCTTTTCTAGCTTGCCCAATAAATATAGCAGCGAGAGTCTAAAGTGCTGCACCTATACTGGACCAGCAGGAAATTATTTTTCATTGTATTGCTGCATGAACGCAGAGTTGTCATATTTCTCCTGACTCCCCTACAGGAAAAAGATATCGGAAAATATTTCCAAGTCAATAAAATTCTTAATGCCATTAATTTGGTTTGTACTGAAATAAACCAATTTGAAATTAGTTTTTAAGTAATTTTGAACATTTAAAGTTTTAACCCATTAAATAACAAACGTTAATTGTAATGCTTTTCTTCTCGTGTTAATGTTTCCAACGCCTGGCGGATGAGAACTAAAGATATGAAGTAAAATTTGAAACTTTACTTCTGCATAACCAAGAACAGACGCATCAAATATGCACATTTGAAACGAAACAGATGTGTAATACGTTTGGAGTGTTGTGTGTTTGATTCGCGCTTAACGTCTTTAAACAGAGCCAAAATTTGTTCTTCTAAGACTGCAACTTTTATGAATTTCCGGAGAGTTTTCATAGAGAGACTCCAAAAATTCCCATTTTCTAAACATAACCAATCATTGACTAAAATTGCGTCTTTCAGACTTCACTGGCGAAACTTTTCCAGAGAGGGTCTCCGAACCCTCTTCATTTCCTAAACTTCACAAGTTATAGCCTAAATTGGAGTGTTTAATCTCGAAAGATTTCCGGAGAAGAGCCACCTAGTAACTTAAATTCACCAGAAGTTAAGTAAAACTCATTCTTAAAAATTCCGATTTTGAAAATTTTTCGAAGTAAATCATCAAAAATTTCCTCTCCTAACATCCCCAACACACATAATCTATAATCATGATTTCTCGAGTTCTGCAGGAAAAAACTTTCAGAGAGAGCCCCTGGACCACGCCCGGATCTACAAATCTTGGGCTCCCTTGCATTAAAATCTCTAGGGCCCCTTCCCAGAGGCCAGCAGTGTATATTTGCAATGTTAATAAGTCTTAATGCTAGTTTTTTTCAATTTTCTTCATTCAATTTCTTAGGCCGTTGGGCTCCTTTGGGACGTGCGCCCCCCCCCCCCCCGCACATCGCAGGGTCCGCTGGTACGTAGATCCGGGCCTGCGCTGGACCATCACAGATAGCATAAAATTGCGTTTTTAATCTTTTTTTTCTTCAAATTTCTGGAAAGAGCATTCGATTCCCTAAAATCGTTTAAGAAAGCTTGAAATTGACTATAGTAAGGGAAAATACTCCGGGAAGGAACCTCAACCCAATCTCACCTACCTGTACCACCAAATCTCCAAAACTTTTCAAAAATTACAGTTTTTACATCAATTTTTCAAATTTCTACGGGAGAGTCCTGACCCCCTTCACGCATCCGCTTCTTTTTACTACCTTTCTCTAGCAATAAGTGGGGTATAATGTTTATACTCTAGCTTTTATCTACGTTTTTTCGATAGGGAGCCATACCATGTTTTCACGCCTCTTTCTGTTCTGCGAATGCATTTTTATCTACCAATGTGATAATTTACTCAGCTTTATAAGAAGTTTTTGCCTGAGCATGGTTTTGGCTAGTATCCAGACTCATGAGCATAAAGTTAGAACGTAGTTGCTATCTCTGTATGCTGTAACTGACATTTTCGGTGTTTGCTTGCAATTTCGTCTTAGTTCTAGCCATGGGGCGGTAATTTGTAGCTTTATATCCAACTGAGGTGCATACAGAGTTTTCAGACCTTTAATATGTTCGCGAAATTATTCATATTCTTCAGTATACTATATAAGTTTATTTCAAGTAAAAAACCGTATTTAAAGTCCTAACTTTTACGGGAGAGTTATCCATTGTAGAAAAAAATTTCATATTGTTTAAATAAGGGTGTGTGTCTCTCTACCCCCCCCCCCCCACACCGATATTGAGAGTATCCGCAAAAACGACGAAAACGACCCTTTAAAACGGTGACTCCTTACTTGGACCGAGGTTAGCCCCCCACCCCTCTTGCTTGAGTTCTAGATCCGCAACTGAAAAAATCGAATGTTCGGCGTATCCAAATACTTCAATATTCTGCAGTGGAATAGTAAACAAGTTTAAATGATCCATAATTAGAGAACAAACACATTTTTTTATGCATTGAATAAAACTTATAACATTGTACCAGAGTATAAAATTTGTTCAAATTGTTACTTTCTAATTTTATCAGATTCGAAGTTGATCTAAATAATTTTGCTTTTCAAATTTTCTTAAATCTTATGAGAGCACGTTAGCCGTCATATTACAAACTCATTTAAATATGACACAGTAACCAGAAAAAAAATCATTATCTTAAGTAATATTAAATATATAAAGTCCATTTATTGTTACCTAACATTAACTGCTAATTTTTCATGTAAAATACGTAGTTAAAAAATGGAAAATCACCTGATATTAAATTTAGCAGTAATTTAATTTCTGAAGTTTTACATCAAATGATAGAGTAAATATTGTTTAAAAACAACCTAATTAAAATTAATCGTTGTAATCAAAGTTTGATAATCCTTTGCAATAAAGAGAAAAAATGTAAAATGCGTGGCAGTTTTAAATTTCATTCATCAATCAGTTTCCGAAGAGATTAACATTTTAGAAACTCACATGAATAAATCGTAATTTGTAATGATATGTTAAGCAACTCGGGTTTCTTTTTCTATGGAAGAAACACCAGATTCTTTATTTATTACACAAAATGTTATCGTACTTATCAGTTATCGAATCATATATAGGAAAGAAATTAATTATACATTTTTGCAGAGTTTCAGATAAACATATACCACATTAGCCTTTCGCTATATTTGTTTTTTCTTTTGGAATGTTTTATTTTAAATTAAGAATTATACTTAATATAGATAAGTTTATGTTGTTAAATGCAAATGTATTTACTTTTCCGGAAAAAAAAAATCTATTTTAAATTGGTGTAAAATTAAAATCTTGCAGTAAACAATTTTAAGCAAGTATTCTTCTGAATATTCGGTTTGAATTTTAACCGAATATTTGGTATCCGGAATTCAGGAAAATATGGCATTCTGTGCATCTCTAAAAATAACCATCATATATTGCTGCCAGGAATAATAAGCGAGTTAAAATTTTAATTTGCAAAATTTTAATCCTCTATTATCTAATATTTTATGTATTTTTTCCCAAAATTTGTTATTGAATTCCCACTTCATTTGCTCTAATAAAATGACTGTTCCCAGCTATGTCGTTTTGGAAATACGTTCCATATAACCAAAAATGCGCCTTGATTTGGAAGCCGCAGGACACCCAATGTTTAGTACTCAATGCTAAAGAATACTAAAGTTACAACATGTGTCGATTCTTCTACTAAACTTAAACTTCTACTAACGCACTAAGAAAAATTCAATAAAATTTTACTTATTTTTTTTTTTTTTTTTTTGCTTTAAAAATGAAACTTTTACATACCAATAAGAACGATACTTGTATTCAATTTTTTTTTCTTTTCTTTTTTTGGTCAACTTTTATGGGACAAGAATTAAAATGGCTAAACATTTATTTGTTAGAGTTCATTTGCTGAGTTTTACAAGAAATTTGGAGAGAATAACAGATGGATTAAGTTAAGTCCTCGTTCTGCGGTAAAAACGCACATTTGTGTATGAGGTCCTCGTTTACATTGAAAAAAAAAAAAAAAAACATGTTTGAAATTTTTTGAAAAATTGAAGTTCTTACGCACTAATCAAATGATTTTAAGCATAAAAATCAAAACGATGTTCTTCTGACATAACGTCTTCAGTAGGTCCTCGTAATTAAAAAACATGAGCGTTCAATTAAATAAATAAAAAGCCATCACTTTTATATATTAAACGTTCTTTATAAGTGCTGTATATTAGAAGTCAATAAAGAACTGCACTCTGAGGCAGTGCCTTATCTCAAAAATATTCGTGGTGCGCTTAAAATACAGCAATAAAGCGCGCAGACAGATTCATTATTTAGCGAATCGCTGTACGGTTCTGTTTTACTTTTTAAATTTTTTTTCGAATTTCCGAAAGTGATTCGGATAATCGGAGTTCGGATAACTGGAATTCTACTACTTGTTAGAGTTTATTAGCTGAGTAACACAAGAAAACCCGAGAGAATAATGAAAGGAGAGCAAAGTCCTCGTTCTCAGGTACAAACGCACATTTGTGTATGAGGTCCTCGTTCTCAGGTACAAACGCAAATTTGTGTATGAGGTCCTCGTTCTCAGGTGCAAACGCAAATTTGTGTATGAGGTCCTCGTTCTCAGGTACAAACGCACATTTGTGTACGAGGTCCTCGTTCTCAGGTACAAACGCACATTTGTGTACGAGGTCCTCGTTCTTAGGTACAAACGCACATTTGTGTATGAGGTCCTCGTTCTCAGGTACAAACGCACATTTGTGTATGAGGTCCTCGTTCTCAGGTACAAACGAACATTTGTGTATGAGGTCCTCGTTCTCAGGTGCAAACGCAAATTTGTGTATGAGGTCCTCGTTCTCAGGTGCAAACGCAAATTTGTGTATGAGGTCCTCGTTCTCAGGTACAAACGCACATTTGTGTACGAGGTCCTCGTTCTCAGGTACAAACGCACATTTGTGTAAGAGGTCCTCGTTCTCAGGTACAAACGCACATTTGTGTATGAGGTCCTCGTTCTCAGGTACAAACGCACATTTGTGTATGAGGTCCTCGTTCTCAGGTACAAACGCACATTTGTGTACGAGGTCCTCGTTCTCAGGTACAAACGCACATTTGTGTATGAGGTCCTCGTTCTCAGGTACAAACGAACATTTGTGTATGAGGTCCTCGTTCTCAGGTGCAAACGCAAATTTGTGTATGAGGTCCTCGTTCTCAGGTGCAAACGCAAATTTGTGTATGAGGTCCTCGTTCTCAGGTACAAACGCACATTTGTGTACGAGGTCCTCGTTCTCAGGTACAAACGCACATTTGTGTATGAGGTCCTCGTTCTCAGGTACAAACGCACATTTGTGTATGAGGTCCTCGTTCTCAGGTACAAACGCACATTTGTGTATGAGGTCCTCGTTCTCAGGTACAAACGCACATTTGTGTATGAGGTCCTCGTTCTCAGGTACAAACGTACATTTGTGTATGAGGTCCTCGTTTACATTGAAAAAAAAATCATGCTTGGAATTTCTAAAAAAATTAAAAAATCGAGGCTCTTACGCACTAATCAAATGATTTTAAGCATAAAAATCAAAACGATGTTCTTCTGACACAACGCCTTCAGTAGGTCCTCCTAATTAAAAAAACATGAGCGTTCAATTAAATAAAAAGCCATCACTTTTATATATTAAACGTTCTTAATAAGTGCTGTACTTTAGAAGTCAATAAAGAACTGCACTCTGAGGCAGTGGCTTATCATCTCAAAAATATTCGTGGTGCGCTTAAAATACAGCAATAAAGTGCGCAGACAGATTCATTATTTTGCGAATCGCTGTACGTTTCCGTCTTGTTTTTTAATTTTTTCCTAAATTTCCGAAAGCGATTCGGATAATCGGAGTTCGGATAACTGGAATTCTACTATTTGTTAGAGTTTATTAGTTGAGTAACACAAGAAATCCCAAGAGAATAATGAAAGGAGAGCAAAGTCCTCGCTCTCAGGTACAAACGCACATTTGTGTATGAGGTCCTCGTTTACATTAAAAAAAAACATGTTCGAAATTTTTTTTAAATTAAAAAATTTAGGTTCTTACGCACTAATTAAATGATTTTAAGTACAAAAATGTAAAAATTGTTCTTCTAACACAACGCCTTCAGTCGGTATGACGTGCGAAAACGTAGGGTCCTCGCTTTGCACCATCCGCACACATTTGTGTATGAGGTCCTCGGTTACATTGAAAAAAAACATGTTTGAAATTTTTTGAAAAATTAAAAAATCGAGGTTGTTACGCACTAATCAAATGATTTTAAGCACAAAAATCTAATAAGTGTTCTTCTGACACAACGCCTTCAGTAGGTCCTCGGTGTGACGGTGAAAAAGTAGGGTCCTCGCTTTGCACCATTTGCACACAGTGGTGTGTGTGCATGTGTGTGTATGTGTTTGTGTGTGTATATGTGTGTATGTATGTGTGCGTTTGTGTTTGTGTGTGTATGCGCGTGTGTGTAGGACATGGATGCAACCTGGAGACGGCGTTCGCTATAGGAGCAGCATCGTGAGGAGCCGGTCGTCGGTGATGGTGCGGAGGGTGGCGGTGGGGAAATAAAATGATAGGACGCCAAAAACAGTCAAATGAAAGCAATAAGCAATCGTGATTGCTCAAAAAAAAAAAAAAAAGGTTTTTTTTTTAGATCATAAAATTTGAGAAATGCTTTAAAAAATTAAAAAAGGAAAACAACTCGCAAGAAAAAGAGCTAGAGACACACATATAACATCTACTGAGAAGGAACATTGGGCATCATTGAAAACAGTTCTAAAAAATTATATTAATTTGAATATTTGGCATCTTGTATTCAAATTATGTTTTTCGCAATCACGAACGTGTGTGTTTGTGTAGGCGCATGTATGTGGGTGCGTGTATATGTGTGTATGTATGTATGTGTGTGCGTGTTGTGTATGCAGTGCTGTGTGTGTACGCGTGCTCGTGTGTGTAGGCGTTCGTGCGTGTGTATGTAGGCATATGTGTTTGTGTCTGTGTGCAGGCATGAGTGTGTGTATGTGTATGTGTAGAAGTGTGTTTGTGTCTGTGCGCAGGCATGAGTGTGTGTGTGTGTGTGTGTACGTGTGTGTAGGCAGTGCTGTGTGTGTACGCGTGCTCGTGTGTGTAGGCGTTCGTGCGTGTGTATGTAGGCATATGTGTTTGTGTCTGTGTGCAGGCATGAGTGTGTGTATGTGTATGTGTAGAAGTGTGTTTGTGTTTGTGCGCAGGCATGAGTGTGTGTATGTGTGTGTACGTGTGTGTAGGCGTGTGTGTGTAGGATATGGACGCAACCTGGAGACGGTTTTCGCAAGAGGAGCAGCATCGTGATGTCGGTCGACGCGACGGTGGTGCTGGCAGAGGGAGGTGGTGGGAAAATAAAATCAGTGTAACTTCAAAAACAGTCAAATGAGAACAATAAGCAATCGTGATTGCTCAAAAAAATAAGAAAAAAATTACAATGCTGCATCCTATTTGTCGAATCACGTAATCAAAATAATCAAAAAAAAAAAAAAAAAAGGAGGTCACAATGACCTCCGGTGACTCCCCATGTGGGCGACTCTAATAAGGGGGTGGGGCGCAATTTCTTTAGTTCGCCAGGGCGCTAGACCCCCATAGTTACGCTGCTGATAGGTATAACTTACATTCTAATTCAATTTGGACAAAGTTATTTTCTCTCTCAAGTTTTAGCAATTAATCGATGTTGGTCTGCTGGAAAGTAGGTTCGTTAAGTTCTAGACGGACCTTATTCGGTTTTAAATCAATTTCTTATGATCACATATGCATGTGAATAAATTCGACGTCTCATTTGTTTTCATTGAGTTAGTACGTTGTTTCTCTGCAGTAAGTCGAAAGTTGCTTAATTGGTTATTAACTTTTTGGAAAACAGAACTAACTTTAAATGTAAATATAAATGTTTTCTGCAGATTCATATTTATAAAACAGTTTGTTATTTTAACAAGCGAAAATATTTCATGCTTCACGAAGCAAGGAAAATGGTTTTCTAAATTTTTTGGCCTTTACATAATTTGACAAATGGTTTTAAAAATCAAATATGATCAAATGGGAAAATTTACTTTCCATTAACCATAATCACTGTTCGTGTTGCTTTTAGTATGCTAGCTGTGTCTTTGGTGGATGGGTTGTTTGTTTGATGGGGCAACTTTTTAACCGATGCTAAAACAAAAATAAATACCTGCAACTTTAAAGTTAATCGTAAGTTATATGTACATAATAATGGTTCTCTAAATGTGAATATGTGGGGTCAACTCGGAAACAACCTGATCGATTTCGCTGACATTTTCAGTTTGTTTCTATTAGTGACAGGAAGGTTTATAGGACGTTAAAAAAAAAAAATCGAAACGTAGCTCCTTTTTACTTCCTTTTACAAAAAGAGGAAGTATAGTATTCGCAAAAAAAATTTCTCTCAAAAATCGACCTTAATTTCCATTTTACTCACCCCCGAATGAATGTTGAGGTTTTTTTTTTTTTTTTCGACTCGACCACACGTGGATAAGTACTTGAGAACGTATAGACACGCGAAATATCCATAAAATGATGATTCCCGAGTTAGTTACAACGAATTTTCTCGCGACGTCTGTATGTAGGTATGTATGTATGTGCGGATGTGCGTATGTATGTCGCATAACTCAAGAACAGTAAATCGTAGAAAGTTGAAATTTGGCACGTAGACTCCTAGTGGGGTCTAGTTGTGCACCTCCCCTTTTGGTTGCATTCGGGTGTTTCTGAATTTGTCTTTTGCCTCTTTTTTTCGGGGGGGGGGGGAATCATTGTTCATTTCGATGTAAACTCAAGTGGTGCTATAATTTGGCGAACACTTGGCGATATATCGCCAGTCTTTTGGTCGCCAAGTTTTGTCACCAACTTGGCGACAAATTTGGCGATTTCTTTTTTTTTAAAATTTGATTCAATTTGGCCACTGTTACTTAGAGAGTAAACTATTGAATCACATTAAAATTGCCAATAATGGGGAAATGACATTAAATTGGAGTAAAAGGAAGTCATGTGATGCACACATCAGCTCGTTTACTTCAACTTAAGACCTAATTTTCAAATAAGTTTTCTAATATCAAAATGAAAAAAATACTCGCTCGTATTTCTGTATTACTATTATACATCATTCGAAGGAGCAGAGTTTTCTGCGCAAAGTTCCAATCCTCTAAGTTAATTATGCCGGCAGTTATGAACGGTTTTATCTTGATTGTTAAAGGCTTTCCTCCAATGCAGTCACTAGACTAACCAAAACTATATTTACAAATCGCTTTTGTATAAATGGAAGTTGGAGTTTAATGATTAAAATCAAGACAATTAAAACAAATTCAGAGGTATTTTTTATATTAGTGTTGTTCTTTTCCATCGGTTACCATTAATGTTTTCTTAAGCAAGTTAGTTGTAAGTGGCTAAGGACGGATACAAGGGCGATCGCTCTTCCCTTGAGAGACCCTGTACCGGTAATTTTTCGGAACTGAAGTCCTGAAATGCAAGTATAAGCCCTTTTTGATGATGTTAAGAAAAGGAGTAGTGTTTGAATCTCTCCTCTAGAAACTTTTCAGAATTGAAGATTCCAAAAAAGCAATTTTAAGCAATCCTTGGTGATGTTAGGAAAAGAAGTTTGGAAGGCTACCCCTGAGCATTTAGTGAAATACAGTCAATTCGCGATAACTCGAATCTGAAAAGACCGACGAAAAACTTCGACTTATCGCAAGTTAGACATAACGTTAGTTTTAATTTTTGACATTTTAATATTAAAAACCATCGAATATTTTAATTAATAGGTACATAGAACAGACAAAATTACAGAACTCAAAAGTTTTTAATTACAATATGCACAGTTTAAACAAAAATATTGAGAGAGAAAAAAACCAAAAGCATGGTTTTGATTTCGATACTTCTGGAATCACTTGAATAGAGCTGATTCTACTTCAAGAAAGGTGCGCATCTCCATTCGTTTCAAATTAAGATTCATGGATTCTACCGCTTCAGAAGTTTCTCTTTTTCTTTTAATATCATTGACTGAGTACATATTTGCTTAGACATCTTTAATAGTAAAGAAAACTCACTCTGTCTCTCAAAAACTTATCAGCAAATGACCGAACTAAAGAATGAAGGGGAACGCATTTTAACTTAGTTCCGACTTTAAATAAAGGTACACTCAGTTCACTTGACAACTGTACAGCTTAAAAGCAAATTTGTAGTCCAGCAACATGTCAAAGTGTAAACAGTACCGCAAAAGAAAACAAGCTGTCTCATTTCCGCACGTGTAACTCCTTTATCGCACATTGACTCAACAGGTGCTCTTCTTGCTTTAGAGGTCTATTGTGCAGGCATTGCAAGTGAAGGTGAATTAATTTTTCTCTCATAGTCACTTGTTTCTTTCTCGGTTTTTTTTCGTTATCTCAAAATAAATTTCGTGTCATCTTTGAAAAAACTTCGAGTTAAAGGAATATAACTTCGAGATATCGAAAATATTTAGCATGTAATTAAAAACAAAGTGGTCGGGGTTTGATACAAACTTCGAGTTATAGTAATATTCGAGTTATTGGACTTCGAGGCATCGCGAATTGACTGTATAGGTAATAAAGTTACGATTGCATGCATCTCGGGTAATGACCCCCACCCCACCCCCCCCCTCTTCGTGTTTCGCAACATCACAAGTATTCTAACATTTTATACTATTGCTTAAAATATTACAATATAAGAATAGCACACTTTCAACAACTTCAACAATAGCTTCCAAGCGGCCGCTTCAGAATGATTGAATAATGCAATAAGCTGTGCACAATATCGGCAGTTTTTTTTTTTTTTTTTTTGTAATAATGAAAAGAAAGTTGTTTCGTAACATAGCCGTTAGAATGTGCGAAGTCGGAGTCATGGAGTCGGGCTTATTTTTGAGTAAAGCAGCCTGAATCAGAGTCTGAAGGTTCTATAATCCCATGAGTCGAGTCAGTCATTTTCCTTCGGAGTCCGCAACCCTGCTAAAGGCTTCAGAGTCGGAGTGATTTTGAGGAAAAGGAGTCGAAGTCGAAAGCTCTGAAACGCCAGGTGTTGAAGTCACTGCCGGAGTCGGTCCTTTTTCCCTCCGACTTCGCAGCTCTGTTCTATTCTTTATTTTTTTAAAATTTTATTTACTCATTTTTTCGCATTTAAAGTCAAATATATTTTAAATAAGCAACGATAAAATTAAAAATTTTAAAAACCCCCGACTGAGTCGCAATTGTCGAATCAAGAGGGAAAGCTGAAAATCCTTTTAAAAGCCTTACATTATTAAAAATCAATGCCAAGTATTTTATTTGCTGTTAAGTAGAAACTGGCAGCAGAATTTTTTTTTTTAAATCATTGTGTTTTATTTCCTTGTCGGACAACAATGAATTCGGTTATCAATCACGTGGATCAAGGCTTAGCCGTTATTAAAATCTGTTTTAAAAAACGTTATACTTCGAATTCTATGAAACATGGAAGTTCCAAACACATTCCATCAGACGCGGAAATTTTTTTTTCTTTATTTTGGTATCAAATTTTTAACTATGTTTTCACTGCAAAAATCGCGAAAATCCTTTTAGAAGTTTTTAATTAATATCTTCGTTAGTTAATGTCATCCAAAGACTCAACCTAGCTAAGAACACTCTCGATCAATTCTCCTGAACAAAAAAAAAAATGTTTTTCAAAATCGTTGCATCCATTTAGGCCAGGGTTGGCCGCATTGAACCCAATGGTTTTTTTTTTTTTTTTTTTTTTTGAAAAACCCATTTAAAGAAACCCATTATTTAGCCCACTTTTGGGTTTTTTTAAATTTTCTGAGAAGTTTTTTAAAAATTAATTTATTTAAATACTTTCTCAATTTAAACTTTTTTTTATTTGTTCTTCACCACAGACAATGGACATAAAAAATGAATTTTGAACTTTAATAGTATTTCTTAACTCTTAACGGCATTTAAAAATTCTTCAAAGATTTAAAAAAAATGTATTTAACTTTTTTCTTTAACTGGCCAATAATTAACTCAAATTACCTTGACTAAGTCTTGTTGCGTCATATTTTCTCAATATTTGTAGATTGTACAAAGAAACTACTCTAGCTAAAAGGCTTTCATGTGAATTATTTTCTGCAAACCAACACATTACAAATCTCGAATAAACACAAGGAATATTTTTTAGAAAATAACAGATTTTTCAAACGGTCGACAGAAAACAGAACTGGATGTACAGTATTTTCATTATCTTACGAAAAAGTTTAATATTTCTTACTCTGTACACCAAAATAGAAAAACAGGCAACATAAAATTCAAAGAAATGTCTCTATTAAGCTGGAATTTAGTAAAAAGGGATTTAAACTACTTGAAGTTATACGGTAGTTTTGCACAACAAAATGAAATACAATAAAGTAAAATGCGAAAAAAAAAAGTAACTAAAAACGAAGAATAGATTTTATCACTCGAGAAGTAACTTTGCCTTAACTATTGGTAATAATGAAAACTAAAAACTCTGAAACTTCGCCATTCTTGGGTTTTGTCGTCTTTTATACTTTTCTTCAGAAAGCGCTGAATTTTAACTAGTTTTCCAACTTTTTTTACCCGAAGACAATTTTCGCGCTTAGTTCATATACTTACGCTACAATATGCTATTAGTACCCCACATTTTCCCTAAAAAAAGACAAAAAAAAACCACATTTCTTTTTAAAAACCCAGCTTTAGTTGGGTTTTTTGGGTTTTATTTAAAAAAACCCAAAAAACCCTGGGTGCATGGGCTTTTTTTAAAAAAAACCGGGTTTTTGCCAACCCTGATTTAGGCGCTAGTGTGCCACAGACAGACACACAGATACACAGATTACACAGATACACAAATACACAGACATGTCATACTTATAATCCCCGGTGGTTAAAAAAAATAAAGGAGAGCAAAATTAACTTGTACGATTTAAAGTTACACGGAATGACTGCACATTGATTCCAGGTTTCTATTTATCTTGAGACCATCATGCACTGTAAAAAAATTCCGAAACGTTACTGGTTATTTTCGTGGAACCTTTCGGGATTCCAGAGCTTTTCACCTATTTCCCCGCAAAATCAAGTATTTTCGCAAAAAAGTTTCCTGAATTGCTAAAATATGAACGGATGCAGACTTCTCACTGGTGTAAAGGATATTTTTTGCTACCAGTTTAAAGATTGATTGAGTGTGTTTATTAAGTGCTTTAACTTGATTACGGCCCGTCCAGATTGACGAAGTTCCCAATGGGGGCAAATATGTCACTGGATAGCTGCAGTCTTGCGAGGCAAGGAATATGCTTGGTTCTTGCTCGCAATTTTCGTGTAGCTTTGGCCATGGTAGCTCCAATGCTTCCTTAGTAAATCAAGGAAGTTCTAATCACATAATTAAATTTCGTAGAAGGTTCACGACTGGCTTTAACCGGAGAGATTTTCCAATATTTCAGAAAGGTTACTGACTTTTATCGAAAAGCGTTCCTGGTTTTTGCAAAATATGTTACTGGTTGAAATTGGGCACATCAGCTGCCGATTATTTTCCAGGAACGTTTCTGAATCGTTTTTACAGTGTGATGCACTTCCACTCGGTTATTTCCCTTCCGTTTTTCAACTAAATAACCACTCCAAGCATTCTCTTCCGAGACGCGGCCACTCTGACACACACACGAGCCATTAAACCACCACAATTCACGCAATTCAATAATCACACACGTCGTAATGCGATATTCTCGGCAATAAAACCGATTCGAGAAAACAGCCACCTCACGTGCCAAATGAGATTTTACCAAAATAAGACTTCTGGGGGCTCATTTCCCGGTCCAGCACCCGTGCGTCCCATTCCTAGTGACCCATTACGGTGGCGCCTCGCGCGTGGCCCAGAGACGACTCAAAAAAATCAAATTTACGACCCATTTCACTGAGCTCTTCCTCTCCGATAATGAGTCGGCCCGACGTCACCTCTAGAAGGCCCGAACCGTCGCGTTCATTCAAATCGGGTGCAATGGGTTGCCGCTTTTTCAGTTAAGGTTACGGAGAAACTGCCATTTTTTATTTCTTCCGAATCTGTTTCTTTATTGTAATGTGACCAGACGTCCCGCGTTTTGTCTTACTGTCCCGCCAAAGTGTCCCGCTTTGTCGAAAAAGTCCCGCTTTTTAACACGCGTTTATTAGCTTCACCTGTATGTATGTATGTATGTATGTATGTATGTATCTTGTAATGGAATCTTGCAGCTCAAATTTCGCCCACTTCCTGCGATCGGATTCTTTTGAAATTTGGCACGCGACCTCAGACCTGATGACAATGCAATATTCTATAATCAGATTAATTATTTAACTCTTTTAATTGTGAGTTTTCTCCAATTTTAATCAATATTTGCATAAATCCAACAATGTGAAAAAGGAAAAATTTAAAAAAATACATTAAAAAATACTTGCAAAAATTATTTAAAAATATCTACAAAAACCTTTAATTTTTCTGCATCAGACAAAATTTGTTCCAATGTTCCAAGGTAATTAGAACATGAAATATAACTGTTTTTAACTAATTTCATGCCAAAATTGAGGTGAGCCTTCAATTGGAAATTTATTGCTGATGAGACCATTGTTGAACAAAACTTTTATTCAAATGCATCTCAAATTTTCAAAGTTATATAAATATGATTTCCGCAAACATACATCGATGACTCACAGTAGCTTCCCATCGGGGTGCCCTTGTCTTAACTTTGAGATATTACCTCGCACTCGTTTCATAAATAATTTCGTCAATTAAGTCCCAATCTAATTCAAATTTTCATATACCGCAAAAAAAAAAAAAAAAAAAAAAAAAAAAAACTTTGCCTGATAATTTTCTAACAAAAGACTAAAAAACAGAAAAATAAAATAATAGTTTAAAAAACTAAAAAACTTTTGCTTTCGTAGCAAAATGAACTAAAAAGTGAAAAATAGTCTTTGGATGATAGTAGTTGACCAATCACTTAATTTTAATGGAATACAAAAAAGCGTGGGGGGCTTCTTATCAGTTGTCTTGAATTTCTTCCATTTAATGTCCAAGCAAAAATGTAAATAGACAGCACCCCACGCTTTTTTGTATTCCATTAAAATTAAGTGATTGGTCAACTACTATCATCCAAAGATTATTTTTCACGTTTTAGTTCATTTTGCTACGAAAGCGTGTTTTTTTAGTTTTTTAAACTATTATTTTATTTTGTTTAAATTCCGTCACACAAGAAATATAACATACAATCTAGATTTTTTAAACGCTTTTTCGATTTTTTTGCTGTCGGTAAACGTAAGAACGCCATGTAAAATGTTATTCTTTAATGTTTAATACGCTGAACTACCTCCACCATGATTTGGATTGAAGAGGAGGAGCTGTTGAAACAACGCAAATATCAGTTGCCTCTTTAAAAAGTATTCTTTTAACTAAAATTAACTTTTCTTATTCATGCAAGGATTTCCTTGATTTTCTGAAAGGCAACAAGAATTTGCTTCTTAAAATTGCTTCTAACAGCAAGTACAACTGAAAATAATAATTTTGATTAATAAATTTATTGTGTGATGCAATATTCTTTACATCAATAATATTTAATTATTTTCAACTTGAGTTCTCAATTGGTACATTTGAGTTATTTCTTGGCATTTTTCTGTTATGTAAAATATTAAGCCTGTGTAAAAAAAAAAAAACTTCTCTACCCCCCCCCCCCTCCCCCGTCATGTGTCCTGATTTTTAGCTTGAAAAATCTGGTCACATTATTATTGGGGGAAATGGATTGAATGTTGTCACTTACGTGAAAGTTTCGACTGTTAAAACCATGACCGTCATTTCAAAGTTAAGAAGGCATAGGCATTAAGATAAAGATTTAAAATTTTACAGCAATTTCACCATCGCACCACAGTAAGATATTAAATCTAGAAAAAAAAAAGTCTCAAAATTTTAAACTCGCAAATCTCTAAGCCACTCCACTTTTTTACTTCCTTTTACAAAAAAGGAGGTATTGCAGTCAGTGTTGCCAGATGGTTAAATCCAGATTTCCCCAATTCCCTTCCAACTTTTCCCCAAAAAGCGATGTTTTTTATCAAAATTCCCCAAGTTAAAATATTATTTTTCCACTAATATTTTCATAAAATGAATCGACTTCCTCTGATATTTTTGTCTCTTGAAAAAAAATTTTTTTTCCCCAAATAGCCAAATTTTCTTATAAAATTCCCCAACTTTTTTTTCTTCCCATTTTCGCTTTTTTTTTTAATCTTTTTTATCTTTACTAAAGCTGAAAGTCTCTCTCTCCGGATCTCTGTGACACACATAGCACCTAGACAGTTCGACTGATTTTCATGAAATTTGGCAAAGAATCAGTTTGTAGCATGGGGTATACACCTTTGAGCGATTTTTCGAAAATTCGATATCGTTCTTTTTCTATTCTATTTTTAAGAACATTTTCGTGAGAAAAATTATCATAAGATGGATGACTAAATTACCAAGTTATCATAATGTGGAACCGTAACGTGGGCAAGCCAATTGGCGAAAAATTCATCATGCATTATTTGTGAATATACAGGGGAACCAAAAGACCTTTTAATTTTCTACTACGGGCAAAGCCTTGCAGGTGCCACTAGTCATAAATACAAGCGCCTGACCGAGAGATAAGAAATAACCAAATATTTTTTTCTCTACTCGCATTTACTACTCAGCTTCTGTACGTGCATTTAATCTATGATTTTTGTATATATTTATCCAAGAACATTCTTCATCACACTTATTTTTGCCTGTTTCATGTATCAACTAGTAACTCACACAAAACTATTAATGCAAATTCCGTAGCATAATATTCCACATAATACGAAATGCGAATTCCATAAAGTTGAGCAAAGCTAAACCAACCTGTTTGATGCAAACAATGTAACTACCAGATGTCAAGACGCAAATTTAATTACAATTTTTTTCCCCCAAGTTTTCCCCAAGAAAAAAAATTTTCCGCGAAGAATTCCCCTCTAAACCCATTTCTCCAAAATTTCCCCAGAGAGCACCAAATTTCCCCAAAATGGGGAAATTTCCCCCAATCTGGCAACACTGATTGTATTCGCGAAAAAATTTTCACCCAAAATCGGGCTTCATTTCCATTTTGCTCACCCCGCAAATGAATGTTGAGTTTTTTTTTTCAAACCGACCACACGTGGATATGTGCCTAGGAACGTACAGACACCCGAAATATCCATTTTGACGATCCCCGAGTTAATGACAACGCGTTTTCTCGT
Organism: Uloborus diversus; assembly: GCF_026930045.1. NCBI lineage: Eukaryota > Metazoa > Arthropoda > Arachnida > Araneae > Uloboridae > Uloborus > Uloborus diversus. The sequence continues at coordinate 266,006,676 of NC_072731.1, forward strand.
GACGTCTGCATGTACGTATGTATTTGTCGCCAACTTGGCGACTAATTTGGCGATTTTTTTTAAAATTATTATTATTTATTTTTTTTTAAATCTGGCTTCAATTTGGCCAATGTTGGTGATATCTAGAGAGTAAACTATTGAATCACATTAAAACTGCCAATAATGAGAAAATGACATTAAGTTGGAGTAAAAGGAAGTCATGTGATGTACACATCAGCTCGTTTGCTTAAAATTACATATTTTTGATTTAAAAGTCGTATAACAAATACTTTTTTTACATTTGCGTCTTGCAGTAATACACAAGTGTAAAAATTTATTACTTCACTACATAATATAAGCAGGGAGGGGGGAGGGATATCAAATAAGGTTCGTGTCCAGTGTCCTGACTAAGATTATTTAATACGTCTTGTGACATCAGAATCAGGATCGTCCCGATGGGAGCTCACAGTAGGTCGCTGTGACCTCCATTGACATTTTCACGTTCGGCAAATTTTGTCCAAAGAATTGGAAAATTTAGGGACAGTATTGCAATAATGTTTTTATCTTTTAAAAATGATTTCTCTGACTCCTGAGTATAAGTTTTTTTTTTTAAATTAATTCGGTAAACTCTTATACTTATTCGGTCAATTGAGAATTTTCCTTCCTCCTAAAAAAATTGGTTCGGGGCGCCTCAGGTCAAAATGCGTACACATTTCCATTACATTTCGTCCCTCGCGTGTCAGCTCTGTATTTAATTTCAGAACGTGTCATTACCAAACACTTTTTGTCTAAGAAATCACATGCTTGTGATTTCCCAGGTAAAAAAAAAGAATTTTCTTTGATACAATTTTGTACCTCAGACCTAGACTGAAGTAAGACATAATCGCTACTTTACAGGAGAGAGGGAAAACGTTTGTCTTTCGCATATAAATGACGGGACTTACGTTCTTGCAGTGGAAAAAAATTAAAAATTATTACTTTCTTTTACAAAAAAGGAAGTATTGTATTCACAAAAAAATTTCACTTAAAAATCGACCTTAATTTCCAATTTGCTCACCTCCGAATGAATGTTGAATTTTCTTTTCGACCCGACCGCACGTGCATATATACCTAAGAACGTATAGACGCCCGAAATTTCCATTTTGACGATTCCCGAGTTAATTACAACGAGTTTTCTCGTGACGTCTGTATGTGCGTATGTATGTCGCATAACTCAAGAACGGTATGTCTTAGAAAGTTGAAATTTGGTACGTAGACTCCTAGTACTCCTAGTGGGGTCCAGTTGTACACCGCTCCTTTTGGTTGCATTCAAGTGTTTCTAACAGGGTCTTTTGCCCCTTTTTGGGGGGAAATCATTGTTAATTTCGATGTAAACTCAAGTGGTGTTATAATTTGTCGTACACTTGGCGATATATCGCCAACCTTTTGGTCGCAAAGTTTTGTCTCCAAGTTCTGTTAGTAGTCGGTGCCAGTAGTAAAAAAAATAAATAAAACGTCACTTGGTTCGCCTGCATATTTACAGTTAACCTCTATTATACATGAAGTCTTCTTCTTCTTTTTTTTTTTCTTTTTTTGAAGATATCTGGTATTTTTGGCAGAGTGGAAAACTCAGCAATACGACTCTCAGTTGAGTAGCCGCTATTTCGACAAAAACTATTTTTTAGGGAAAAAAAGTGTAAAATAAATTAAAAAAAAAAACATGATTGCATGTGTTCATGCACGTTGTACGCTATAGTTACTAAATTTTGTGCATCATTTTTGGCTTCAATTTTTTCAATATATCTCTAAGTTGTCGTCAAATGCTCTACCATTTATGACGTCACTTCCATCCCATTACTTCCGTGATTTTACTAGCAATGTAAGTTGAAATTTTACCTCCATCGAGCCAAAAGTAGTGTAACTTAATGATTTGTGAAGTTCAAAAATGTTTGTTTTACTAATTGAGCAAAAATTCGTTAAAAGAGTTCGGTTATAAATAAGTAAATGTAACCAGTAAACTTTATAAATTCTAAGCGAAAGAAAAAGTAGCCATTTCTTCCTGGAATTACCTTAAATTAAAGATTCTTTTATTATCTAAAAGGAAATGGTAGAATTTTAAATAAGAATTAGCAGTAATAATCTGGTATCGTAAGAATTAATTAATTTTCAGTGTTAGCTATGACTTAATTATACTTTATTAAAAGTATAAAAGTAAGACAAAAGAAGAGAAACGAAATTTTGCTATTTAAAAGAAACCAGCAGAAGCCTTAGAAATATTTTAAAAGAGGAAGGAAGTTCTCTTTTTCCTGTTTAAAACGAAAAAAAAAAAAAAAAAAAACTTTTTTCCTAAATTAATCACTATAGAAAGAAGGTTGCAGAAGCAATATTTTAATAATTTACTTAACATATTTCCGTAAAAACTAAGAAAAAAAAAAGGTGACAATTTTTATTCAACAGTTCAAATATTTCAATTAACCAATTCCTATTCAATAAAATAAAAGCTTTTTTGATCGCCAAAAAATAAAGTACGCTTTGTAAAAATGTTAAAAACTAAAAAATTAAAAAAAAAAAAAAGGAAACGAACAAAGAGACTAAAAGTTGTAGCCATGGCAGCATGACAAAAAGTAAATTTCCGTTTCGAAAATAAATTCCATTTATCTATAATTTTTGATTTTATTCTCGAGCTTAATCATTCAGAATTATGCTCAATTTTGTCTTGCTTAAGTTTCGCCTTAGATTCCAATTTTCTTAAAACTATTCTTACGGCTCTCCTAATGCTTATTGAAACTTTGAACAAACCTCATCTTAAGCAGAAAATTCCAAGTTTTCAAATGACATAAAACTCGAAAATGTGCATGAAATATTTCTCCTCCATATTATCAAATTTATGTTAAAAATAAACTTAAAATTGGAATAGAAAAAGAACAAAATCGAATTTTCGGGGAAAAAAAAACTGCTTCAAGGTGCTCATCCACATGCTGCAAACTAATTTTGTGTCGAATTTCATGAACATCGGACAAGCAGTCTAGGTCCTATTCGCGTTTCAGACAGACAGGACAACTTTATTCTTAGTAACTGATCTACATCTGGACTTTCAGCTTTATTATTAGTAAAGAAAACAACTGAAGAAAGTTTGCTTACCAATCGCTCTTTTAAGTTAAAAATATGATACTAAAACTTTTCTATCGTCTTTTGGTAAAAATAAAATAAAATTGAAAGTTGCAGCTTGAACTGCAGCGAATTTAGTGGAATAGAAACTATCGCTTTTGTCCATTAATTCAGAAAAAAAACCCGAGCTTCCTTTTAATCCAATTTAACGTCATTTTCCCATTATTGGTAATTTTAATGTGATTCAATAGTTGACTCTCTAAATATCACCAACAGTGGCCGAATTGAAACCAGATTTAAAAAAAAAAAAAAAAAAAAAAAATTGAATTTTGTCATCTTGAATTCAAATTATGTTTTTCGCAATCACGAGTGTGTGTGTATATGTAAGCGTGTGTGTTTGTGTGTGGGGGGTATGTGTGTGTGCGTGTTGGCATGTGTGTTTCTGTGTGGGGGTATGTGTGTGTGTGTAGGCATGTGTGTTTGTGTGTGGGGTATGTGTGTGTGTAAGCATGTGTGTCTGTGTGCACACATGAGTGTGTGAGTAGTTGTGTGTATGTGTGTGGGGGGCTATGTGTATGTGTGTGTAGGCATATGTGTTTGTGTCTGTGTGCAGGCATGAGTGTGTGGGTAGTTGTGTGTATGTGAGTGTGTGTGTGTGTGAGTAGTTGTGTGTATGTGTGGGGGGGGGTATGTGTATGTGTGTGTAGGCATATGTGTTTGTGTCTGTGTGCAGGCATTAGTGTGTGGGTAGTTGTGTGTATGTGAGTGTGTGTGTCTGTATGTGTTTGTGTATGTGTGTAGGTGCGTGTGTGTATGTGAGTGTGTGTGTCTGTATGTGTTTGTGTATGTGTGTAGGTGCGTGTATGTATGTGTGTAGGTGCGTGTATGTATGCGTGTAAGTGTAGGATATTGACGAAACCTGGAGACGGTTTTCGCTATAGGAGCAGCATCGTGAGGAGCCGGTCGACGGTAATGCTGCAGAGGGTGGCGGTGGGAAAATAAAATGATAGCACGCCAAAAACAGTCAAATGAAAGCAATAAGCAATCGTGATTGCTCAAAAAAAAAATTGCCAAATTTGTCGCTAAGTTGGCGACAAAACTTGGCGACCAAAAGACTGGCGATATATCGCCAAGTGTCCGCCAAATTGTAACACCACTTGAGTTTACATCGAAGTTAACAATGATTTCCCCCTAAAAAGGGGCAAAAGACACCCTTAGAAACACCCGAATGCAACCAAAAGGGGAGGTGCACAATTAGTAATAAATTTCAACTTTCTAGGATATGCCGTTCTTGAGTTATGCGACGCACATCCGCACATACGTACATACAGACGTCACGAGAAAACTTGTTAACTCGGGAATCGTGAAAATGGATATTTCGCGCGTCTGTACGTTCTTAGGCACTTATCCACGTGTGGTCCGGGTCGAAAAAAAAAAAAAAAAACCCTCATCATTCATTCGGGGGTGAGTAAAATGGAAATTAAGGTCGATTTTTGAGTGAAAATTTTTTCGCGAATACAATATTTCCTTTTTTGTAAAAGGAAGTAAAAAGAAAAAAAAAGAGAAAAAACACCACTTTTCCTGATAAATACAATATTTTTACTTGAGTTCGTCTCAAATTTAGAACCAAAGTTTTACTTATCTTCTAGTTTTTGAGAGATTTAAAGAACGCGACATATCCGAACGACGATACACTCGTAATGAGGCGATTTGTATTGAGGAGTTGCTGTAGTTGTATGAAATATAACGACTGATCTAATCATATTCTAATCTTTCCAGGTCAGTTACGGTATTAGTTATGATTAGTTACTGTCTTTCATTTACTATAGCTGCTTGATTTCCTTATTGTCACGTGACAAATTTGGGAATCCTTTTCTTTTGTTTAACAATAAACGCTTTTAATGTAAAACAAACAAAAAACGGTTGACATTGCCTTATGTACAGTCGACTCCCGCTACAACGCGATTCAACTTACGCGAAACTTGAAAAGTAATGCGTTTATCAATATATGTAAAAAAGAGATGTTTTTTTTTTTTTTTGAAATTCTCTTCGTCAAAACTATGAAGGTATAAAGTGATAATGGTGAACTAAAAATGCATTTTTATCTCGTTTCAGAATCTTAGATTGTGGCTGCGAGTCTCCCTCTAGTCAAGAACAGTAGACACCATGAGAAACTACAACCTACTGTTTTTATCTTTGATAATACTAGCGGCTGCGAGTATAGGAGAGGGTGAGTAACACTTGTCTGAACAGTTCAGTTGCATGTATGTGGGACTGTCCTCAACTGATGTCACTTTTTTCAACTTTTTAGCCCCCCCCCCCTCCCACAAAGTGTCACACTTGACCATAACAAATCTAGAATTCGAGCCATTCCCTCAGTCAAAAGTAATACTTTTAGTCACTGAAATTGATAGAATAAGCAAAAAAAATAAAATAAAATAAAATAAAATAAAATGAAATAAAAAAAATTAATTTGAATTTTGATTGATGATTTGAATTCAAATTATGTTTTTCGCAATCACGAGTGTGTGTATGTAGGCGTGTGTGTTTGTGTGTGGGGGTATGTGTGTTTGTGTGTGGGGGTATGTGTGTTTGTGTGCAGGGGTTATGTGTATGTGTGTAGGCATGTGTGTTTGTGTCTGTGTGCTGGTATAAGTGAGTGGGTAGTTGTGTGTATGGGGGGGGTATGTGTATGTGTGTAGGCACATGTGTTTGTGTCTGTGTGCAGGCATGAATGTGTGGGTAGTTGTGTGTATGTTTTTGTGTGTGTATGTGTGAGTATCTGTATGCATGCGTGTGAGTATGTGTTTGTATGTGTGTATGTGTTTGTGTATGTGTGTGTATGTGTTTGTGTGTGTATGGGTTTCTGTGTGTGTGCGTGTAGTTGTGTATGTATGCGCGTGTCTGTAGGACATGGATGCAACCTGGAGACGGGTTTCGCTAGAGGAGCAGCATCGTGAGGAGCCGGTCGACGGTGGTGGTGCGGAGGATGGCGGTGGGAAAAATCAAAAGACGCCAAAAACAGTCAAGTGAGCATAAGCAATCGTGATTGCTCAAAAAAAAAAAATAAAATAAAAATAACATGGACCCACAAAATACTTTCATTTTCCCAACAGTTATTTTTTAATTTATTTTTTAAAATGTTCGATTTTTCAAGCAAGGCGAGGTCTTTATGACGTCACAAATAGTGCACTTTGGGCGCATCTGTCTGCCGCGATTCCATGTTATGATAATCAAGAAGCGAATTAAATATAACACTCTACGCTTGCTATTCACCATATCGCTGCCAGTACACGTGAGCAAAGAAGCAAATTAAATATTACGCTCTGCGAATGGCAACAGGGAATGGCATTTCATCATTTGTGATGTCATCGGCAGAAGTGTAAACAATGAAAGAGCACCGATTAAAGTAATTTTTTTAAAATATTAAACTTAGTACACTCTTGTTTGTGAAAATTACAACACCATGAAGGAAGCATCATAGTTGAATGAACTTCGATACACAGACGACTGGTAATGGTACAAATAAATGATTACATTTTCAAACCAAACAAACAATAAAAAGAGATAAAAATTAGTATTCTGTGTGGCCACCACGCGCCGCAATAAGAGCTGTTACACGACTCGGCATGGAGTGAAACAAAGTTTGAGTATCTGCCTGCGGAAGAATATTCCATATTTTTTGTATGCGCAACCAAAGTTCGTCTGTCCAAGCAACAGGACGAGGATCACGAGCGAGACGCCGCCCAGCGAAATCCCACACATGTTCAATCGATGACATATCCGGAGAACATGCAGGCCAAGGAAGAAGCTGTATCTGCTGCGAATCAAGGTAGGATTTGACAGTCCTGGCGACACGTGGACGGCAATCCTTGAAGGAAAGGAATAGCTTGGGGTTGTAAAACTTCGTTTATGTATCGGGTACTGTTCAAATTGCCCACAATTCGTAGCAATTGTGATCGTCCATGATATGCTATGGCACCCCATACCATAACTCCGAGTGTTCGTCCAATGTGGCGTTCGATAATGCACTGCGGAATGTGCCGTTCACCGGCATAGCGCCTGACACGAATTCGACCATCATGGTGCCACAAATTGAAGCGGGATTCGTCAGAAAAGACGACCTGCTGCCAATCAGCACGCCAGCTCCTATGCACATTGACCCATTGTAGCCGCAGGCGCCGATGGTTTTGCGTGAGAGGAATCCTGTATAAAGGAATCCTTGCGCGTAGCCCACGCTGCAGCAGCATTCCCGGATTTCCTTGCTGTCCGACCCTCGTCCGTCCACTGCTTCCAAACACGTACGATTGCGCTACTGTTACGCTGCACACGAGCGGCTACTGCACGACAAGACAATCCAGCTTCACGAAGGTCGACGATTCTGCTCCGTTTAAACTCCAAAATTTGCTCCAATTTCGCTTTCTTTCGTCCAAGAGGCATAGTAAAGATTCAGTCAACGTTTACTCTAGCATATAATCACCGATAATCATACACGCCTTGCCACAGCCGTCTATTTATATTCGGTTCGATCCACCGTTCAGAGGGCGCTGCTCAGCATACGCATGCGCTACCGGTCTGCAATTCTAATCATTTGTATATCATGCCCTACTTGACATTTCCAGCTCACTCGCGGAAGTCCTTCGTGGTGTTGCAATTTTCACAAACAGGAGTGTAAAATTATTTAAAAAATTGTCAGATCCTATGTTTTTAAGTTCAATAAATTCATTAAGTTTCATTAAGTTCAATTTTTCACGGTACGAAACTTGAGTTTAATAGATCATGGTTTTGATATAACACGAAAGTTATGTTTAAGGAAGATGGAATTTCACATTTGTTTAATACAATCTGTTAATATTTGATAATTACTCTAATAAGTTTTTGGTTTGTTTTTATGAAACTTGGTTTCGATACAACACGGTACGCATCCCTTGATTCACATTATTTCCAAGTGTCGTATACAGAGTTTCGGTACAACACGGTACATATTGATATGATTTTTCCTATGTACATGATTAATTAGTGTAAAAAACTAAGTTAAAAAGTTATTTTTTAAACAGTCTCGCATAACACATATATACATATACATAATACGTAACACAAATTCCAAATTTGTTTTATTACTTATGTTATAGAACTAATAATCAAATCTTTTTAACTTGTTCTTACTCTCATTTATGTAATACTAGCTGCGTTGCCCGGCTTTGCCAGGTCTACCTTGAAAAAAAAAAAAGAAAAAAAAAACCATTGCGTCCAGTGAAGTATCTTCAACAACCAGGATTAAATGAAAGAAAAAAAACCATCATGCAAAGCTTTCATGACAAACAATGACGACAGATGCTAAAATACTTTTAAGAAATTAAAATAAAATGAGAAAGATGGATTTAAAAGGCGTCACCATGGAAACACAAAATAAAATAAGTTTAAGAATTGAAAATGAGAAAGATGGAAATAATCAATGGATTCAAAAAGCGTTGCCGTGGAAACGCAAAATAAAATGGTTAAAAACTTGAATAGAAAACAGATTTTTGAACTTCATTTAATTCGCTTGTAACTTTTTTTCTAATCGAGACAGAGGGTTAAACTTTCGACCTTAGGTCGAGTTAGATCTGGAGTAAAAAAAGCAGCTCTTTCCAATGCTCTCAAAAAGAAAACTGAGGGACAATTCCTTCACTTTTTATTGATGGATTTAATGAAGAAAGTAGTGCCTAAATTTCAGCTAAACCTAAAAAAATTCGAGCCAAAAACGTAAAAAACTCCTTTCGCAATTAAGTTAGAGCATTGGAACAAATTGCGTAGCACGCGAGAAATTCTACTCTCTCCAACGATATATAATATTACTATTTGCGAGTAATTTTTCACCCCCATATTTGGGAATTTATGTGAAAATTGGGCGTAAGTTGGAATAAAAAGAGAACTATTCATCGAATTGTTTTCGAACTAATCTGCAAACCTTCTCAGGACTTAAAGGAACAAACTGTGAAAATTTCAGCAAAATCGGCCCGGGTAGTTCTCGAGTTTTGCGAGTTCAAACACACAGACGCTTTTTGGAGACTTCATTTATACTATGTAGAGATTTATAATGTTTCCATTCTTAAATCACGCCGCGAACTTTTGTGTCTTTTTTTTCTACAAGGTTTTACATAATTTAATCGACTGCTCAGATATCGTCAATTCGATACAACTTGCTTTCCCAAGTAGGACTCCTAGGAGTCATTCTTCTTTTAAAAATATTTTTACCAGACGGAACTATGTTGATAATTTTTGTCTTTTTAAATTTTACAAACTTTTTAACATTTATTGTCATGATTGAGATATTTTTAACTTGTCATTTTACAATTTTAAGTCTTTATGTTTTAATATTTTAAATGTATAGTTTGTTTCAATTGCTTTTTCTATATTGTTGCCACTGTAATTGGATTCTTTCTGGAGTGTGCAATGCTTTTCTGTACTAATAATAAAGCTGAATGTCCCTCTGTCTGTCCGGATCTCTGTCTGTCAGGATCTCTGTGACGCGCATAGCGCCTAGACCGTTCGACCGATTTTCATGAAATTTGGCACAAAGTTAGTTTGTAGCATGGGGATGTGCACCTCGAAGCGATTTTTCGATAATTGGATGTGGTTCTTTTTCTATTCAAATTTTATGAACAAAATTAACATAAGATGGACGAGTAAGTTACGAAATTATCATGACGTGGAACCGTAACATGGGCACGAGCCAATTGGCGAGATACGAAATTATCATAACGTGGAACTGTAACATGGGTTCAAGCCAATTGGCGAGAATATTCAATATGCATTATTTGTAAACATACAGGCGAACCAAAAGACATTTTAATTTTTCTATTACGGGCAAAGCCGTGTAGGTATAATAAATAAATAAACACGGTTTCGATACTACACGAAACGAATTAACCGTGTTATACAATGGACGCCTGCATTTAATAAACAATTAAACTCTACTTTATCCTTAATTTTAAGGTTGATTTTTTTTATTAGTTGCGGGCATTGTTTTAGTTTTAACATACATCGCGAAACTTCGATGTCAGTATTTCACTGCCACAAGAACAATTACAGAATAATTTATTCTCAAAGTCAAACAAAAGCAAAACATAAAAAGCACTCAATCGCAATGTAATAACTTAAAATCATCACGACAAACATGATCTCATTGTGGACGGAACTGAAAGTATTGTTCTGTCATCGATGAGAACGATTCGAACGATTAATCACATTATTCGTATCAGAAGACGTGCCTCTAAAATCAGACGTCGAGAAATGCTAATGGGTCCTTAAATGGCGCACACTGATGGACATTTGACCTTCGACAGAGAGATAGATAGTAAAGATAGTAATGATCTAAAAGCATTTCCATTCGTTAGTTCAAGTTAGTTAGCTAATACATGATAACTTGGTTACTTTTATAATAGAAAGGTGTGAGACTGTACAAGCGCAGAGGCGGCAAATGGGGCTTATAAGTGCGGGGGCAAAATTTTTTAGGAAGTTGAAGACTATTTTAGGGTATCTTGAGTGACGGGGGAGGGGATTCTGATGTTCGCTCGCGTTAATGTTTTGGAATTGAAGTTTTAAAATCGCCGTTTTAGTAGAGTTTTGTCAACGTGTTGTGAACGAAAGGGTTTGGAGATTCTACCATTATTATTATTATTTGAACTGATGAAATCCTAAAAACTATGTCTTGAACTTCCTTTTGGGACTTCAGAAAAAGATCTCCGGATTTTTTTTTTCCCAAATAGGAGTCTTAAAATCGCAGTTTTACGCTATCTAGAGGGATTCTCTTCCTGATTTTTTTTCCTCAAACAGGAGTCTTTCTAACGCAAATTTAGGTCATCTTTGAATTTAAAAGAAGTAGGGAGTGCGCTTGGGGATTTTCTCCCAGAAAATTTTTAAAATTCAAGTTTTAAAACTGAAATTTTAAACGATATTTGGTGACGTTAATGCTCGAGTAATCTCACCCAGAATGTTTTGAAATTGAAATCTTAACGATGAGGCAATCATTGATGATGAAAAAAGTGCGGGGGCAGTCTCCCCCCTTGCCCTCCCCCCAGAATCGCCTCCACTGTACAAGCGTAACTAATGTCTTTTTGTTGCAGATAATTAGTTATGTGTGTTATCTCTATGATCTTAAAATAGTTGGTTTTGAATGTTTTGTCATTTGTATCTCCGCACTACTACAGAGCTTCACTTTCATATGAAACTTGACACTTTTTACAATCACCTGCAACAGTAAAGCTTCCCCCCCCCCCCAACTTGAGGCATCCCTGTAAAAATTTCACCTTTTTTTTTGTAAAACACGAGAGAATTTTTGCAGATGGTGTCTTCATCCGTAAAGATAAAAGTTTGCAAACTCTCCATAGCTTTTATACAACTAAGGTTTTCAAGAAAATAACGAATAAACAGACTGCTCATATTGTGCATACTAATGGTCGTTTGCTTTTAGTCGACTGACAGAGAGGGGAGACTTAGTAACGACATAGAACCGTTGTCGCTTGTTAACCCTTTCATAATGGGGTCGTTTCCAAAATTTTAAAAGTATTTTTTTCCTGAAAGAACGTGCTTAAAAACATAGGATCTGACTTTTTTTTTTTTTGATATTTTGTTTAAGTTTAATATTTTTAAAAATTTACTTAAATCGGAGCGCTTTCAATGTTTATGTTTCTGTCCGATGAAATCACAAACGATGAAATTCCATTCTGCGTTGCCATTCACAGAGCAAAATATTTAGTTCGCATCTTTACTCACGTGTATTGGCAACGATAGGGTTGATAGCAAGCGCAGAGCTCAATTTTAATTCGCTTCTTGATTATCATAACGTGGAAAGGCAGTAGAAAGATGCGTCAAAGTGCATCATTTGTGATGTCATCAAGACCACGCCTTGTTTCAAAAATCGCACATTTTAAAAAATGAATTAAAAATAACTGTTGGGAAAATGAAAGTATTTTCTGGGTCCATGTTATTTTTTTTTTTGCTTATTCTATCAATTTCAGTGACAAAAAGTACTACTTTTAACTGAAGGAAACAACCCCATTATCGCCTTTTTGGTTAACACATAATTTCATTGGCTGTGTTTCTTGTAGAGCAGAAATTGTGAGACAGTAAAGTCGTAACTAATATGGTCGTTACTTTGTACGTTATCCTTACCTATTCTCTTTAAATAGTTTATAATAAATGTTTTGTAGTCTGTCTTCTCTCTACTGAACCATTCTATTTCAAATTTGCCAGGGCGTGTCATATGACCGTTACATTTTTTTTTTTTTTTTTTGAAAAAACTAACAGTAGTCAAACTAATAACTTAAAAATTTTCGCACAGGGATTTTGCAAGATTTTTTGTTCTCCAGTTACAGCTTGTCTGTTACAGTTAGTTCAATTCCGCACCAAATCGGTCATTTTGAAAAAAAAAAAAAAAAAAAAATCAGCGAAATACTCGATTTGAAATGGACAAAGTTAAAAGTATTTAACCTATTCGAATTGATTTTTTCCCCTACAAATGAAAAAAGACCAATCTGTCACTTAAACATACGTTTTGAAAATTTAGTGTAATTTATTGATTTAGAAAAAAAAAAAAACTTTTAGAAATAAAATATTTTTTTCTGATAAAATTAACGATGTTCCAAAATCACTATGTGTATACCCTCATCTGAAAAATTGCATGAGTGCAAGACTGCCTCCTTAATATTTGAATGATTTCTAAATACTTCTTATATCTGTATTGCTGGGCATCAAAGTTAAGTGAACCTTTTCTATCAAGCTTACACTATGTAAAATTTTTTTTCGCTTTGCGATTATTTTGGAAAAACCTATATCGGTCCGAATCCATCGAAAACGCAATTTATAAATTACACTTTTAAAAACTTTGTTTATTTATGTTTTTCTAATCATAATTTTAACACTGTTAATAGAATGAAATTGAAAAAATAAAATATTGTGAATGTCGCTAGCGCAGCCATATTTACCTTCCGGGTGGACATAATAGTCCTTACTTAAAAATAAATAGCGTACTGGGATGTGGCTTAAAACCAAACGTTCTTGGGGGAAGTATATTTGACCCTAAAATTCTTCCTCGATGGCGCCATGGTGACTAATAATCAAGCTCTTAATTGTATAGTATAATAACTATGTTAAGGGAAGTGATTCTTTTCATAAATTTGGATCTCCCAAGGGCGCCCATATACAAAATTTTAAGAGGGGGGAGCTCAAAAATTTTCTCCATGATTTAGCAGAATATTTTCCCTATTAAAACCGATTTCAGTACAGATTAGAGATATTAAAATTTGACATTTTTAGCTACTTATTCATTAATGGCTGGAAAAGACATTTTCATACATTTTTGCAAAGAGGGAAGCACTAAAAGCAAGGAAGTTCTCATTTCTGGGGGGGGGGGGGTTGAGCCCGCACTTGCCCCCTATATAGGCGCCCTTGTCTCCCTTTAACCCAAAACTTATTTTTACTTCCTTTTACAAAAAAGGAAGTATTGTATTCGGGAAAAAATGTTCACTCAAAAATCGGCCTTCATTTCCATTTTGCTCACCTCCAAATGAATGTTGAGTTTTTTTTTTTTCGAATCGACCACACGTACATATGTACCTAAAAACGTATAGACGACCGAAATATCCATTTTGAAGTTTCTCGAGTTAATTACAACGAGTTTTCTCGTGACATCTGTATGTGCGTATGTATGTCGCATAACTCAAGAACGTTATGTCCTAGAAAGTTGAAATTTGATACGTAGACTCCTAGTGGGGTCTAGTTGTGCACCTCCTTTTTTGATTGCATTCGGGTGTTTCTATAGGGGTCTTTTGCACCTTTTTGGGGGGAATTCATTGTTAATTTTGATGCGAACTCAAGTGGTGTTATAATTTGGCGGACACTTGGCGATCTATCGCCCGTTTTTTGGTCGCCAAGTTTTGTCGCCAACTTGGCGATTTTTTTAAAATCTAGTTTCAATGTGGCCATTGTTGGTGATATTTAGAGAGTTAGAGAGAGAATCACATTAAAATTGTAATAATAAGGAAATAACATTGAATTGGTGTAAAAGGAAATCATGTGATACACACATCAGCTCGTTTATTTATTATTACTACCACGTTTTTAATAATTCGGTCTTTTGTATGTCTGTTCGAGTGGAATCTTGTGAATGATTTTAAACTAACTTTCTGGGGGGGGGGGATTTTTAGCTAGAAACCTGAAATTTTGAGTATACTTTAGAATCGAATGACAATACCACAAAATGAGTGTAAAATGTTCCAGATCGTTCTAAATTTAATTTTAAAGCTTTAAATTGTCTTAAAAGGCTCTTAACTTTGCAATGGAAATACTATCTATCGTGTTGTATTTGGTACCCTTGGAAAGTTCGTAAAAAACTACCCCAGATGACGTTTGGTTGAACTTCATTTGAGATTTACGAGTAGTATGCTTCGAATAATTATTTATGTCAGATTAAAAACGAAATTATTTTATTTTGAACCTTGAAATTAAACGCAGATAGATCCGAATAAAGATAGATTTTTTTTTCTTTACTATTTTACTGCTATTGTTTTCAAATCGTGATTTAAAGTAGAAAAGAAAAGCGAAGAAGGCACATAAAACTCGAGCTTAAGATAAGACTCATAGTACTAATACGGACCATAGTATTTTTTGAAAATGAAAATCCTTGTGTGTGTTAAAAATACCATCAACAAATTGAATTTAACTCAATAATTTAAACAATGACTAATTTATACAGTTAAGTAGGAATAAGTTCTGTAAGAAATCATTTGATAAAATTTTTATGGGCAGCGAGTCCATTAAGTCAATTACATATACAAATGTGACGACCGGCAACAGGCTCTTGGCCCAGCTAGGCTGCTCCTAGTCAATCTATTAGTCCCCAATGAAGATCAATGGCCCTCTTAAGGCTGTCCACCGCCTTGCTGGTTACCACCTTTTCCGGTAAGCTGTCCAAGTGCCCACAACCCTACTAAAGTAGTCGTTTTTCTTTATTCCCAGGTTAGCCTGAGATTTGAACAACTTAAAACAATGACCCCTCGTCCTGCTTTCCGTTTAAAAATTTAATCCATTAACATCATTCATTTTGATAAATTTAAACAACTGGATCATGTCCCCTCAGATCCTCCTTTGCTCCAGGCTATACATATTAAGCCTATTAAGTCTGCTATCAGCATCTAAATGTGAAAGTCCCTTTAATAGTTTAGTTACCCTTCTTTGAACCCTTTCCAATACACAAATATCTTTCCTCAGATAAGATAGATAATAATAAATAAGAAAGAATATAAATAATATTCATGATTTGCCCTTTTTTTAAATGCATCTTCATGTTTTGTACCCATCAATCAAGGTCGCTGATGAATGAAAGTTCACAACAGTTTCTCTAATGGACAGAAGACAATGAGATGCATTTGATGGCACTTTAAACTGTAAATTTATGAAGGGTAAAGCTTTAATATCCGTTTTTGCTTCATTGTTATCAAGAGGTTTTTTTCAAGAAACCGGACGCTCAAAGGTTCCCAACTTTCAAAACATTGAATACCGCTGCTGTAAAAGATGCAAAGACGAAACTATATTTTCCAATGCTATAGGATTGAAAACAACAATTTGAAATCGAATTAACCCCAATAATTTATGTAATGACTGATTCATACAGATTGAATGGGAATACGTCCCATAAGAAATCATTTCATAAAATTGATGGGCTTCGAGTCCATTAAGTCATTTACATATCATTCATGATTTGCTTTTTCTTTAAATGCATCTTCATGTTTTGTACCCATCAATCAAGGTCGCTGATGAATGAAAGTTCACAACAGTTTCTCTAATGGACGGAAGACAATGAGATGCATTTGATGGCACTTTAAACTGTAAATTTATGAAGGGTAAAGCTTTAATAACCTTTTTGCTTCATTGTTATCAAGAGGTTTCTTTAAGAAACCGGACGCTCAAAGGTTCCCAAATTTCAAAACATTGAATACTGTTGCTGTAAAAGATGCAAAGACGAGACTCTATTTTCCAATGCTATAGAATTAAAAACATCAATTTCAAATCGAATTAACCCCAATGATTTATATAATGACTGATTCATACAGATTAAATGGGAATACATCCTATAAGAAATCATTTCCTAAAATTGATGAGCGTCAAATCTATTAAGTCAATTACAGATCTTGATTTCCTCTCTTTCTTCAAATGCATCTTCATATTTTGTACCCATCAATCAAGGTCGCTGATGAATGAAAGTTCACATCAGTTTCTCCCCAGTGTCTGATAGGCAAAAGACAATGGGATGCATTTGATGGCATTGTTTAACACATGAGGAACACGATACGATCGACCAACTCTTTACCTCAGCCAGGCCAGGCTCAATGAGCCATAAATTATCGGTGCAACGATCGCTGCCATTAAAAGGGTATTTGCGATGCTATAAATTTCTCTAATAACACGATTCTGACACTCGATCGCTTCCAGCTACTTATCAGACTACCGAAACAGTAGTGGTTAACCATCCGGCCATAGCGGGGGCTTTGCGGTGTGACGTCACGTTTTGGTGATGGACCACATCAAATGGAAATGGATGCGATTTCGTGATTACGATAACGGGCTTGGACGTGTGGATGGCGAAGCATATCTTCGGCCATCTGGTTGCAGAGTGACATTGGTGTAGTTAATGAAGCTTGATGCGTGGTTTTGTGGTTAGGGCTAACCAATTGGGAATAGTACTTCCAGGTTGGATATTTGCATCAATCGCCGATTGGCGGAACAGGAAGAAAGTAATGCTTCAAACAATTCAAATTGCTGGTGGCTTCAGAACTGTGAAGGGCACTAAGAATAGTTAGAAATTATGCAAATTTTAAAAGGATTCAACGCTAAAAGATAGGAATCTTACTTCTGCTGCTTCTTGTCTTGGCCATCAGTTTGCGGAGGGAAAAAAAAGCCCTTGAGCCGAAAGCCAAATCGGCAGCTTGAAGACTTTATGCAATGTTTACTAGTTTACTTATTGTTACCGAGGGTGAAAGAGCTAAGAGACGCTCGACGAATTTTTGATTATTAATCGCACCCACAAATTTCAATTAATGTAAGCATCTATGCTAGCATAAGGGTCGGCTACTTTTCTGGAGTTATTTTTTTCCCGATATGGTAAAATGTTCTTTTCTTAAGAGCCAAAAGTACATGAATTGGCTGACTTCCGTGTAAAGTATATTGACATAGGAGTGTTCATTTCATTTACATACACATTTAATATTCTACCAATACGCTCGTGTTTCTTTACGTGCTCACTCGCCGAGTGAGCTTGCCAGCTTTGCCTTTTCATTTTATTTACTTACTCAGTCAAAAACTTTCAGTTCTCTTTTTTTTGGGTGAGATAACTGAGCTGGGTGTTTCCTTATATGATCACTAACCTCTAAGAGCGCTTTCTGAATTTTTTTATTACGTTTCAATGCGATTACTACGTTTTCACCAGTCTAAATGTGTTTTTTATGTCCTTACATTATATTTAATTGCTCATCTAATAAGCTGTCAATTCGCTCATAATATACTTACTACTCTGAGTGTTTCCCTGTCCACTAACCTGGCTGTGCTTACTAATTTTCTCTTCAAATACGCAGTTAATGATCTTTTTATATGCTTATTAAGTGTTCATTAATTCGTATGTTTTCCTATGTGCCTACTACGCACTTACTGTACTTACTAACTTTTCTTTCTCACTTTTTCTAATTAAAAATCTAATGAATCTGTTTATAATGCACTCATTATGTGCTTACTAATCTGAGTGTTTTCTTGTCCACTAACCTGACTGTGCTTGAAACCCTTTTCTTCAAATTCAATTACGCAGATAAAAATCTTTCTGTTTGCTCATTAAGTGCTTATTAATCTGTATGTTTCCCTTGTCTACTAACCTGAGTGTGCTCCCTACCTTTTCTTTCTCACTCTTTTTAACTAAACATTTAATTTTTCTGTTCATAATGCACTCATTACGTTCTTACTAATCTGTGTGTTTCCTTACATGGTCAGTAATCTGAGTATTTTTCTATATGCCCACTAATCTAGATGTTATGCTCGTGTCCACTAATTTGAGTTATTTTTTCTCTCTGCGCACTAATCCCTAAGTTTCATTATGTGCCCACTCATCTAAGTGTCTACTTATTTGTCTAGGAATATGAGTATTCCCTGCTTGCCTTATAACTTAAATGCTTCCCTCTGTCTCCACTAAAGTTAGTGGATTTACTAATTTTGTTTTTCCATTCGGTTAAACTTAGCATTTAATAGTATGTCTATAAGTATACAGACCTTACGAATCTGAATGTTTTCAATGTGCCTCCTGCTTTGAATATTTCCCTATTCATCTACTAATCTAGACGTTATTCCATATGCCCACTAATCTGAGAAGCTCATTATGTGCCCACTAAACCGGGTGGCATATAAACAAACTTTACTCTGCTGGAGACCATGCAAAAATTTGGAGACTGCTGTTTGGCTACCATGTGAAAACATCATCCATCTTCTGTATATAACTTGTTTTGCACGCTCTAATTATTTTTTTCAGTTCGAAACAAAAAATGTCTTCTAAACGTTATGAAAAGAGAGGACGAGAATTTGAAACATTCAAACGTGAATTGATACTTTTCGAGGAACGAAATTCCTTCGTTACGTTGAATGGGGAAAAAGCATGACTGACACATTTGCGTCGACTGGCCAATCAGCAGTCCCAATGCTATTATAAAGTCTCTAACTGAGTAAAGGTTGTTTATATGCAACCGGGTGTTTTTCTATGTGCCGACTAATCTCTGCCTATACCTATATATCAACTAATCTGAGTGTTTCCATATGCTCCCAGTAATCCGAATGTTATCCTAATTGCCCACTAACCTCAGTTTTATCCTATCTGCCCACTCGTTAGAGAATTTCATACGTGACAGCTAAGCGGAGTATGTGCTTATAACCTGAGTGTCTCTTTATGTGTCTACTAATCTTAATCTGCTTACTAATTTTGTCTTTCTTTTTCTATGGTTCAGCAGTATAATTAAAGACGAACCACTGAATCCTATTCATGTTGTTTATTTTATGAAACTGATAAATGATGACGTCACTTCTGTTTGAGGTGCACTGCTTACGAAGTTTTTTTTACGAGAGTTTTTTCTGTTCTGCCTCCAGGCGGCGCTAGAAGTCACCGGAATATGACGTCAAAGACGTAAAACTATTCTTTTCAACTACACATCCAATAATCTGTTTGTGCGCGCAATGTATGCTTACTAATATGAATGCTTTTCTTGGTGCCTACTAATTTGAGTACATATATCTTTAGGTTCCCACCAACATGAATGTTTCCCTATGTTTCAACTTATCTGAGGATTCCCTTTCCCTTCAAATCGGAGTGTGGTTACTAATTTTGTCTTCCTGTTCCTTCCAACTACGCGTCTAATAATCTGTATGCACGATATGTGCTTACTAATCTCAGTATTAGCTTATGTACTCACTAAGCTGAGTGTTTTCCTATGTGCTTACTAATTTGAGTGTTTGCTTAGGCATCCCCTAATATAAAGGTTCATGTGTCCCCACGAATCCTTGTGATTCCCTACCCCTATGTACCTACTAATCTGAGTCGTTCCCTACTTCTATGTAGCTACTAATCTGACTAGTTCCCTATGTGCTTGCTAATCGGGACATTTTCCAATGAGTATACTAATCTGAGTGTTTCCCTGCAATCCCACAACTCTGAACGTTCTTCTATGGGCTCACTAATTTGGGTGTTATCCTAATAACCTCTGTTTCTTCCTATCTGCCCACTAATCTTAGTATTTCTTTGTGTCAACCAGGCAGATTGTTTCCCTATATGACCAATAACTAAAGTGCTTCCATAGGTGCCTACTAACCTGAGTGTGCTTATTAATTCTGTTTAAATTAAACATCTAATAAATATGTTTATAATGCGCTCATTGCTTACGAAAGCCCTTTTTTGGTGCCTGCCTATTAACCTGAATGTTTCTCTATGTCTCCAATGCTCTGCGTGGGTTTACTAACTTTGTCTTCCCATTATTTTATCTACGCATCTAATAATTTGTCGAAACGCATATTATGAGCTTACTACTCTGAGTGTTTTCCTATGTGCCAACTAGTCTAAGTGTTTTTTTATGTGGCAAGTAACCTGGGTGTTGTCCTTGCGCCCTATAATTTGGGGTATTTTTGGATCTGTGCAGTCTATGTACTTCCTTATGCCCCAACTCTTCTCAGTTTTTCCCTATATGCCTACGAATACGAGTATTTTCTTGTGTGCCTATTAACCTGAATGTTTCCCTATGTCCCCAATACTCTGCGTGGGTTTACTAACTTTGTCTTCCTATTCTTTTTAAATACGCGTTTGATAATTTGTGGCACATTATGTGCTTACTAATCTCAATGTTTTCCTATGTGTGTACTAGTTTGAATGTTTCCCTATGTTCCCAATACTCTGCGTGGATTTACTAACTTTGTCTTCCTATTCTTTTTAAATACGCATTTGATAATTTGTGGCACATTATGCACTTACTAATTTGAGTAAGTGTCTACTAATTTGAATGTTTCCCTTTTCCTCTTTGTTTTCACTAATCATGTTTCCCTATTTGCCCACTAATCTGCGTCTCACATTATATGTCTACTAAGCCGAGTGTTTCTCCATGTGCCCACTAATCTGAGAATATCCCAATATATCAATTAGTCTGAGTTTTTCTCTATGTGCCAACTACATGAGTGTTTTTCCCGTACGCTTCCAGTAATCTGATTATTTTCCTATTTTCCCACTAATCTGGGTGTTATCCTATGTCATGTGCCCACTAATCTCAGTCTTCTCTTATCCAACTAATTTGAAAATTTCATGATGTTGACGCTTAGCGGAGTATTTTCTCATATGTCTAAACCTTAATATGAGTTCTAACTTTGTCTTTATATTTTTAATTACGTATCTAATTTTCTGACTACACGTACAATGTGTGTTTACTAATCTCAAAGCTTTCCTAGGTACCTACTAATTTGAGCATATCCTTACTTCCCCACCAACATGAGTTTTTCCATATTTCCAATAAACTGAGTGTTTCCCTTTCCTTGTGTGCCTACTAATCTTAGTGTGCTAACTAACTTTGTCTTCCTATTCTTTCCAACTACGTATATGATTATCTGTCTAAATGTACGATATGTGCGTACTCGTTTCAGTTTTTCCCATGTGCCTACTAATTTATGTGGTACCTTCTGTACCCACTAATATGAGAGTTTTTATGTACTTATTAATCCAACTGTTTCCTATTCCCTATTCGCCCACTAATATGGACGCATAGTGGACACTCACTAATATGAGTGTTTTTCCATGTGCCCACTAATATGGGTGTTATCATATGTGCCGTCTAAACGTAGACTTCCCTTCATGCCCAAAAGCTTGAGTGCATCCCTAAGTGTTTACTAACAAGTGTGTGTTCACTAACTTTGTCTTTCTATTCTTTTTAACTACGCATCTAACAATCTGTTTTTGCGCAACATATGTACTTACTGACTTGAATATTTTTCTATGTACCTACTAATTTGAGTGTTTCCTTATGAGCTCACTAGTATGAATGTTTCCCTGTGTTTCCACTAATTCTAGAGCGTTTCGATTCCGATGTGCCTAAACCTGAGTGAGCTTACTAACTTTGTCTTCTTTTTTCTTTTCAATTACAGATCTAATAATCATTCTGTGCGCACGATACGTGCTTGCTAATCTGAGTGCTTTGTCATGTACCTACTAATTTGAATGTCTCCCTATGTACCCACTAATATGAGTGTTTCTGTGTCCCCACTAATCCGAGAGTTTCCCTTTTATTATGTGCTTCGTTCCCACAAGGAGGAAGTTAGGGATATCACAGGATGAGATTCCGAACTAAAAAAGGTCTGAGATGAAGAAAAAACTGATCAATATTTTTTTGCACACCTATTGACAAAAAATAGGAGAGGCCGTATCATGAGCTGGCAATGGGGGCCCGTAATAAATGTGTGGTCCATGCATGTGTCCTACTAATCTTTCGAGACATTCAAATGTGGTCACTAACCTGGACGTTTCCCCATTAAAAAACCTTCGAATCTGTTTCCCTATATGTGTTCACTAATCTGAATGTTTCCCTGTGTGCCAACAAATCTGATTGCTTTAGCATTTGCCCACTAATCTGTGTGTTTGGCTATGTGCTAACTAATCTAACTGTTCTCATAACTGTCCATTAATCTATATGTTATCCTGTGTATCCACTATTTTGAGTATCTCCCAATGTATCTAACAATCTGCCCCCAATGTGCCCACTGTTCTGAATAATTACCTAATTGACCAGTAATCGCAATGGTAATTTTTTTTTGTGAGAAATCACGATTGCTTATTGCTTTCATTTAACTGTTTTTGGCTTCCTATCATTTTATTTTCCCACCGCCACCCTCCGCACCATCACCGTCGACCGGCTCCTCACGATGCTGCTCCTATAGCGAAAGCCGTCTCCAGGTTGCATCCATGTCCTACACACACGCGCATACCTACACAACTACACGCACACACACACATACACACACATGCACACAACTACCCACTCATTCATGCCTGCACACAGACACAAACACATATGCATACACACGTATACACATCCCCCCCCCACGCACACAAACACTCATACGCACAACTACCCACACACTCATACCTGCACACAGACACAAACACACATGCCCACACACATACACATACCCCCTACACACAAACACACATAAACACACACGCCTACACACACACACACTCGTGATTGCGAAGAACATAATATGAATTCAAGAAGCCAAAATTCAAATTAATTTTTTTTATTAATATTTTTTCAAGTGCCTTTTCTTAAACAAAAAATATGATTAGTAAAAAAATCGTTATTACTGCAAGTAAACCATTTTCGAAATGTTGTATTGAAAAAACACACACACACACACACACACACACACACACACACACACACACAGAGGTTCCGTTAAGAAAGCGGAAATTAAAAAGTTTCTACTTAATCAAAGAAATTAAGAGCATTATTGTATTCTTCCTAGACAAAAATTAACACGCATCAAAAAATATATCCATAAAGTTTCTCTCTATTTTTCCTTCTAAATTTGTGTGTTATTATTTGTTTGTTTTTATGAGAGTTATTTAATTTCCTATTTAATGCTTCGATAAACTCATCTATTTACCGAATTGAAAGCTGATTTATACGCAAGGAAACGCACTTTGATTTCGCTGAACTCTACGCTTCCTTTATTTGCTCTATCAAATCCCGACAACTCTGCTGCCGAAGAAAATGAAAACTCTCGCACCGGCATCGGAAGCTTCGTTCTGAAATAAGGGATTGAAGTTCTCTCTCTCTCTTTTTACTTCCTTTTACAAAAAAGGAAGCATTGTATTCGCGAAAAAATTTTCACTCAAAAATCGGCCTTCATTTCCATTTTGCTCACCCCCGAATGAATGTTGAGTTTTTTTTTTTCGAATCGACCACACGTGGAATGTGCCTAGGAACGTACAGACACCCGAAATATCCATTTTGACGATCCCCGAGTTAATTACAACGAGTTTTCTTTTGACGTCTGTATGTACGTATATATGTGCGTATGTGTGTATGTATGTCGCATAACTCAAGAACGGAATGTCCTAGGAAGTTGAAATTTGGTACGAAGACTTCTAGTGGGGCCTAGTTGTGCACCTTCCCTTTTGGTTGCATTCGGATGTTCCTAAGGGGGTCTTTTGCCCCATTTTTGGGGGAAATCATTGTTAATTTCGATTTAAACTCAAGTGATGTTATAATTTGTCGGACACTTGGCGATATATCTTCAGTCTTTTGGTCGCCAAGTTTTGTCGCCAACTTGGCGACAAATTTGGGCGATTTAAATTTTTTTTTTTTAAATTTGATTTCTATTTGGCCAATGTTGGTGATATTTAGAGAGTAAACAATTGAATCACGTTAAAATTGCCAATAATGGGAAAATGACATTAAATTGGAGTTAAAGGAAGTCATATGATGCACACATCAGCTCGTTTTAATTATCGTAGAGCTTTACTCGGCTCACGTGAGCAATTAAACCATCCTTTGCGCAATCATTCTCCAAAACGATTAAAAACAAATCAAGCCAAATCGGTTAAACTCCATTGTGGTTTAGTTCCGGATCAGAGCTGCCAAGCGCTGGGGATTATACTCCCGGGTTTTCATCCCGCGCCTAACGGGAGAATATGCGTGAGAAATGGAAACAAAAGCCCGCGAATTTGCGAATCCCGCTACTTTTTATAAGCTTTTAATTTCTCGGGCGGTCTCCTTGCTCCGATAAGCGTTTTAATAGCGGAGAGGGAGGAAGAGCAATAATTTCTCCGCCTCAGACGGGGGAATAATAGACGCTGGCCTGCCAGTGATGCGTTTCCGAGGTCACTTCCGGTTGGGATTCTCGCAAATGAATAGAAGGGCCAGTGGGCGGGGACATCACTTTCTGCGGCACGGTGCCACGGACACCCTCCGCTTGCGTGTTTGTTCTTCACAGTTCTGGGGATATAGCGTTCTGGATAGCGGACACACTGGCAATAACGCCACAGGTAGCGCAGGGATTTTTTTTTTCTTTCTAATGAAAGGGATTTATTGGAAATTATTAGAATCGTCATATAAATAATAGCCGATGATAGAGTAACCCGCGTGCTTCAACAATTAAATTAGCGCCTCGGTATGAATGTTTAATATGCAGGGGAAGGCTTTATTGTGACAAGGCTGAACTTGATCCGGTGACTTAACTGTTTTATTGGTAAGACTGTCATTTCAGGTTAATGAAGAAACGAAAACAATGAACGCTACCTACTGGTGTTAAGGGTTAATCCACTGGAGTTAGGGTTACAATTTCAACCATCAAATTATCACCAAACAGGCAATGTCTTCGTTCAAATGCAGAAGCAATTTTCACCAGTCATATACCTTGACGGGCGACTTTTTAGTCTATTAAATATTTAGCCTTTTGCAGACCTGGTGCGATCTCCTATACGGAATCCAGTCTTTCATTTGCTACCAATCAGGCGTCGATGCCAAATGGCACAGAAAAATTTCACGCCCAGTTTCCCATCAGATGGAGGCACCAGGGCTCTCTTCGATGCGTAACTCTGCTAGGGATTTAAATTTTGCTGAGGGCATTCAAAGTCAAAGAATGCACAAAGGATCTTCTACATGCCGCATATTCACACGACATAGAGGCTGGCGATTTTCTGCATCTCGAAAATCCACCGACTGCCACCGCGGGTCAGAACCCGGAACCACGGAGCAGAAGGCCAACGCCTTATCACCACGACACCCAGCTGACATCTCAAGGAACTTAATAACGAACAATTGAACCCCTATGTACTTATACTCAAGACGTTATTACCGAATATGCCGTGGCCTAGGGTCCCAAATAACTAAAAATGTTTATATTCTAGTTTGCCATTAAAAACTTATC
Source organism: Uloborus diversus (assembly GCF_026930045.1). Classification (NCBI taxonomy): domain Eukaryota; kingdom Metazoa; phylum Arthropoda; class Arachnida; order Araneae; family Uloboridae; genus Uloborus; species Uloborus diversus. The sequence continues at coordinate 266,032,215 of NC_072731.1, forward strand.
ACCATAAATAGAAAGGTGACATTTACCTTACAACCTACATAAAAATATGCTGTGGATATTTTTATATAAGAAACAGGGGGGGGGGGGAGATACATAAACTTTCATTAACTTAGGAGATATGTCCCTGCTGTAACGTAAATGAATACAAAAAAAAAAGAAAATTAATTTGAATTTTGACACCTTGAATTCAAATTATGTTTTTCGCAATCACGAATGTGTGTATGTAGGCGTGTGTGTTTGTGTGTGGGGGTATGTGTGTTTGTGTGTAGGGGGTAAGTGTATGTGTGTGTAGGCATGTGTGTTTGTGTCTGTGTGCAGGCATGAATGTGTGGGTAGTTGTGTGTATGTGTGTGTGTATGTTTTTGTGTGTGTGTAGGTGTCTATGTATGCGTGTGTGTATGTGTTTGTATGTGTGTGTAGGTGTATGTGTGTGTAAGTGTATGCGTGTATGGTGTTTGTGTTTGTGTGTGTGTGTGTATATATGCGTGTATGTATGCGCGTGTGTGTAGGACATGGATGCAACCTGGAGACGGTTTTCGCTAGAGGAGCAGCATCGTGAGGAGCCGGTCGACGGTGATGCTGCGTAGGGTGGCGGTGGGAAAATAAAATGATAGCACATCAAAACAGTCAAGTGAGAACAATAAGCAATCGTGATTGCTCAAAAATAAACAAATAATCCACGTAATGGTCTTATTATACGGTGCAACTTGAGTTGCAGCAATTTCCTGCAACTTTCTCCTCTCACTCACAAGTTTACCACAAGCAGCAGACAATGTTTTCAACAATTTTATTGAATTTCGACAATGAAATTGCGTTTTAGTGTTTGTTCAGTGATCGATCTACCCTATTTAATTTAATCAAAAATTTTTTTTTAAAGACAATTCGATGCTGTACGCTGCTGCCAAAATAATAATATCAGTTTTCTACTTTTAGTTTTGCAAAATATATTGGCGTCAGAAAGTACGGCTAATGGTTATAATGCAATATAATTCCGCAGTTATTCTTTAGAAAATACTTTTGAACGCCGATTTGATACCTCTCATTTTGAATTTTAACATTCGGTGCAAAATAATAAGTTATAGAAATCTTATGATGTAAAAATAAGGAGTTTTTAAATATTTAAAAAAATTAAGATTTCTGTTTCAAACCTATTCAGATTCAAAATTATGTATGTTGGGAGAAGTATTTTATGTAACTTCGGACTATTAAGTTGTCGTAAAATCTGGCAAAGATATAAGCTTAAATATTGGATAAAATAGCTGAAATTCAAGTTTTTTTGCAATAGAAAGGTTATTAACGACTGAAATTTTCTGAAAAATAAAGCCTAACAATTTTTGAGAAATTGAATTTGATATAAATTCTATATCATCAAACAGGTTTTCATTTATTTTTTTTTATTTTTTTTTTAACATGACAGAAGCTTATTTTGTTTGTAGAAATCAGTTTTTAATGTTAAGAAGGTCTGCTTGACATAGTTTTATGAATATGCGATTCTTAAGGGGAGTCAATACCCCTTAAGAATCGCCTCCCCCCCCCCCGTCAATGTTAATTTGCACAGGTTCATGTACCTTTTTCTGAAAATCTATTAAAGATACAATTATGAAATTTTTTTCTGTACCTTAAATAGACTCTTTTCTCTATACTGAAGAAAAATTTTACAGAAAGAAAGCTTAGTTTTAAAAAAAAATTCTAATGTGTAAGTCACTGCATTTTTTTTTAAATGGAATTTTGCAACACGAAATCAACTGTAAAAAAATGTTTATCGAATATGAGAAAAAATCATGGAATAGGTGGTAAAAATTTTAAAACCTAACACAATTTAGTTTCTGAGAAAAAGGAGAATTTAGTTTCAAAAATACCATTTCGAGATATTGCAATTTAAAGGGGAAAATTATACCTCATCAAAATAAGTTTACATTTTTTTTAAAGCCTATTTTAACTTACTTCTAATATGAGCACGATCAAGAAGTTTGTATCATTAAAAAGGTATTGAAATGGACTTTCAAAATATGTAAAAATCAAAAAATCGAATTTTTGAAAGTATTTAGGGTTCTGACTCCCCTAGGTACGAAGGGAGCAAAATTTAATTACTAAGTTTCTTTCTTTCTTTCTTTTTTTTTTTTTTTTTTGTATTTCTGTTGTCAATGATAACTAATTTTTATCCCACACGAAAGTTTCTACATCAGTTATCACATTGAGAAATGTGGCGCAAAGTGAAATAGCTAAGATTACTCTTTTCAAAATTTACGAACTGGAAGTATGCTTTGAAAATTACAGTACATAAACAAAGAGCAGTTTATTTTATAATAAAACTTGTCACAAGTCAATTGGCGAGATACGAAATTATCATAACGTGGAACCGTAACATGGGTGCAAGCCAATTGCCGAGAAAATTCACCGTACATTATTTCTAAATATACAGGCGAACCAAAAGACCTTTTAATTTTTCTATTACGGGCGAAGCCGTGCGGGTACCACTAGTAGTATAATAAAGGTTATTATCATTATTAATTTATTTATAATATTCTCTTAATTAGCTAAAGCTGCAAATAATAACAGTAATAATAATAATAACAATTATAATTATTATTATAATTTGAAACCTTAACTAAGAGAATATTAATCTGGTGCTAGAAAATCGATATTGGTATACCGGTAAAGTAGGCGTTTAGTTATAGATGGCGCTTCTTACTAATTCAAAAATTAATTTGCTCGAAAAGTTCGAAGAAAAGTTACTCTGGCGGAAGTTCAACTGCCTAATATTCGAAGAATTTATTTTCATCTAAATCTTTTTTCTGAAGAATCTCTTCCCGTTCCACCCACTCATTCGATATAAATGTGATGGTGGTTATTAGCCAATGGTATTTAAGAAACATTTAGCTCAAAAGAAGTTCGGCAAAATGGCCGTTCAATTTTCTTCATCACGGTACCTTAGCAGGAATTCCCCATAAAAAACGTCTTCCCCATTCCATGCTTGAAAGTACTGGCTGATAGACACCGGATGCGAAATGAACTAAGTGGTCGCTAAAGTTAATTAATCTGCTTTCTTAATTTCCTGCTGAAATCGGATGCAGCTCTTATTAACCAAAGTATTTTTTCGACCTGCATTTTTGGATCTACATTTTATTTCTCACAGCTTGGCAGCAGAAAGTGTTAGAGGATGTTGAACTCTGAAAAATAGTTTCAAATTTTTTACGATCGTTTCAAAACGGACAGAAATATTTTATACTAGTGGTACCCGCACGGCTTTGCCCGTAGTAGAAAATGAAAAGGTCATTTGGTTCGCCTGTATATTTACAAATAACGGGATGATGAATTTCTCGCTAATTTGCTATGCTTGCTCATGTTACGGTTCCACTTTATGATCATATGGTAATTTACTCGCCCACGTTGTGATCATTTGCTCGGAAAATTTTTCTTAAAATTGGTATAGAAAAAGAACAAAATCGAATTTTCGAAACATCGCTTCGAGGTGCACACCCCCATGCTATAAATTAATTCTGTGCCAAATTTCATGAAAATCGGCCGAACGGTCTAGGCGCTATGCGCGTCACAGAGATCCTGACAGAGAGATATCCAGACAGACAGAGACTTTCAGCTTTATTATTAGTAAAGAAAATTCTGAAGAATATGTATATATATATATTTTTTTTTGTGAAAAAATAGTTACATTATTTAAATCGTACATCTTAAATAGAAATGATTGATTCTGTTAATCGACATGGCATCTGCTATTTTTCCTGTTAACGCTTGAGATCTGGTGGGCTAAAAGCAGAAAATCACGAAATGCTACCAAGCTAGACGACATTTGGCGGCTTTTCGAACCTAATAGATGATCGTAGATCGCTATAACACGAGCTGATGTGTGCATCACGTGACTTCCTTTTACACCAATTTTAATGTCATTTTCCCATAATTGGCAATTTTAATGTGATTCAATTGTTTACTCTCTAAATAGCACCAACAGCGGCCAAATTAAAACCACATTAAAAAAAAAATTGAATTTTGTTATCTTAAATTCAAATTATGTTTTTAGCAATCACGAGTGTGTGTGTGTGTATGTAGGCGTGTGTGTTTGTATGTGGGGGGTATGTGTGTTTGTGTGTGGGGGATATGTGTGTTTTTGTGTAGGGGTATGTGTGTTTTTGTGTAGGGGTATGTGTATGTGTGTGTAGGCATGTGTGTTTGTGTCTGTGTGCAGGCATGAATGTGTGGGTAGTTGTGTGTATGTGTCTGTATATAGGTGTATGTGTTTGTGTGTGCAGGTGTATGTATGTGTATGTGTGTAGGTGTTTGTGTGTGTACGTGTTTGTGTGTGTAGGTGTGTGTGTGTAGTTGTGTATGTATGCGTGTGTGTGTGGGATATGGACGCAACCTGGAGACGGTTTTCGCTAGAGGAGCAACATTGTGAGGCGGCCGGCGGACGCGACGGACGGTGGTGCTGGCAGAGGGTGCTGGTGGGAAAATAAAATGATAGCACATCAAAACAATCAAATGAAAGCAATAAGCAATCGTGATAGCTCAAAAAAAAAAAAAAAAAAAAAAAAAAATCCAAATTTGTCGTCAAGTTGGCGAGAAAACTTGGTGATCAAAAGACTGGCGATATCTCGCCAAGTGTCCGCCAAATTATAACACCACTTGAGTATCCATCGAAATTAACAATGATTTCCCCTCAAAAAGGGGCAAAAGACCCCCTTAGAAACACCCGAATGCAACCAAAAGGGGAGGTGCACAACTAGACCCCACTAGTAGTCGGCATTCTACTATCATTCGGTAGTAGTCATTTCGTGGATTTTCAGCTGTTATTATTACTGGCAAGATGTCCCACCCAGCAAAATCGTCCCCGTTGACGGTATGTTAAACGAGCTGATGTGTGCATCACATTACTTCCTCTTACTCCAATTTAAAGATAATAGTGCCTCGGAGTCAGCAAAAAAAAAAAAAAAGACTTTAAATACTTTCATTCCAAGTCTGTTGCGAACCGAAGCAAAGAAAACGATAAATTTTCCCAATATTGGCAGTTTTAATGTGATTCAATGGTTAACTCTCTAAATATGGCCAAATTGAAACCAGATTAAAAAAAAAAGAACCCCGCCAAATTTGGCAGCCAAGTTGGCGATAAAACTTGGCAGCCAAAAGCTTGGCGATATAATGCCAAGTGTTTGCCAAATTATAGCACCGCTTGAGCTTACATTGAATTTTACCCCAAAAAGGTGTAAAAGACCCCTTTGGAACATCCGAATGCAACCAAAAGAGAAGGTGCACAACTAGATCCCACCTGGCGTCTATGTGCCAAATTTCAACTTTCTAGGACATACCGTTCTTTAGTTATGCGAGATACATACATACGCACGTCAAGGGAAAACTCGTTGTAATTAACTCGGGGATCGTCAAAATGGATTCTTCAGGTGTCTATACGTTCATAGGCATGTATCCACGTGTGGTTGGGTTGAACAAAAAATCAATATTCATTCGGGAGCGAGCCAAATAAAAATTAAGGCCGATTTTTGAGTGAAAATTTTTTCGCGAATACAATACTTCCTTTTTTTGTAAAAGGAAGTAAAAACGAAAACAATCTTCAAAATGTTTGATAAAATTATGAAGCATGTAAGCTAAGTAATTTTTTTTTTTTTTCTGTTAACATTGCTTTATACTGACAAACTAGTTCGTTAGAATAAAACTGCTTTCTATTCTTTTTGCATTTTTTAAACTATTGAAGTATCCCTTTGAAGTGCGTAAGATTTGTAAAAGAATTTGGTAAATATAGAAGAAAGGAAAATTATGACAATCTGAAGAGCTTAGATTAATAAACAAGATATTTTCGTGCTTTACTTTTAATAGCTATGTAATTGTGCTGCATGCTCCGCAAAAAGTACAATTTGATACTTTAATGCAAAGAAGTTTTATTTACGAGACATATTATGCGTAGATACATACTCAGAAAATGAATATAAACTATTGTTAACATTTTCCAAATATTTAAAAATTCAGAAATGTTTAGAATTACTGCAGTATTCCTTCACGTTACGTTGGGTTTCCACGGTTCAAGAAATAAATTTCATCTAGACGGTAAATTTAGATATTACTTAAAACTATTAAATGTAAAATCTCAAAAATGTACTGCAATTAGAATTTTTGTATCAACAATTCTTTCAAAACGTAAAACTGAGGTTCAATTTACAAATTGAAATGAAGAACATGGAGCGTGTTCAAAGAAAACAAAGTTATAGGCATAAACCTGACATATTTGAGCATTATATTTAGCATTTAGCTAAAACTAGCAAAAATACCCGACGTTGCCCGGGTCAGTAATAGTTATGAGAAACAATCGTTACTTGCCCTTGTTTTCTGTTTTAAGCGAAAGAATTAAAAACAAACCTTTTTGACGTGATTAAAAATCGAGCTTCTTCCTTACTCATAAAACTAAAATAGCAATAAGTATAAAGAACAAAATAGTATTCATTTAGAAACGAAAGCACGACATCTAAGCGTATACAAATTTGAAGAATTTTCGAAATATGAAATTAAACTTTACATGTTTAAAAAGATTTATCTGTTAGTACTTTTTATTTTTTACATCTAAAACCTTCTCTGTATGGCTATTGATGTACGAACTGTTTTAAAAAATGTAGCCGCCCGTGTTCCCCTTACACTTGCTTTAGTTTTTTTTTGGGAAATTTCAATTAGTGTGGGCACTTAGTGCGGTTTAAAATGTTACCAAATTTGCGAGAATCATTTTGGGACACCTTCGATAACACTCCCCCCTCTTAATAATTTTTATTATAGAAAAATTGTCGCCAGATGCTGAGATATACTTTTGGTCAAAATAAAATGGCGCTAAACGGTTTCATACGAAATATTTCCAAAATAAGTAATAAAATTTGGCGATTGTTTGAAATTGTGCAAAAATGAAAATTTATGGAAGTTTTTTTGCTCTTTATGGATTTGCCTTATTTAGTTGCTGGATTATTTTGCACAGTAAAAAAGAGTTTTTTTTAAAGATTCTCTGATTGGCGATATTTTGTTTACATGGTGTAAGCTGAGAAACATTATTACGTAACCTTTGGCTTCAAAAACAGCGACAGTTGAAAAAACTACCAAATGCATCAGCTACTGAATCTTTATGCAAAAATTTTGGCGATATTTCTGCTGATTGATTGGATAGTGAGTAAGTGTCCAATCCGCATAAATGATAATAATAAAAAAACCGTTAATTACATTTTAGTTCCGTTTAAATGGAAAATGATCAGCTAAATTCATTTATTTTTAGCCAATCTTGTGGAAAAACGTTACTTTAAGATTTGACTTGAGAAAAGCCTCAAACAGTCAGACGAAACACAAAAATATTCAACAGTTCTAGCTATTAACTTGGAGGTGAGATGATACACTAAATAATGAATTGGGTTGAGGAAAGCCTTCGAACATGGAACAAAAAAAAGCTCATAACTCGTTTTTCATACAACTTAGATCTTTCTAACAGATGCCATCTTCAGCAGAAAAATAAGCGCTTTCGATGGACACATAATTTTAATATGTGCACGTATTTTTTCACAGTCATATTGGGGCATTTATGCGAAAATTTGGACAAATTAGAATAAAAAAGGAACTATCAATCGGATTTTTTTCGAACTGGTCTACAAACCTCCCCAGTACCAAAAAGAACAATCGGTAAAAGTTTCAGCCAAATCTGCCGGGTAGTTTCTGAGATCTTAGGGAACAAATTTACCAAACTCCATTTTTATATATATAGATATATTTTATACTGATTTTTGCATTTTTGTTATTGAACTTTTAAACTCTGGTAATACTGCCCTGAAATTACGTTAAATTGTGCGTGACAAAGTTTGAAACACATAAATGATGCAAAGGGAAAACATTTGCATTAAATATAGATTTCAAAACTTGAAACCTAAAGTTAAAATAGCCAGTAAAAAGCGACAAGACGTGGAATTAATTTGATGCCTCATGAAAGAAAAAACCATTTTTTTCCCTCCAAAATTAGAAACTATTTTTAGATTCTTCGAAAAATATGCATTTGTTATTGGTTGAATTACGCGCTTGGTTAGACAGCTTTTCTTTTAGACATTGTTTTAGAATTCTTCACCAAACGAGCTGATGTGTGCATCACATGACTTCCTTTTACTCCAATTTAATGTCATTTTCTCATTATTGGCAATTTTAATGTGATTCAATTGTTTACTCTTTAAATATCACCAACAGTGGCCTAATTGAAACCAAATTAAAAAAAAAAAAAAAAAATCCGCCAAATTTGTCGCCAAGTTGGCGACAAAACTTGGCGACCAAAAGACTGGCGATATATCACCAAGTGTCCGACAAATTATAACACCACTTGAGTTTACATCGAAATTAACAATAATTTCCCTCAAAAAGGGGCAAAAGACCCCTTTAGGAACATCCGGATGCAACCAAAAGGAAAGTTGCACAACTTGGCCCTACTAGGAGTCTACGTACCAAATTTCAACTTTCTAGGAGATACCGTTTTTGAGTTATGCGAAATACATACACACATACATACGTACGTACGGACGTCACGAGAAAATTCGTTGTAATTAACTCGGGAGTAGTCAAGATGGATGTTTCGGGTGTCTGTAGGTTCCTAGGCATATATCCACGTGTGGTCAGGTCGAAAAAAAAAACTCAACATTCATTAGGGGGTGAGAAAAATGGAAATTAAGGCCGATTTTTGAGTGAATTTTTTTTCGCAAATACAATACAGTATACTCCCGATTATCCGTGTGCGGATTATCCGGTTTGCGGATTATCCGTGCATCATTTCGGAATCATACTTTTCTAAAGCTTCGATGATGTTATTGATAATATCGATAACATCATTGAGGAAGTTAAAGAAATCGAAGGTTTCGAATCAGTTGACGCTGAAAATGTCAAAGAGTGGTTTAAAAGCGAGGAATGTGAATCAGGATTTCAATGCCTAACTGACGAAAATATCATTGAACATGTTACTGAATCAAACGCAAGTGATGATACCGAAAACGAAGATGAAGAACATGAAGAAAATACAATTTCACATTCTACTGCTCTACAATCTGTGGAACATTTATTGGATTACATGAGTGAAAGAAGTTACGATTGCGGAGAAAAAATTGCAGTAAAAAAAATTCGTACGGACATACGCAACAATTTAAACAAACAAAGAAAACAAAAATGTATCGCCGATTTTTTTAAATCAATAAATTTCGAAGAAAAGTTCCTGGTTTGTGTGAGTATGTATATATATATTATTTAGTTTTTTCTAATTTCCCCTTAAATAGTTACCCTGCATATTCCTTAAATGATTTTTCGGATTATCCGTGTTTTTCGATTATCCGTGCTACGCCGCTCGGTGATTAGAACGGATAATCGGGAGCATACTGAAGGAAGTAAAAACGGTCATTCCGACAAAACATTTTTTTTTTATTCCAACATTCCTCCAATTACGTCTCCTTACAACTCTCCTGTAATGACCGGCATAACTTAGTTGAAACAAGAGTATTACAATTCAAGTAGAAATCCCCGCTTCATTTACAAGCGGCTTAAGAGTGCTCCGATCGGAGATAAAAAGAGAAACACGTGTTTTTTTTCCTCTCTACTCTTTTTCGAAAGTGACGCGGATTTCCGCATACCTCCCCTTTCGTAATAAGCTGTCATTATACAGCGAGTTTTCAACGCGGAGTTGGGAGATTTCGAAGATTTTAAAGCGCTGGAATTATTTGAATGGAGAGCGATTTCCTGGATATATATATATAGATATAAGCGTGGTGCAGTTTTGATAAATGATGCAGTTAACTGCTTGAAGTTTATTTTCAGTCAAAATTTGTGGTTATCTTGCGCGCTCGTGAGCAAAAGCATCATTTAAACGGGAGCTGACGGGAGCTCAGCTGCTGCAGCTTTCTCTTTCAGCGACATGTTCTAGATTCTGAGTAATTTCAGACTATTCAACCTTGAATTTCAGTAGAACTCGTGCACTTTTTACTTCCTCTTACAAAACGTGCTGATGTGTGCATCACATGACTTCCTTTTACTCCAATTTAATGTCATTTCCCCATTATTGGCAATTTTAATGTGATTCAATAGTTTACCCTCTAAATATCACCAACAGTGGCCAAATTGAAACCAAATTAAAAAAAAAAAAAATCCACCAAATTTGTCGCCAAGTTGGCGAGAAAACTTGGCGACCAAAAGACTGTCGATATCTCGCCAAGTGTCCGACAAATTATAGCACCACTTGAGTTTACATCGAAATTAGCAATGATTTCCCCCAAAAAAGGGGCAAAAGATCCCCTTAAAAACATCCGAATGCAACCAAAAGGGAAGATGCACAACTTGGCCCTACTAGGAGTCTACTTACCAAATTTCAACTTTCTAGGACATACCGTTTTTGAGTTATGCGAGATACATACGAACATGCACATCCGCACATACATACGTACATGAGGACGTCACGAGAAAATTCGTTGTAATTAACTCGGGGGTCGTCAAAATGGATATTTCGCGTGTCTATACGTTCTTAGGCACTTATCCACGTGTGGTCGAGTCGAAAAAAAAACTCAACATTCATTCGGGGGTGAGAAAAATGGAAATTAAGGCCGATTTTCGAGTGAAAATTTTTTCGCGAATACAATACTTCCTTTTTTGTAAAAGGAAGTAAAAAGGAAGTATTGTATTCGCGAAAAAAAAAAAAAAACTCAAAAATCGGCCTTAATTTCCATTTTACTCACCCCCGAATGAATATTGTTTTTTTTTTTTTTTTTTTGCACTCGACCACACGTGGATAAGTGCCTAAGAACGTATAGACACGCGAAATATCCATTTTGACGACCCCCGAGTTAATTACAACGAATTTTCTCGTGACGTCCGCATGTACGTATGTATGTGCGGATGTGCATGTGCGTATGTATCTCGCATAACTCAAAAAACGGTATGTCCTAGAAAGTTGAAATTTGGTACGTAGACTCTTAGTGGGGTCTAGTTGTGCACCTCTCCTTTCGGTTGCATTTGGATGTACCTAAGGGGGTCTTTTTCACTTTTTTTGGGGGGAAATCATTGTTAATATCAATGCAAACTCAAGTGGTTTTACAATATGGCAAACACTTGGCGACAAAAACATTTGGCGGTATTTTTTTTTTTTTTAATTTGGCGATATTCAGAGAGTTAACCAATGAATCACATTAAAATGTCCAATAATGGGAAAATTAATCTGTTTAAAACGTTTTTTTGCTTCAGTTCGCAACAAACTTTTCACTTGGGGCAAAAATATTTAAAGTGTTTCTTTTCTTACTCCAAGGCACTACTATTACCATTAAATTGGCGTAAAAGGAAGTCATCTGATGCACACATCAGCCCTTTTAAAAAAGAAAAAGAAAATTCCATACTTTTTAAAATTGGAAGAACTGTGGGCTTTAAAATCGGGAATACTTAGTTAAATCAAGCTATTTTCAATACTGAAGAGAACACGTTACTGCAATTCTTGGAATAACTTTTCAAACTCTTTTCGGCAAATTGACGATCCTCTCGCTATTTTGATTGACTTGCCATTCAAACCAAACGCAGCATCCGCATATTTTGAGGTGGAAGAATAAAAAGATAACCTGCTGAAAACTGTCTTCAAATTCAAATGGGTTATTCTTTTATGATCTTCAACACAATTGAGGTATTTTACGTCCTCTGTTGAACGCTCAAATCGGAACATAATTTGTGTCTCCGAGAATGGCAACCGCTTTCCTAACTCCGCACCATTACCGCCACCTATCCGGGAAGTGTAGGAAGCTCTGAAAACCGTAACCTCCCTCCTGAAGATTTAGCTGTCTTCACACTTGGCGAGGCAGAAATGGCTTCACGAACAACAATTTGTTTTTTATGGGTTTTGTTTTCGGCGATTGGTTTTACATGCAGGTACAAGTTCCGATACGGCACGGTTCACTGCCTTGTCGGACGGATGATTTATGGAATCTGCTGGATTTTGTTTACCGTTTAAGCGATAACAAAATACAGCACGTTTTTATACATTTTTTAAACGTTTTACGTTGTACAAAAAGATGTTTTTATACGTTTTTTTTTGTTGAGCAATCACGATTGCTTATTGTTTTCACTTGACTGTTTTTGGCGTCCTATGATTTTATTTTCCCACCGCCACTCTCCGCACCATCACCGTCGACCGGCTCCTCACGATGCTGCTCCTATAGCGAAAACCGTCTCCAGGTTGCATCCATGTCCTACACAGACGCCCATACATACACAACTACACACTCACACGCACACACACACACGCACACATACACACGCACACACACACACACACACGCACACATACACACAAACACATACACACACATACACCTACACACACACATACACCTACACACACACATACACCTACACACACACAAACACATGCACACACATACACCTACACCTACACACACACAAACACATACACACACATACACCTACACATACACACACAAACACATACACACACAACTACCCACACTCTCATGCCTGCACACAGACACAAACACATATGCCTACACATGCATACACATACCCCCTACACACAAACACACAACCCCCCCACACAGAAACACACACACTCGTGATTGCGAAAAACATGATTTGAATTCAAGATGTCAAAATTCAAATTAATTTTTCTTTTTTTTTTTTTTTTTTTTGGTATTACAAGAGGAAACAGAAAGGTTTGACGCTCTTCAGGGCCCGGTTAATTTATCAGGGGGCCATAGGACAAACGCTTTTTTGGGGGCCCCTTAGTAGCAAAACTTTACAATTTTAACCATTGCATAAAAACAATTTTAGCTATTTGGGGGCTGCTAAAGAGCGGGGGCCCTAGGCCATGGCCTAGTTGGTCTATTCAGTAATCAGGCCCTGACGCTTTCCATGTTCCAGTTGGTCAGTATTCGTATGTCGGTGTCTAGTCTCGGTTGGACATTTGAAAAATCTGTGGATTCAGAAAGCAAGCAGTTAGTAAAAAAGTGGTTTAGTGGAGGCGTATATTCAATTCAATTTTATTTCTATCAAGGGATTCAAAATTCATTTCACGTTGAAAATAAAAGAAAATTAATTCCAGATACATCAATATATTTTGCTCTGTCTGTTCCGAAATTCCCCGATTGAGTTGCAAAGCTTATAACAGCAGCCTGACTAGCTCCTGCCATTCCTAAAGGAACCACATTCAGGACCAATTTATAATGCAAGATTAAAAAAATAATAATGATAATTAATCAAACCAAAACTACAAGAAATCTTGTTTGAGGCAAACTCAATGTGATTGTCTCAATGTAAGTTATTTTGTACATCAACCCCCCCCCCCCAAAAAAATAACATTCTCAACATGTTGATACGTTTTTCCAATCAATTATAGTTTAAATTGTCAATTTTATTTTGCTTATGAAAAGTTTATGTGAAAATGAAAAGTTTATTCATAATTAACAATTTATTAGTGATAAACTATGATGCTCTAAATTATCTGACATTTATTTTAAACCTTAAACGTAAAGTTATGAGCTAAAGAAGTGAAAAAATTTGTAAAATCAGAAGAATTGATAGAATGAGAATTGACTATTTTCCCAACGAAACTAAGTTAATGCTTTTAAATGGATTCATTATACAGTTTGTACATCCCATTAAACCTTCAAATCGTCTGAGTGACATAAGTGGTGAGGCGGGGCATAAGTAACACCAATATTGTATTTCTCGTGCCCTCGTTGCACAAAACTTAACAAATCAAAGTTGGTAAAGTCCGAGTGATTTTTGTGTTATTTAGTTATGTAACTGAAACAGAACTCTAAGTGACACATATAAAATCCTGTATGTGGCTATGGCAAACTTTAAAATGCAATTCAGGGTTCGTACTCAATTTCAGAAATAAAATGAAGGAGTTTTGGAGGAGTTTTGAAGGAATAAAATGAGATTTTGAAAGAGGAACCTTACCTAACCTTAAGAGATGTTACTTTCTGTTTTCAACATATTTGACTCCCTTCCCCTTTGTCACAAAGTGTCGCACTTCACCTTACTATTCCTCTTGTCACATGTCACATTATTATAATAACTAAGTGATGTCACTTTTTGTACCTCTCTGTTCCCCTTGTCACAATTTCGAGAACCCGTCTCCCCCTCATCAGTTGTGGATGTGGATTACCCTTTTTACAATATCGTAACTGGGATTTACTAAACAATTGTTTTTTTTTAACACAGTCACTTAATATAGTACTTCTACTTATGTATCTTTAAATATTAAAAAAAAAATAAACAAACTGACTTTTGCTGCTGAGAGTGTGGTGAAGGGAAAAGCAATAATCATAAAACTTGAAAAAAATAGCCAAATCACCATTTAAGCATGTTTTACTTCACTTATGTCTTAGTCATCTAATAATATTTTCACCTTAAACTTTTCTGACTTCTGTGATTTAATTTGTAAATCACATCTTTATGAAAAATATTAATATATGAAATTACTACATCAAAATCATCCTTATACCTTTGCCCTTGTGACGATGTTCAGTTGTCGATCAAAGTATTTTATGTTACTGTCATAGAGGAAAATTATGTCGCCTTGAACTCTAAAAAAGAAGGAGTTTTGAAGGAGTTAAAACAAAAATGAAGGAGTTTGAAGGGCCCTTCCGAAAAATTTCCCGAATGAAGGAGTATTGGAAGAGTTTTGAAGGAGCGTACGAACCCTGCAATTACTAAAATCTTGCAATTTCTATTGTAAAACTATTTAAAGACAAAACTAAAAACTAACGGCGCTGTATAGGAGGAAAATTATTGATTTATATGTAAAATAACAATATGTGCAATTTTTTTTTAAAGAATTAAAAGTTACAATGGAAAAAATAGCTTTTGTTGATGATGGGTTTATTACAACCCAAATCGCAAAATTATCGACTTTATTCAACTTTAATTTACTCTGTTATGCTCATCGCTCAATCACTTGCTATTCGGGTTGAAAAAAAGGTAAGTGCACTCACACAGCTAAATCTAGTTCAGTAAAAAATAACAATTACTTAGAATTTAAACTTTTCACATCACCAGTTTAGAGCTAATTATATCAACTCCATATTAACCAATATTCCAACTATTTCCAACACCTTGCATTTGATAATTAACTGACGGAGTCTAAAGACCTATTTTCAGCTTTTTTTTTTTTTTTTTGAAGTAGACAATTCTTCCTATTTTCGACACTTTGCATAAAATGGTTTTTTCTAAATGACCTTAGACTTTGACACTTCTTTCCGATTATGACTCTCTCCAAAACCCTAAGCTGGACCCGCCCTTATCACGCAGCAATAATGGGGCCGATTCCAAAATTTTAAAAGTTGTTTTAAAAGTTTCCATTTTTTTTCTGAAAGAGCATGCTTAAAAACATAAGATCTGACCATTTTTTAAATAATTTGTTTATATTTAATATTTTTAAAAAACTACTTAAATCGGGCGCTTTCATTGTTTACTCTTCTGTCTGATGACATCACAAATGATGAAATGCCATTCACAGAGCAAAATATTTAATTCGCATCTTTACTCACGTGTATTGGCAACGATAGGGTTGATAGCAAGCGTTGAGCGCAATTTTAATTCGCTTCTTGATTATCATAACGTGGAATCACGGTTGAAAGATGCGCCAAAGGGCGTCACTTGTGACGTCATCAAGACCTCGCCTTGTTTGAAAAATCGGACATTTAAAAAAATTAATTAAAAAGTAACTGTTGGGAAAATGAAAGTATTTTCTGGGTCCATGTTTTTTTTTTTTTTTTTTGCTTATTCTATCAATTTCAGTGACAAAAAGTATTACATTTGACTGATTATTTATGGCTCCTTTTTATGGAACCTATGCTCGCTGTAATATGTAATGGATTATTAATCATTCAGGAATTATAATACTAGACTTTACTATTCTAATTGCTACATTTACTATATACATAATACTATATACAAGACAGAGTGTGCCGCCAATGCGCACATCTCCGGAGTTCGTTCCGATCTGCCCTGTTGCTGAGAGGATGTTTTTCCTCAGTGACGTCAGTGGCTTCTGACGTCACTGCGATTACGATAGCGGAGTTCAATTAGTTCGATACACCACATTCCTCCCTTTTTAATCTTTAGTAGCCCAGTCTATCTGGTGCTTTTCTCGCGCGGGTGGAACGTCTTAGTGGAACAGGTGCAGCTGATGGCTCTCCTGGCATCTTGGTAACTGCCATAGGTATGGCGGCTGGAGATCCTGGCCGGACATCAGTCATCTCCGAAGGCATGGACCGGTCTCCCTGGAGATTGCTGTTGTCGTTGTCGGCTGTACCGCTTTCAGGACGTACGTCACTGGATCTTTTCCGGAAGGATGGTCGGCGCACCCAGTCGACGTCTTCAATGTCTCCCCCGTCACGCATCTGGTCGATGTGACGTCGCCAGAGTTGACCATTCACATCTACTGTGTAATGTAGTTGGCCGTCTTTGCTTTTTACTGTTCCAAATCGCCATTTTCTATCGCCTTGACGATAGTTTCTAACTGCAACCTTATCTCCTACATTGAATCCTCTATCCGAAAATTCATAAGTTCCTTTGCGAACTCTTTCCTCGACTCTGCTCTTTAGATCTGGTCTAACCAGGTCGATCCTTGTACGAATTTCTCTTTTCATCATGAGCATAGCTGGGCTTTGTAATGTCGTCATGTTGGGGGCCTTCCTATATTGCATAAGAAAGGTACTCAGCTTTTGTCTAAGAGTTCCAGGATAATTTTTCATAGTTCTCAAAGATTGCTTTACAGTAAACACATACCTTTCGGCCTGACCGTTACTTGATGGTTTGAACGGTGCTGTGGGTTTGTGTTTTATGCCATTAACTTTCAGAAATGCCTGAAATTCTTGTGACGTAAATTGTGGACCATTGTCACTTACCAACATGATCGGCAGTCCAAAGCGAGCAAAGAAATCACGTAAACATTCGACAGTTTTGGAAGTAGTGCTAGTTTTCATAGGGTATACTTCTAGCCATTTTGAGTGTGCATCAACTATTATTAAAAACATATGTTCAAATATAGGGCCTGCGAAATCAACATGAATTCTATCCATTGGGGCGCTAGGGTACTCCCAATGGTGTACTTTTACTTTAGGAGGATCAGTTTTGTTAACTGCACAATCTACACAGTTTTTTGCAACCCTTTCAATGTCCTTGTCGATTCCCTGCCAGAATACGTATGATCTCGCGATTGTTTTCATTTTGACTACACCTAAGTGTCCGTGATGCAGTTCATTTAAAATTCTTTCTCTATACAGTTTCGGAATGCATACACGTTGCCCATACATTATGCAACCATCTTGCAGGCTGTATTCCATCTCCCTTCCCTTCAGTTCACCACCACTTTCCAGGATTCGTAATAACGGAGTGAGTTCTTCATCCCTTTCAGTTTCTTTGGCTAAATCTTTCGCTGTCACCGGCAGCGTTTCAATTTGATGTAACTGGAAGATATCAATATCATCATGTATAGCCAATTTTTCCGAATTCGTAGGTAAACGCGAGAGAAAGTCTGCATTGCCGTGTTCCTTAGTTTGACGATAAATAATGTCAAATTGAAACGATTGCAGAGTCAACGCATAATGCAATAGACGTGTAGCAGCTAAAACTGGCAAGCCTTTCTTTGAGCCAAAAATTGCCAGTAGTGGCTTATGATCTGTAATTAGAGTAAACTTGGTATTTTTCACATAGAGAAAAAATTTCTTCACAGCCCATACTATAGCTAAGGCTTCTTTGTCAATTTGAGAATACCGTTGTTCGGTCGGAGAAAGAGTTTTAGATGCAAAAGCAAGCGGTCGTTCTGAACCATCTGGAAATTTATGTGACAATACTGCTCCCAGTCCAACTGGTGACGCATCAGTTGCCAACAAAAGTGGAAGTTCCGGGTCATAATGTGCCAAAATTCTTTCCGAACAAATTTCGTCTTTGACCCTTTGAAAAGCTTCCTTACATTTCTTATCCCATTTCCAAGGAACATCTTTCTTCGTTAACTCATGCAAAGGATAAGCCAGTGTAGCTAACTTTTTTGAAAAGCGCGAATAAAAATTTACCAACCCCATAAATGATTTAACTTCATGAACATTTTTGGGTTCCACGGCATTTTTAATTGCTTTAACTTTTTCAGATGTTTGGGATAGTCCTTGAGAGTTTATCTTGTACCCTAAAAATTCTATTTCTTTTTGAAAGAATTTACTTTTTTCTTTGTTAATTTTTAATCCATGAGCGCGGCATCTTTCAAAAAATTCTTTTAATCTTACTAAATGAGTTTCAGCGTCTGGAGCTGCAATTCTAGCATCGTCAAAAAATACTTCAACTCCCTTTAAATCCTGAAAAACACTTTCAATATATTTCTGCCAGATCGCCGGAGCGGCATTTACCCCATACATTAATCTTTTACACAGATAGAGTCCCTTATGTGTATTTATTGTCAACAATTTTTGACTTTCAGGGTGCATTTTCATTTGCAAATATGCCTGAGAGAAATCAACCTTGGAAAACACCTTGCCATCACTCAGTGATGCAAAAATATCTTCCATTCTAGGAAGTGGGTGTTGTTGCACTTTTAAATTTTTATTTAATGTTACAGAGTAATCTGCACACAACCTAACTTTACCATTTGATTTAATCACCGGTACGATCGGTGTTGCCCAATCCGAAATATGTACCTTTTCGATAATATTTTCGCGTTCTAAGCGATCTATTTCCTCGCCAACCCTATTTTTCAGTGCAAAGGGCATGGGTCTAGGTCTGCAGAATACCGGACTAGCGTCAGGTTTTAGCTCTAATTTGCACTCGTAATTTTTAATTTCTCCCAAGTCATCACTAAATAACTCTTTGTATTCGTCTAACAATTTAGAAAGACTAACATTTGTTTCAACTTTGCAATTTTTTATTGAATTCCAATCTAGTTTAATTTTAGACATCCATTCGCGACCAAAAATTGTATCTAAATTTTCCTTAACGATATACAAGTTTAATGCGTACGTAACCTCGTTATAGGTAACATTTACCGTTACATAACCCATTGGAACAATTCTATCCCCTTTGTAGGTTTTAAAAATTAATTTTGTAGGCTGAATTTTCTTATTTGAAATTTTTCGGAAATTCTTCAGCGACATTATTGAAACGGCTCCACCTGTATCGGCTTCAAAGTTTACCCAATGGCCTTCGATTTGAACTTTTACCATTATAGGTTTCCTTGGTTCTTGTTCAGGCAGTGTACACTCTTCAGACTGAATTGTGTAAATAGGCACGGAATCAGTACCTTCATCTTCAGGAAAAGTTTCTACATCCACCTGTTTTTGCTTAACAGGTTTGTTAACTTTATTTGCTTTGGCAGAAAAACATGCTTTTCCTAAATGACCAATTTTGCCGCATAATTTGCATTTGTAAGTCTTGAACCTACATTCATCGGTAGAATGATTTTTTCCATTACATCGAGAGCATTTTCTATTATTTTTATCTTCAGAGCACTTTTTCTTCCTATATGGGCTCTGTTTCATTTCAGCATTATATTTATGAATTCCAGATTGCCTTCCAATTAATTCTGCCGTGGATTTATGAGATTTTTCCATCGCTAAAGCAATCTGTAAGGTTTGATTTAATTCAAGGTCATTTTCCTCAAATAATCTATCTAGTATTGCTCGATCTCTTAATCCACTAACAAAAACATCTCGAAGCATCATATTTAAGACATCTGGTTTATACATACAGGGAATCGCTAATGAGCGAAGTTCTGCGATGTAGGCGTTAATCGGCTCATTTTCGTTCTGCTTGCGGTTTAAAAATATGTGACGGCTAGGAATAATTAATGGCTTCGGATTGAGATGATCTCTTAGTATGTCCTTGAGCGTTTCGAAATCTTTTTCCCCAGGGTTGTCGGGTGACAAAAGATTCTTCAGTAAATTGTATAATTTTGCTGACAAACTTGATATTAGCGTTTTCGCCCTTTTTTCTTTCGGGACATTTTGAATATCTAAGAATGCCTCGAAACGTTCTATAAAAGAATCAAAATTTTCGGACATTTCATCATATTTTTCAAAATTGACCCCTGTCACTTTTGACTCATTTGGGGTATCCACTTTAAGCTTGAGAGCTTGTACAAGGGCTTCATTTTGTTTTATGAGTTCCTGAACCAGGGCCTCCATTATTTTTCAATCCAAAATACAAAAATATATAAATTTCCTACCTTGAGCCGTCTTCGGGTAATTACCCTATCCTTTTTGAAACGAGAACACTGTTAGAGCACTACATTAGTGGTTTCGTCACACACTCGTCGCCACTGTTATGGCTCCTTTTTATGGAACCTATGCTCGCTGTAATATGTAATGGATTATTAATCATTCAGGAATTATAATACTAGACTTTACTATTCTAATTGCTACATTTACTATATACATAATACTATATACAAGACAGAGTGTGCCGCCAATGCGCACATCTCCGGAGTTCGTTCCGATCTGCCCTGTTGCTGAGAGGATGTTTTTCCTCAGTGACGTCAGTGGCTTCTGACGTCACTGCGATTACGATAGCGGAGTTCAATTAGTTCGATACACCACAGTTCACATCAACTTACATTTGACTGATCTAACAACAAGTCAACTTACATTTGACTGATTTCCCCATTCATTCATTTCAGAATCCTCAAAAAATGTAAACCCGATGAAAATAGAGAATTTCCAAGCTTTCTTTACTGACCTTGGATGCACAGGAAAATGAAACGAGATGCAATGAATTAACATCACGCTTTCGTTTTTTCGGTGTCGATCTGAGTAGTGATTTTAAAATGCGAATTATAAATAGCATTCATATTTTATCGACTTGTTTTCAAACTTCGATGAGCTTTCATCTGTTCAGTATAAAAGTTTTAAATTACTTCTATTTCGTAAATTATTCCATAACTCCGTGGTTCACAAAATCACTATTTTTGTGTCTTAAAGTCTTTCTTTTAGATCGATTACAGTGATTCATCAATTGACAAAAAAATTATATCATCTCAAAAGTCTGCATATATAGTAATTTATCATAATAACGTTTACCTTTGTGAACAAAAGATAACACCATTAAAGCGCTGTATAAAATGTATAAAAAGAAAGTATAATTGCAGACTCGTGTTTCGGGGTTACAAGGAACCCCCTTTTCAATGCAAAGAAGTATGGGTGGGCTTTTGGATGAAATGACATACGGTAAAAGGAGTCGGTTTTTGACTTTCTTTCACAAGTTCATTTTTTTTCTTTTTCATTTTTGGTATTCAAAAAGAAATTTTTTGAAGGAAAATTTGCGTCCGCCACCGACTACAGGGCAACTAAATGAAGGGGAAAAAAACGGCATGTCAGAATATAAAAAGACGCCGTCAAGACCATCCGTTGGGTTAAGACATTGACCCATAAGACCATTAGACTGAAGGGACTGTTTCTCCCGAGTCTGGGATTACTATGCCAGTTTTTAAAGAATTAAGAAGTTCGGTTTTGAGAACCTAAACGGCTGAGTTTGTCGTAGTATTTTGTTAGGCATGCAGTCCTCTTAAAGCTAAGGAGCTGTAGGTCAACTTCGAAAAGCACTATATCCCTGTGACAAGAATCTCTATGACCGAGCAGCTCTGAGCTGGACCTTTTCAAGTTTCTCTGAAGGTTTGTAAGAGAGGCACAACAATAAATTGGAATGCCGTACTCCAGGACGGGTCTGATTAGTGAGGTATATGTGTTTCTGAGAGTGCCTGCGTCAGCCCCCCCCCCCCCAATCACGTTCAGAAATATACCTAGATGCTGATTCGTTTTCTTGCCCGTTTCCTTGCCTTTAGCACTAGATGATCAGTATGTTTGCTTCCCAGTATCGTATATCCCAGTAGTATTATACGAGTAACAGTGTGTATGGAAATTTTTTTGGGGGGTTCATCGATTAGTAGCCCAGCAAGAGATGTTGAATATACGTTAATTTTTGGGAACAAATTTATATCAGACTGCATAACAGTAAACTATCATAGCTAAGCATCTGATTTTTATAGCGAAATTTGGGGGGCCCAAGCTGGTAACACCGAGAAAGTGCCCCACTTGCCCATGCAAAAATCAAGGCGTGCGTACAGGTTTCTTGGTACAGTGAAACCTGTGTAAGTTGACCACTTGCGGTGCACTACTTTAATGGTCAACTTAAACAAGTGGTCAACTTACAGAGGTTGATTTTTATGGTGATAGCTAATTCCGTGCCTGATAAAAGCGGTCGGCTTAGACAGGTGGTCAATTTACAGGGGTAATCAACTTCACAGGTTTTACTCTACACCGAAATGCGTGTTAGCAAATCCATTGCTGTTTTTTAGATTGCCGTGTATTTGAGAAGAGTGAAACAATGACACAGAAGAAAACTTGAAAGTTCGCCCTCTCTGAAAGAAACGCTCGAAGACGAGATACGTAATCCCGACACAACAATTGTTCACAAAATAATCAAGGTAATCATGAAGACATAATCCCGCTGAATCTTCCTCCGGGGCAGAAGATTATCATAAAAATGAGATTAAAGAGAAAAAAGAGCGTGTTGCAGACAAAAGGGTTTCGCACGTGCTGCTAATGCTTCCGAAAAGGTAACGTCTACCTCTCGTGCGGCCAACGAGGGATTGCCGCTGTTTAGGAACAGATTTATATCTCGATCGCCTGCTTCCGACACGGTGGGGGAACACGTGTCAATCCCACTCCCACGGCATCGCGTTCTGTTCTGGAGTTCACGCGCGCGGAGGGGTCAGGGATTGCACATCGCGCGCGCGATGGTCATGAACTTCAGACAATGTGCGAAGAAAGGAGAGTGTGAAATTATTAGTTGGGAAGAATACGAAGATGTGTGGGAGGCTCGCACGGAAATTGGATCATTTTCAAGCCAAATTGTTACTTACTGCAGTTACACTTGGTCCTCTTACACTCTGCTGGGATTCGAGAAGAGAAGATTAGCCTCGGACAGACTATTCATCTCAGACGGCACAAATTGTAGGCTGGATAGTTAGCGATTAAGTGCGTTCGTTTTGTATCACAAAGTGCGTCAAAAGGTCACGTGACTGCGAATGAGTATTCAGCTTTTCGATGGATGGATGTTTATATACAGCAGGTCCACTAGGGTGGTTCCAAAAAACTTTTTTTCCAGCTAGAGTCCAGGACACTGCCTATTTTTTTGAGCAATCACGATTGCTTATTGTTCTCACTTGACTGTTTTGATGTCCTATCATTTTATTTTCCCACCGCCACCCCCCGCACCATCACCGTCGACCGGGTCCTCACGATGCTGCTCCTATAGCGAAAGCCGTCTCTAGGTTGCATCCATGTCCTACACACGCACGCACACATACACAACTACACACTCACACGCACACATACACAACTACACATACACACACGCATACATACAGACACTTACACATACACAAAAACATACACACAACTACTCACACATTCATGCATACATACAGACACCTACACATACACACACACAAAAACATACACACACACATACACACAACTACCCACACATTCATGCCTGCACACAGACACAAACACATATGCCTACACACATACACATACCCCCCTCACACACACATTCATACACACAACTACCCACACACTTATGCCAGCACACAAACACACATGCCTACACTCACATACACATACCCCTCCCCCACCTACACACACATTCATACACACAACTGCTCACACACTTATGCCTGCACACAGACACAAACACATTTGCCTACACACATACACATACCCCTACACACAGCACACATACCCTCACATACAAACACACACGCCTACATACACACAGTCGTGATTGCGAAAAACATAATTTGAATTCAAGATGTCAAAATTCAAATTATTTTTTTTTTAGACTCACTAATAGTGTTATGCTGTAAATGTTTGAGCTTCTTGCTCAAATTTTAAGAGGGTGCTCAACGATCCCTTCATTTAACATTAGCCGTAGCATAGAAAATGCCACAAATTCAGAAACATTCAATTTCCCCAGCTGTGTTTTTGTAAATAATTATTTCATTGCAATGTATATGCATATTACTAGTTAATATTACAATACGCAACATTGTTTTTTCAGTTCGAAGTATTTTTACCCCCCTCCCCATACTATTGAAGTTTGGGGGGGGGGGTTGAGCACCCCCTTTCAGTTGAAATAGGAAGCTAAAATTCTTCCAGTATATTACTATCCACAAGTCTAAAAATATGGAGGGGTGTCCTGTTATCTAGGAGAAATTTTTTTTACGTGTATTTTTGAACCACACCCGCTTAACCTGAATGACCTCTGTTTTCTCAACCGTTAGTCCAAGACGCATATTTCTATTAGCAAAAATAGTCAAGCTAAGATTCAAAGTTAAGGTATTAAAAGTTTGACTAGGAAGGGGGGGGGGAGATAAAACTAAAAAAATACACATTCCAAATTCGTATAACCAACATTCGCATTTAGGGAAATCACAATAATAAAAAACAATCCGGACACAAAAAAAAAAAAAAAAACGAGCTGATGTGTGCATCACATGACTTCCTTTTACTCCAATTTAATGTCATTTCCCCATTACTGGCAATTTTAATGTGATTCAATACTTTACTCTCTAAATATCACCAACAGTGGCCAAATTGAAACCAGATTTTTAAAATAAGCGCCACATTTGTCGCCAAATTGGAGACAAAACTTAGCGACCAAAAGACTGGCGATATATATCGCCAAGTGTCCGACAAATTATAACACCACTTGAGTTTACATCGAAATTAACAATGATTTCTTCCCAAAAAGGGGCAAAAGACCCCCTTTGGAGCATCCGAATGCAACCAAAAAGGAGATGCACAACTAGACCCCACTAGGAGTCTGCGTACCAAATTTCATTTTTCTAGGGCATTCCGTTCTTGAGTTATGCGACATACATACGTACATACAGACATCACGAGAAAATTCGTTGTTTTTTTCTCGGAAATCGTCACAATGATTATTTCGCGTGTCTTTACGTTCTTAGGCACTTATCCAAGTGTGATCGAGTCGAAAAAAAAAACTCAACATTCATTCGGGGTTGAGCAAAATGGAAACTAAGGTCGATTTTTGAGTGAAATTTTTTTTGCGAATACAATATTTCCTTTTTCGTAAGTAAGTTTGTGACGATTTCCGAGAAAAAAACAACGAATTTTCTCGTGATGTCTGTATGTACGTATGTATGTGGGTATGTGCGTATGTATGTCGCATAACTCAAGAACGGAATGCCCTAGAAAGTTGAAATTTGGTACGTAATTTTGTCCCTTCTTTTTACTTCCTTTTTCGTAAAAGGAAGTAAAAAGAAGGGACAATAGTACTACCAATATTTACCTATGTATGAAACGTGGTTTTAGTGACTTATAAAACTGGGACTTTTTTAAAACTTATTTTAAGGGGTCATACAGCGCCCAACAAGGGTGCGATTTATATGCGGGCGGCGACAAAAGTGACAGAACTGAAAAATATGAGTTTATGAGTTTTAGGAGATAAAATTTGGAATATACAAACAGCGTAATATCGTTCTGTATACACTCACGGATGAAACAACGTTAATACATTAGGAATAATACTTTTTTATAGGTTACAATACGCAATGAACATTCAAGATATTTGAATTTGTCTTTAAGTTGGAATTAATGTTTACGTCACTTTTTTTTGCCGGAGTGAATTATCTACACGCATCACGTATGCACACAGGGCCTGACTAACACATATGGCAGTGAGACTGGACATTACAATTTTAGCGGAACCAAAAAATCATATCCCAGCCCCTACCCCCCCCTTTTTTTTTTTTGGACACGTCGCAACGGATAAAAATTTTAATGTGCGTTCTAGTAGGGTTAGTGTACAACAATACATAAGTATGAATGTTTACTTGGTTTTCTAGTACATAATAACTACTTTGAAAATGTACGGATTTTCCCCGATTCAAAATAAGAAACCATTACTGATAAGAAAGTTCTAATGTCGATTTATAAGTATTAAATTTCAGTTGCTAAACTGCTACATTTTAATTAGTAATTATTAATTTAATTTGAATTTTATTTTAATGAAGATTTTATTACAAAATTTTTATGAATCAGCCAAAAAGTAAAATTTAGAAGGTACGCTGGGCTTGCCGTTTTTTTTTTCGTTTTTTTTTTTTTTTGTACGAAGTTCATTAATGTTTGAAGCATGTTCGTAAAACCCTAAATCACACTCGGCATTCTGTTGGCTTTTATAATACTTAATCCTCAGATAAGATACACTCGAAAACCCTCTTTCACAGTCTGTAAACTGTCTTTAAAAAGATGGAGACATTTCACAGCGATATCTGTTAGCACTTCGCGTTCGTTTTCAACTCAACACCAGTACAGAACTCAATTAATAAAATGTTGCATTACTTTTGTCTCATTGTAGAACCACGCGACATTACTCAAAATTTATCATGATTAAACTCTAACATTGTCAGTATTATGCTGCATACTCTTTGGTAATTAACCGTATACCCTATGGTGGTTCAAAAATACATGTAAAAACGTGCCTTTGGGTAAAGCGGGTATAGGATTAATTCATATATTTATTTAAACTTTCTTGTCTCGTGTGCTGACTTAGATTTTCTCTTTTAATAGGATAAGTATAACTTTAAAAAGTTATTTTTTAGTATGGCACAATTAATTAGTCTATTAATTAACTCAGTTATTTCTTTATGCTTTATAAACAAATGTACTGACTTTAAAGTGGATAAGTACAACTGTTTTATATATTTTTATGTGACAGCAGGTAGCTAGTCAAGTATTTTAATCATTTACACTTCATATTTGATTGGCAAATATACCAAATCACAATTAGTTAAGCTTATGCGCTTTGGGCTCAATGGTAGGGCAAAGCGGGTTTTTCACATGTTTGTTAAGTTTGATAATAAATAAATATTAAGTTTGAACTAATACAAAATTCACTTTTTATTTTGAAGTTCAAGAACTCTGCTAGGAAATAAAACCAAAACTGTTGCGATTAAAATCCAAAAACTCCTTTTTTCGAGCGTCCTTCGAAAACCTACCCGCCTCGGGCCACCCTCCCCTATTTTCGATTAAGATTATAGCTTTTACTCCTTCGTTTCTTTAATACTTTTCGCTCATGCTTTTTTTTTTCTTTATCTAGGTAAGATAACTTTTGAGAAGCTTACCAACCAAGACTATTCGGGCTCCGTTTACTATACCGTGTGGAACGTCTCTTTGTACGAGTGCTTGGGGTGGTGCCGAGATGAACCTGAGTGTGCAGCAGCCGTCTTCAGCTTCGTCGTTAACCCTCTGACGCCCACACAAGAGACCACCTGCCAGCTGCAGAATGAGACGCAGGCCACCAGACCCACGGCAGTACCGCAGCGAAGCATCAACACCTACTTCCTCGTCAAGACGCATCTTCGAGCTGGTGAGTTAAACTTTCAGGGGCATCTAGTTCATAGTTAAGAATCCGGTGAATTAAATGCTTATGGATATCTAATTTAGATTCATAGTCAAGGATCCAGTGAGTTGGATATTCATGAACATCCAATAAGGATCCATAATAAAGGGTACGGTAAGTTAGATGTTCATGGACATCCAATTCAGATTTATAGTCATGGCAGTTAGATGTTCGTGGCCATTCAATTGAGGTTCATAATTAAGGGTCTGGTGAGAAAGATGTTCTCAGCCATCCAATTTTTATTCATAAACAAGGGTGCAGTGAGTTGGATGGTTACAGCCCTATAATTCAGATTCATAGTCATGGGTTCAATGAGTTAGATGCTCGTAGCCATCCAACTGATCTTTGTGGTCAAAGGCCGGTGAGATAGATGTTCATGGCTATCCAATTCCAATTCATAACCATAGGTTGAACGTTCGTTAACAACCAGTTTGGATTCATAGTTAAAAGTCAAACTCGAGTTAGATGTTCGAGGCGGTTCAATAAAATTCATAGTCGGGGATCCGGTGAGTTGGATGCTATTATGATCATCAAATTTAGCTACATAGTCAAGGCTCTAGTGAGTTAAATGCTACAATTTAGATTCATAGTCAATGGTCCAATGATTTAGATGTTCATGGACATCCGCTTCAAATTTATAGTCATGGGTCTGGCCAGTTAGATGTTCGTGGCCATTCGGTTGAGGTTCATAATTAAGGGTCTGGTGAGAAAGATGTTCTCAGCCATCCAATTTTGATTCATAATCAAGGGTGCGGTGAGTTGAATGTTCACAGCCCTATAATTCAGATTCACAGTTCAATGAGTTAGATGTTCGTAGCCATCCAATTGATCTTAAAGGTCAAAGGCCGGTGAGATAGATGTTCTTGGCTATTCAATTCATAACCATGGGTTGAAAGTTCATTAGCAACCAGTTTGGATTCATAGTTAAAAGTCCAGCTCGAGTTAGATGCTCGAGGCCATCCAATTAAAATTCATAGTCAAGGATCCGGTGAGTTGGATGCGATCATGACCATCAAATTTAGCTACATAGTCAAGGATCCAGTGAGTTAAATACTCCAATTTAGATTCATAATCCATGGTCCAAAGATTTAGATGCGCTCATGGACATCTAATTCAAGCTCATAGTCAAGAGCACAGAGAGTTAGATGTTCACGGATATCCAATGTTGATTCATAGTGGAACTAACACATAGTTATACCAGAAAATAACGTTTTCTTGACCCAATGGGGATCGTGCTAGTTTCATTTGTAGTTTTTCTTCAAGTTCAATAAAAACTAAAAATATTTTTTTCAATTTAATCGGAAACTAAAAGTTTATTATACATAAGGACATTTCATATTTTAAAGAGGGTAAAAAATGAATTCCATTCTCACCTTATTGGGGACATCTACAATGACAATTTTCAACTTCTTATATCAATACAAAAATAAAAGTTTTACACTTGTGCGATAAACTACAAACAAATAACTGTGTGAAACTGCAAATGCAGCAATGATGCAATTGAAATGAAAGCATTGATGGCTAAACACTAGACCCTCGTTTCACGCGGGGGTTACGATCCACGGAAATTCCGCGTAAATCGAAACCGCGTCAATTGAGACCTAATACTAGTGTTAAAATAGGGGTTCGGTTCCCTAGATAACAAAGTACTTCATTCTAGTGTTGACTAACTGTGTAATAAGTTTAATATGTACTTATATCGACTTTTATGCACAATATGCATAAAGAAAATATAAATAACTTTTGTTTTTTTTATAAAGAGGAGCTGGCTATGATAGTCTTTTGGAAGAATTAAGAATTTTTCTCTCTAATTCTTTACAGAGCATTAGCGCATCCATGATCACTTGCGTCATTTCCATGATAGCATCTTCCTTCACTAACAAATCAGAAGAATCATTTCTATTGTCTAGGAATGGCTCAAAGTTTTCAATGTGAACGTTTTTGGTTGTGTGTCATTGATGTCGGTATCCTCGTTGGTTTTCTCATCCTTTGTCACTGATAAAAGCTCTTCTTCCAGTGAGTTCTGAACGGTGTGAGTTTAATAACTTTACTTCTTGAAAGCGCTCTGGAACAAATCACATAAGATGTCTCCAGTGGCCCAAGCTCGATCATTAGCACGCCAAAATGCAGTTGATTACGCGTAAACTACAATCTTTAGGAGTTTGGATTTCGAAAGAGGGAGAAATTTTATCTGTTTGCATTGCCGCATCAGCGTAAAACCGAAACTCATCCACGTAAAATGAATTAAAGGTGTCAAATCTTAAACCGCGTAAAATCGAAACTGCGTAAAATAAACCCGCGTTAAGCGAGGGTCTACTGAACTTCAACGCTCAACAACACTAAACTGTCTATTACTGTTCTCGCAAAGAGAAATTTATTGCAATACACATAACGTAACTCAAATATTTTTAAACTGCTTGCATTTCATCAAAAGAGGGTGGAGATATACAGCCATCACAAATCAAATTACGACTATTCCTAGCAATACAAGTACACTTATTGCTGCTTTCCTTTCTTTTGCAGAAAGCGTCTGCAGCAGGTTGTGGTCTTTCGAACGCGTTCCAAACCAGAGTCTCCGGGGCCTGGAAAATGCCATCATCTTCACGTCGAACAAGGAAGCCTGTCTCTCGGCCTGTCTGTCCGAAGTTCGATTCGTGTGCAGATCCGTGGAGTTCAACTATGTCACCAAGGAGTGCCGACTGAGCGAGTTCGATAGGAGATCGCCAGGAGTCTATGTCCACATGGTGGAATCGCAGGGAGTGGACTATTTCGAGAATGCGTGCCTGCAGCGTAAGTTCCATTATTTATCATTATTTAAGATTTTATCATTCGAACTTTTTTTTTCTTATTTCTCATTGCATAATACCATAGACTAATAATAAGAATAGACCGAGCTATGGCAACCCTTTGCTGTTCATGAACCAAACCATGTGACTAGTGGATATCCTAGCAACAGCGGGCGTTGATCGTAGCAGACGATCAACGCCAGCGAGAAATAAAATAAATAGAATTGATGGAACGCGGAATATTTATGGAGTCCGATTTGTAAATTTGTTATTCTAAGTTGTAAATATTTTGTTAATATAGTGAGTTTTTCGTTTAGATATTGTGCATTTTCTTTAGTCAATTTCAATAACTCTCTAAGCAATTAAAGATGCAAGCGCCCAAATAGAATCGGCAAACGGTAAGATTTTTACCTACAATTTCAATTTAAGATTCCGATTAGTATATTTTTGCGTTAACGCATAACGTTTACGCCATTACGTTCACGCCAACGCTGACGTAGCAGTTCCAAATGAAATGAAAGTTACTGAAAACTGTGATCAAAGACTAATTACTAATGTCAAAATAATTCATAACTAAAAGAAAAACAGTTCAATCTCTGCACCTGGAATGAAATTATAATGAAAACACATTACTTAAAATACGTGTCGAGTGCCAAACTATAGATAATGTTGCCATCTAGCAACCATGCCGCCAAAGTTTCCGCCAAGCCTTCCACCAGTCACATGATGTATCCATGAACCAATTTTTTCATCAGCAAGTCTGGGAAAGCTCGGTCTACTCTTATTATTAGTCTATGCATAATACACTTTCAAGGGAGAGTTAAGGTAACATGGTCTCCGCGTATTTTCAATAAGCTTGGTGCTTCAGTCATTCCAAAAGTTACATTAACAGCCAAATAAATATGACTAGCAAATTACAGCAAAAGTTCCAGCTATTATCACTAGTGGTACCCGCACGACTTTGCCCATAGTAGAAAATTATAAGGTCATTTGGTTCGCCTACATATTTACAAATAATGGATGATGAATTTCTCGCCAATTTGCTATGTTCATTTGCCTGCCCATGTTACGGTTCCACGTTATGATAATTTGGTAATTTACTGGTTCACGTTGTGATAATTTGCTTGGAATTTTTTTCTTAAAATTGGAATAGAAAAAGAACAAAATCGAATTTTTGAAAAATCGCATTGAGGGGCACACCCCTATGCTATAAACTAATTCTGTGCCAGGTTTCATGAAAATCGGTCGAACGGTCTAGACGCTATGCGCGTCACAGAGATCCTGACAGATAGAGACTTTCAGCTTTATTATTAGTAAAGATTGCATTGCATACTTTCAAGAGAGAGTTGCAGTAACATGGTCTCTGCGTATTTTCAATAAGCTTGCTGCTTCAGTCAGTCCAAAAGTGCCATTAGCCGCCAAATAAATATGACTAGCAAATTTCAACAAAATCCCATTAAAATTTAAAAAATATCCACAAAATAAATAAAACGAGTGATTTATCAAAATAAGCTCCTTTTATTTATCGCCAATAAACCACATACCCGAACCGAACTTGTTGTACCCTAACGCCTACTAGACTCTGTAAAATACAAAGTAGCCCTACAAGTATACGAAATATTCTTTGCTCAGCTATCTCACTCGTATTCCCTCAGTCATCCCATGTGGTCAAATTCTCACCGGTGATTGGTGAATTTAAAAAAAAAAAAAAAGGCACTGAAAACTTTAAAACTTAAAAGGGCGTTTCCTTTACTTTAAATTTTATTTCTTTTTCTAATATGTGAGTAATGAATCTTAACTTGTCTCGGAGTTTATAAGGTGCTAGTCGTAGAATTTTTTTTTTTTTTTTTTGACTGCAACTGATTGTTGAACTTGTTTTCCAGCTGACAAAGTGTGTCGTGGACCGAAGAATTACGGATATGCTCCAGTCAATCTACCACAGGCATCACTCACTTATTATATCGATCTTAACTACTACCTCGACAAACAGATTCTGGTAAGATCCTTTCAATTTTTGAATTTTTTTTTTTGAACGTATGTTTTAATTATATCCTATGTCGCATTCTAGAAACGCCCATGAGCTACAAACCTCATAATCTTTGGATATAGTTAGTACTCTGCTACAGATAGTTCTGTAAAATTTGTTCAAAAAATATTGAGCCATGTTAAACCTTCGTTTTTAACTGCCCTCTCCTACGTGCCTTGTAAGTGGACATTTCAAGTGTCTCATGTTTAGTAAAAACAAGCAGGGTTAGGGCAATTGCACCAAGTGCCGAAGTACAGAGATGGTAAAAAAAAAAAAAAATGCATCACCCGCGCCGCAAAGGAGAGGAATATCATCCCGATTGCATTCAACACACAGTCGAGCATCCCGTATCCCAGATGATTTGGGGATGGATTTCTGATCAAGGAGTTGGTGGGCTTCACTTTGTGCAAGAAACAGTAAACGCTCAGGTGTATATCAGCATTTTGGAGGAGAAATTTGCTTCCTACTATCCGGGATCACTTCAGTTCCAAACGTCATTTTCCAGGATGATTCTGCTCCGTGCCATAGGGCAAAACTGGTAAGTAACAGTTTAAAAACATTTATCCCGCCATTAGACTTAAATTGACAGGTTGTTAAGTGATTGTTTTTCTCTAAACTCACACGCAGGTTCAGAAATGGAAAAATGAGCATGGGGTCAGCAGTTTGCCTTGGCCCGGAAACAGCCCCGATCTACGTAAACAATGATCGGATTCCTGCTGTTAAATGTTTATTTCATAAGTTTTGCAGAATTTCACATACATTCATCGTTAATCGGTCGACTGAAACTTCTCACATAATCCCATTCTTGTGAAAATGCGAGGGTGATGCAATTTTTTTTTTACCAGCACTGTAATCCAGGCTTCTTTAGATCGACTAAGCGGGACTGTCCAGACAGGATCTATATTCCGATCCTCGTCTTGTGCTGGATTTTCTAAGAGTGAACAACCTTTGGGATCTTAGCTGACTTCCTCCAAGTGTTGGAGGGTTAGTAACAACGACAACAACAACTTCTTTCCTTTTAATCTATATAAAGTTAGGGGAA
The DNA here is from genome assembly GCF_026930045.1 of Uloborus diversus. Lineage (NCBI taxonomy): Eukaryota > Metazoa > Arthropoda > Arachnida > Araneae > Uloboridae > Uloborus > Uloborus diversus. The sequence continues at coordinate 266,065,549 of NC_072731.1, forward strand.
AAGTGCATTTCTATTGAAAAACTTGTCTATTGTAACATTCACATCATATTGAGCACATATGCTGTATGTATTTCTGCTTCTGAGCAGTTCCCGAAGAGGTTGAATCAAAAACATGGTACGAAAAAAACACACACACACACACACACACACACACACAGTGGGCAGGTTTATGGGTTTGGTGGGCAGTCGTAATGCATTGTGAGAGCCCCGTAGAGATAAACTGCGTGAAAAAATTTCACGAGCCGTTTTGGATTCACTTCGGGGCCTCTATTTCATAGGGCTCCTAGCAATGGGGTCGTTTCCAAAATTTTAAAACTATTTTTTTTCTGAAAAAGCATGCTTAAAAACATAGTTTTTGACCATTTTTAAAATAATTTGACTAAGTTACTATTTTTTAACAATTATTTTTATCGGTGCGCAGATTGAAATTCATTTTTTACGCCTCTGCACATGACATCACAAGTGATGAAATGCCATTAGCGCACAGCGCAAATTATCATAACCTGGCAACGCAGTTGACAGCAAAGCGTAAACATTTAGCACGCCAACAAACATCAGTTGTGACGTCATAAAGACCACGCCCTATTTCCAAAATCGGACATTTAAAAAAATTAGACAAAAAATAACTGTTGGGAAAGTAAAAGTTTTTTTTTCAGACTCCATGTTTTTTTTTTTTTTTTTTTGTGCTTTTTCTATCAAATTCAGTGACTAAAAGTAGTACTTTTGACTGAAGGAAACAACCCCATTGCGAAATGGCAAATCCACCACTGCCCACTCATAGCTACAGATAGCACGCGATGTATGTTACATTTTTTTCCCAATTTTTTTTTTTTTTTTTCAAATCATTTCTTTCGCTCAAACTGAAAGGACAGTCGAATTACATGACAATGTCTTCCAGGTGAATACCAGACAAGAGTGCCTGCAGCAGTGTTCCCTGGAGCGTGAATTCGTGTGTCGTTCCGTTTTGTTCAGAGCCGACCCTCGAACCAAGAAGGCCATCTGCAAACTCTTCCACCTTGACCACGTCATGTTCCCCGATGGTGCGGAAACCTTCGCCACGCCCAACCCGTTCCCGCTCTTGGACACCGGGGACAGCACGGGAGTCTACCTCGAAGCAATTTGTGCAAGTAAGTCAGTTCGAGATCACCTGAGATGGAATGATGATGAGATCTGAGATGGGTTCTCAAAAAATCTTTAAAGAAACTAAATTCAAAATGAAAAAAAAAAAAATGAATTTTGACATTTTGACGTCTTGAATTCAAATTATGTTTTTCGCAATCACGAGTGTGTGTTTGTGTGTGGGGGTATGTGTGTTGTGTGTAAGGTTATGTGTATGTGTGTGTGGGCATGTGTGTTTGTGTCTGTGTGCTGGCATAAGTGTGATAAGTGTGTGGGTAGTTGTGTATATGAATGTGTGTGTGGGGGGTGTATGTGTATGCGTGTGTAGGCATATGTTTTTGTGTCTGTGTGCAGGCATGAATGTGTGGGTAGTTGTTTGTATGTGTGTGTGTAGGTGTAAGTGCGTGTATGTGTTTGTGTGCGTGCGTGCGTGTGTGTGTAAAAGTAAAATAATCAGTTATCCAATGTTGCCAAAAATGCCAATTACAGCAGACACGTGTTTCGGTGTTACAAGAACCTTTTTCAATGCAAAGAAGTGTAAGTTTCTGGATGAAAAAGTCACTCGAGAAAAGGGATGACTTTCATCCAGAAGTTTATACTTCTTTGCATTGAAAAAGGTGTTACTTGTAACACAAAAAACACGTGTCAGCTGTAATTGGCATTTTTGTGCTTCAAAACGTTGGATAACTGATTATTTTAATTTTAAGCACAAAGGTATTTATTTGCAATCTCAATAGCGTTTAACTTAGGGGCTGTTGAGGATATTAAAATGACTAAAATGGTTGTGTAACGAAAACGCATTCGTTAATGCAAAAGAAACTAACAGCACAATGACATAAAATAAAAAAATTAAGAACCGAAGCAGAGTAAGCAGAGACTATTTATGGTTTAGTTCTGGATTAGTTAATTAACCAATATGCAATGTAATCCAACCAATGAAAGCTAAATTAATAAAATATAGATAATAGAAAAGGGTTAACTCAAGAAAATGTAGGACATGTGAGAGCTTCAATTAAGCTTTGATATACGATATTTTTCTAAATTTGATTCAAACAATCAAAGTGCGATTATAGATATTTCAACAGGGGCTGTCCATAAATGACGTCGCACTTTTTTTCAGCATATTTGACCCCCTTCCCCCCCTCTTGTCAAAGATTGTCACACTTCAATTTAACCCCTCCCGTCTCCTTGTTATAGATTACGCTATATTACATATACATATCTCTACATAGTATAAAATGAAGTCTCAAAAAAGCGTCTGTGTGTTTGAACTCGCAAAACTCGAGAACTACCCAGCCGATTTTGCTCAAATTTTCACAGTTTGTTCCATTAAGTCCTGAGAAGGTTTGCAGACCAGTTCGAAAACAATTCGATGAACAGTTCTTTTTTTTATTCCAATTTAGGCCCAATTTTCACATAAATTCCCGAATATGGGGGTGAAAAATTACTCGCAAATAGTAATATTATATATCGTTGGAAAGGGAAGAATTTTCCGCGTTCTGCGCAATTTGTTCCAATGCTCTAACTTAATTGCGACGGGAGTTTTTTACGTTTTTAGCTCGAATTTTTTTAGGCTTAGCTGAAATTTAGGCACTACTTTCTTCTCTAAATCCATCAATAAAAAGTGAAGGAATTGTCCCACAGTTTTCTTTTTGATAGCATTGGAAAGAGCTGCTTTTTTTTACTCCAGATCAAACTCGACCTTAGGTTGAAAGTTCAACCCTCTATTTCCATTAGAAAAAAGTTATAAGCGAATTAAATGAAGTTCAAAAATCTGTTCTCTATTAAAGTTATTAACCATTTTGTTTTGCGTTTTCACGGTAACGCTTTTTGAATCCATTGTTTATTTCCATCTTTCTCATTTTCAATTCTGAAACTTATTTTATTTTGTGTTTCCATGGTTACGCCTTTTAAATCCATTTTTCTCATTTTATTTTAATTTCTTAAAAGTATTTTAGTATCTGTCGTCATTGTTTGGCGAAAAAAATTTGCATGATGGTTTTTTTTTCTTTTATTTAATCCTGGTAATTGAAGAAACTTCACTTAACGCAATGGTTTTTTTTCAAGGTAGACCGTGCAAAGCCGGGCAACGTAGCTAGTTGTTATAAAAGTGTGTGATTCCAAACATCTTGTCATCCTTCCCGTCCCCTGGTCACAAATTGCCAAAATTTCACGAGTCCTCTCAATGCCTGACATCATTTGTGGACGACCCCCCGCAGGGGCGGCATTTCAGCATTTCGTTTGGGGGGTCGAGTTTCTTAAACATGAATTTCCTCAGTACGGTATAAAATACATATTGGTTAACAAGAACTGATAATTAAATGGTTTAAATGTTAAGAATAATTAGGTTTGTGAAGAACAATTAAAATTTTTTCGATCGAAGCTTTAAATTTATTTTGTCATAAGTTATCTCACAAAATATCTCGGTACTAGTTTTTATTTTTTAGTAAAGTTTTAATCTGCTATTTTTGGAGTCAGGAAGGACAGAAAATTTTGTAACTATAGTTAATCAATATCCAATGACTTAATTTATTGCCAGTATAGCTAAAGAGGAAGGTCTTGCTTTGCCTAATTGCGCTTCGAAGGCAATTCTCTAACCTCCTGAGACACGAAAGTCAAAATTGGTTGACGTTCAGTTCTCCTACAACTTTCTGGTTGTGTGCGTAGTTTTTTACACCGATGAAGAGGCTCCATTATTGTAGCCTTGAAATAGCTATATGCTGTATTTTCGTGTAAATTTGTGCTTTATTTACGTCGGTTTTTTAATTTAATCACGGAAGTCATCTTTCAAATGACTGACCTGATTGAAAGAGTCAAAAAACAATGGAAGCAAGAAAGTTATGTCAAAAAAAGCACATTTCCTTTAGATTCCTCTCTTTAAAATAACCAAGAAAGCTTTTTAAATAGGCTAGTATTTATTTTGTGTCATTAAAAAGTATAGTCACAATTCACAAAACAATTCCTCTTTCCTCATGTTATTACTTATAAGTGTAATATTTTCTTTTTCGCTTTCTATAACCGACCTACATAATATTGAAGTTAAGACCAATAATAAATATTTCTCATTAAATCCTGTCTAAATTTTTTGAGAAACTGAATTGATCAGTTTATTCAAAATATTGATTTAATATTTTGACTAAAACTTCATCTGGGTTTTGTCACCTCTTCCACGTTGGCATACATTAAAAACTGTTACGAAAAGCTCTGTCACAAAGTTCCACACCTGGTTCAAGTATGCATTAATGCGAAAATTACTAAGAGTTTCAATTGTCAATCCAAGAATTAAGATTAGCGAATTAAAATTTTTATGATAAAGTGTATAGCATTTACCAAAAAAACGCTCCGCAGTATAAATAAAGTAAACAAAAAATTCAGACAAAGGCATACATATTAAAATGACATCAAATGTTTTATCAATGCAAAGGTCGCTTTCCAGTAATTCTTCCATGGGGCTTTTATAACTCTTGAAGACCATCTTGTGTCACACAGAGATTGTCAAGTAAAGAGCCTCAAGATACATTTGTTGATGTGAAAGTATTTTTTGATGTGAGATGTTTCTCAAAAATAGCATATCTTTACAAAAAGTTTCCATGAAAGCACATGATACACCGAGTTGCTAAAATGTGTTTCTAGTACATGGCATCAATGAACACTTACTAGATGAACATTAAGTTATAATATGAGCATAAAAATTTATGTAAAATGACATGGAATTTACGCGTAAAAATTGCACAGTCTCCTCTCTACACTGTACGGGTATCTCATACAAGATGCACCATCATAACATAGATTACTCAATTTTGAAATATTTAACCCATATGAAGAGATTACTTCTTTAGTTAAGGCAAACACTTATCCTCCATCAGTTTTTTCTGTTCTGAAAATTCAGGCAAATGGTTTTCTGAGTTATCTGAATTGAATTTTACCATTTTATATTATTCTTAGTGAAAAATTTGGGGGCGCAACCGCCCCCTCTCGCACCCCCTATTTGCCGCCCCTGACCCCCTGGACGAGTTCAGTTATGTTTGGGTTCAAAGAGGAGAAATTCTTAGATTGGCGCCAAAGCAACCTGGCTGTCCGTTCCCCTTTTTCAACAAATGAAATTGTTTAATCATGCGCAACATCACAAGCAACTTATCAGAACCAAACTATTCCAAAAATATTTAAAGAAAACGAACAAGGAAGAAAAAAAAGGGGGCAATAAATCTTAGATTGAAACTGATCTCAATTTTTAACTTAATATAGTTGGTGAAAGCAAGAGGGTAAAAATCATAAGTTACTTCATTAAATATTCTGCACTAGTGGTACCCGCACGGCTTTGCCCGTAATAGAAAAATTAAAAAGTCTTTTGGTTCGCTTGTATGTTTACAAATAATGTGTGGTGAATTTTCTCGCCAGTTGGCTTGTACCCATGTTACGGTTCCACGTTATGATAATTTCGTATCTCGTCAACTGTCTTGTGCCCATGTTACGGTTCCACGTTATGATAATTTCGTAATTTACTCGTCCATCTTATGATATTTTTGTTCTTAAAATTGGAAGAGAAAAAGAACCACATCGAATTTTTGAAAAATCGCTTCGAGGTGCACACCCCCACGCTACAAACTAACTCTGTGCCAAATTTCATGAAAACCGGCCGAACGGTCTAGGCGCTATGCGCGTCACAGAGATCCTGACAGACAGACAAAGATCCGGACAGGAGAGACTTTCAGCTTTATTATTAGTAAAGATGAACTTGTGCGAATGATGTTAGATATTTAGAGCTTAAGCTTTAGACCATTGTAAGAAAAATAAAGGGCCAGAACATGAACAATAGATCGCAGGTGGAAAACACACCATGCTACTCTCTTCTATTAAAATCAAGTTAGTTTTTCAATTTTACATAGAATAATTCAAGTATTCAAGGGTGTAGTTTAAGTGATGAACAGAATCGACCAAAAATGTGAGTTTCTTATACAGCTGCACTTTTATCATAGAAGTTTTTATTCTTCCATGATAAAAGTGCGAGTTTCAGAGTGATAAATTTATGTTGTGATGAGACCTACTTAAAAGTTTAATCTTTTTACACGACACTTCTAAAAATTTGAAAAAGTTTTAAGGGCCCCCTATACCGTCAATGCTAATTTGCACAGGTTCATGTACCTTTTTCTGAAAATCCGTTTAAAGGTATAATTATGAATTTTTTTCTTTATTTTAAGTAGACTCTTTTCTCCATACTGAAGTAAAATTTTACAGAAAGAAAGCTTAGTTTTTTTTAATCTAATGTGAAAGTCAAAGTATTTTTCTCAAAAAATGGCATTTTGTAACAGGAAATCAGCTCTATAAAAAAATATTTTTCGAATATGAGAAAAAAATTACTTCAGTGTATGCAATTAGATGTATGGAAAAGGTGGTAAAAATTTCAGGAACAAATCTGATATACCCCCCTCTTGGCGACTTTTTCCTGTTGGCGCCAAAAAAGCGTCGCCAAGAAAACTATGTATGACGTCATATGTCATACATCGTTCTTAGCGATGCTTTTTTAGCGCCAACAGGAAAAATTCAAATTATGTCATTAATTATTTAATGAAATTAATGCATTAATTTTTTTCCGTTGTTTCTCCGGGATACGAGCCCTCGGTCTCATAGTACTTTCGTAATGAGACCTCGGCTCGCCGGCCCTGCCTCGGTCTCATTACGAAAGTACTATGACACCTCGGGCTCGCCAGGACCTCGCTGCCGCTCGGTCCGTTATCCCTCCGACTTTTAATATACATCACAGTCGGATATAAGTCACAGATCTCCTCCGTTCAGTATACAATAAAGTCACAGATTTTATGTGAAATTAACACCATTTTTGTGCTACAAAAATGCCAACCAGACCAAAATACAAACTACCAGAAACACACTAAAAACACAATAATTCAAAATATGTTCACTTACCTAACCTCTTTATTTTCAATTAGTTTAAATATAAAAAATCTATTTAGGACTCCGGTACGTCCAAACGTTGGACGACCTGACGAAAAAGAAAAAGAAGATTCATTCAAAAATTTCAATTGATACATTTGGACAACATCACAAACCGAACTCATAATTAAAATAGAAAATTCAACTAAATTAACATTAAAAAACAACAAGAAAAAGAATACTCTAAAATAAAGTTTGAATTGAAACTTTATTTTAGAGTATTCAACTTAAAATCTCCCTAAGAGCGAAACATATGAGCACCTACCTCCTAAAACACATACACGTGCAAAAACAGACTTAGAGAAACTACTTTCCAGCGTTCAAGTTGCAAAACCAGGGTTGCCAAGTTATCGCCTTATTGGCGATTTTCGTATCGAGCGAAAAATTAAAATCTCGCCAAGAGGGGGGCATATCAGAGGAGAGCCAAATTTCAGAGCCTAGCACAATTTAGTTTCTGAGAAAAAGGAACATTTAGTTTAAAAAATACCATTTCGAGATATTGTAATTTAAAGGGGAAAATTATACCTCATCATAAAAAGTGTACATTTTTTTAAAGCTTATTTTAACTTACTTCTAATATGAGCACGATCAAGAAATTTGTATCATTAAAAAGGAAAGGAAATAGAGTTTCAAAATATATAAAAATCGAAAAATCGAATTTTTGAAAGTATTTAGGGTATTGACTCCCCTTAAATCATCTTTGTTGAATTAAAGGAGCTTCAGTGTAACATATTATATTGTTTGAAGTACAACTGTGCAGATCCTACTTGTAAGTTTTGTCTTTTTTAGATGACACTTCTAAACGCACTAAGCCTTCTAAAGGGAACATCAATCTGAGCTTGCAATCCCAGCAGCAGCAGCAACCTACTTCTGTTCCTATATTCTCAGAAACCCAAGACCCCTCTTGTGATGTTTATGGTGTTTGTTACGATGGTGAGTAAGATATTTTCAACTTATGCATTTAACATTATTGTTTACTTTTTTTAAAACGAACAAGTTCAGAGTATTGGCGAAATATAAAACTGCGGCAACTTAGCATTCACGAGCAAAAAAAAAAAAAAAAAAAACGAGCTGATGTGTACATCACATAACTTCTTTTTACTCCAATTTAATGGCATTTCCCCATTATTGGCAATTTTAATGTGATTCAATAGTTTACTCTCTAAATGTCACCAACAGTGGACAATTTGAAACCAAATTTAAAAAAAAAAGATTAAAAATCGCCAAATTTGTCGCCAAGTTGGCGACAAAGCTTGGCGACCAAAAGACTGGTGATATATTGCCAAATGTCCGACAAATTATGACACAACTTGAGTTTACATCGAAATTAACAATGATTTCCCCCCAAAAGGGGCAAAAGACTTCCTTAAGAACATCTGAATGCAACCAAAAGGGAAGGTGCACAACTAGACCCCACTAGGAGTCTACGTACCAAATTTCAACTTTCTAGGACATACCGCTTTTGAGTTATGCGACATACATCCACACATACACACATACATACATACATACGGACGTCACGAGAAAATTCGTTATAATTAACTCGGGGGTCGTCAAAATGGATATTTCGGGAGTCTGTTCGTTCCTAGGCATATATCCACGTGTGATCGAGTCGAAAAATAAACTCAACATTCATTCTGGGGTGAGAAAAATGGAAATTGAGGCCGATTTTTGAGTGAACATTTTTTCGCGTATACAATACTTCCTTTTTTGTAAAAGGAAGCAAAAATAAAAAAAAAACCTTGTGGAGTATGCTTTTCTTCTCCCTCGACCCAAAATTCTTTCTTTCCTTTTGTTAAGGATAGTTTTTGCGAGATGACGCTTTAAAGGACTTATTTTTACTTTCTTTTACAAAAAAGGAAGTATTGTATTCGCGAAAAAAATTTCACTCAAAAATCGACTTTAATTTCCATTTTGCTCACCCCCGAAAGAATGTTGAGTTTTTTTTTCGACTCGACCACACGTGCATATATACTTAAAAACATATAGACGCCCGAAATATCCAATTTGACGATTCCTGAGTTAATTACAACGAGTTTTCTCGTGACGTCTGTATGTACGTATGTGTGTACGTATGTACGTATGTGCGTCGCATAATTCAAGAACGATATGTCCTAGAGAGTTGAAATTTAGTACGTAGACTCCTAGTGGAGTCTAGTTGTGCCTCTCTCTCTTTGGTTGCATTCGGGTGCTTATAAAGGGGTCTTTCGCACCTTTTTTTTGGGGGGGGGGGAGGAATCATTGTTAGTTTCGATGCAAACTCAAGTGGTGTTATAGTTTGGCGGACACTTGGCGGTATATCGCCATTAGTTGTCGCCAAGTTTTGTCGTCAACTTGGCGACAGATTTGGCGATTTTTTTTCTAAATCTGGTTTCAATTTGGCCACTATCGGTGATATTTAGAGAGTAAACAATTGAATCACATTAAAATTGCCGATAATGGGGAAATGACATTAAATTGGTGTAAAAGGAAATCATGTGATGTACACATGAGTTCGTTTTGTTCTATGCAAGTTAAAACCATTCTACAACTTTAAATCGCCGTATTTTCCCTCGGAACAGTGTCCATCCAGTGCACCGACTCCAAGATCATCGTGTACGTGAAGACGAACCGCCACTTCCACGGCCGCATCTACGCCCTGGGCCGCAGCGAGACCTGCCACGCCAACGTCCTCAACAGCAACCAATTCCGACTCGACCTCTCCCTCAGCGGTCAAGACTGCAACACACAGTCGATGGTAAGTGTTTTACTTTCATTTCGAATCGAATTTATGAAATAAGCTACGATTTTTATAATCGAACTAGCTGCGTCGCCCGGCTTTGCACGATCCACCTCGAAAATAAAAGTTATGTCAAGTGACACGTGTTTAACAATCAAGCTTAAACAATAATAATAATAATAATAGTAATAATAATCAGTAAAATTTTGCGGAAAAATAACCAAAAAAGTAAACGTTTTAAATCCCCCGATTACTGGAGAAGCCTTTAAAACAAAAGCAAGAATTTGATTTGCTCATATTCGAGAGAAAAAATGACAACAGATCTTTTGTCTCAATGATTTTTTTTCAGGCTATAAATTTTAATGAAAGCATTGTTGCGGAAATGGAGATGAAGCACTGAATAATCATTTGAATGGAGGAAAGCCTTCGAAAAATAGGGGTTTTACGTCCAAATCTAAGTGTCATAACCAATAGTTTTTAATTGATGTCTCCGCTAATTATTACCGGAGAATTATGTTAAATAGCCAATCATAAAGACGAGAAAATTACGAATCCATCTATACCTGGTTCGATGGTCAGTTCGCTGTCGTTCGGGAGAAGTAACTAACATACATACACAGTTACATACGCTCAGTTTTTAATTATATAAGATGTCTGAAATGCCGTCGTCTGCATCTCTTAAATGTGTAAGAAATCATAATACAACAACATGGTTCGTGGAAAATTAGAACAAGCCCCTCCTCCCCCCGCTAAACTTGAAACATTTAAATACTGTCGTCTATGAAAATAAACTTCCCTCGTAAAATATGAACACTAAACTAAACCCAAGCAACTAAAACTAAGATTTTAACACAAAGCGTTAAAAATTTGAAAATATACGTCCCATAGCACATTTTGGCCTCAAAGTATTGACAGAGCGTACATTTTATTTTACTATCAGTAGCCGCACGGTGATGCCCCAGTTAAAAATTTAAACGTCGCTAAGAATTTAAGTCCGTTGAATAAATTAATAAATTAATAAACGCCACCCCGCTCTCCCCTTGATGTGAAATGATCATTTTTCTCCAACTGAAATGCGCACACACCTTTTCCAAAAACCTATTAAAGTCTTTCTGGAATTTAAAGCTATTCGCCTAAACACGTAAAACGATTAACAGTAGCTTTAAAACTCAAAATATTCTTTCAATTAGATAGTTCATTGCTTAACGCGCCAACCCTGTTCTTTGGCGAGTGTGAAGCGGTTTTTTCTGCAATTCGAAATGCTTGGCCAAATAAGCATTTGGAATTGCAGAAAAAATACTATAATAAAATCGTTATAAAGAATAATCACAATTGAAGAATACGACAAATCAAATTACTTACTTAGATAGGATTACTTAGAAATAATAAAGATGTAGAGATAATAAATACTTAAAGATTAATTATTTACTTAGATATCTTTAACTATAAGAACAAAAACAGACGTTTAAGAAATAAAGAAAACAAAACACAATAGAAAAAGCCTACTAAATCAATTTATGTACCTGAATATCAAAAAAAAAAAAAAAACGCATTCAAAAATCAGTTCGCAGACCACAACAACGTATCCGACCACACGTCTGAGTCACGTGGCGTGGCTCCTCGCAGCTATCGCCACCGTCGGCCAGCGCCCTCTCAATGAGTTAACTTATCCCGAAATCTATTAGGAATTCATAGAACTAAACAATTAATTAAACATTTAATTTGCAATTCAAAATATTTCGGTCAATATGATTTTTTTAAAAAGTAGCCTATCGCCTTCCTCAATAAATGGACTATTTAACACAGAAAGATTTTTTAAATTCGAACCAGTGGTTTCTGAGATTAGCGCGTTCAAACAAACAAACAAACTCTTCAGCTTTATATTATTAGTATAGATCAGTTTTCAAAGTTATTATTTCAAATACTATATCATGTATTATATTTTGTCGGTCTTCAAAGCTTAAGATTAATTTAAAAAGCTGTATTAATTTTTAAAATATGGTCTTTGTTTTTTTTATATTATTATTGCTCAAATTTTCATGCCCAAAAAAAAAAAAAAAAAAAACCCTATTACCATCGATGAAACCGATTTTTATCTCCAAATATAATTCGGTATACAGTCTAATCAATTTAATTTAACTAATCAGTAATAATCACTGTAAGGAGCTTTACAGGACATGTTGAGAAATATTACACTTTGTTATACCTATTGAATGAGTCTTACCCTAATATTTCCACCTGCATTTAACACAAACCTCTACTGCTAAAGTCATGCAAAACCCATGATTCTGAATGAATTAAATTCATCCTTATATATATAATAACCAATTCATTGATCGAGTTACGCTCTGACGTCATCAAGGATGAAATTCACGCCATAGCATGATAATTTGATAATATTTTTTGGCAACGTTTGACATGCAGGGAAATGCTTCATTGCTTTATTCCGACGAGGCTGAACTAGATCTGGTCACTTAACTGTTTTACTGGAAAAACAGTCATTTCGGGGGAATGAAAAAACGAAAAAATGGTTAATAATGAACGCCATCTACTGGAGTTAGGGTTAAAATATCACCAAACAGGAAAATTGCTTCTTTCAAATGTAGAAGCAATTTTCTCCCGTCATAACTTGACGGGCGATTTTCCAGTTTTAAAGTAATCGTTTTCACGGTTTCTTTCGTGACTCTAAACTGTTCGTCACAGAATATGTTGTTTTTCTTTTCAGGGTGGCGTTTACACGAACACTGTTGTGCTGCAGCATCACAACGTCGTGATGACCAGGACCGATAAGGTGTACAACGTGAGGTGCACTTACGAGGTGACTTCGAGAAACATCTCTTTTGGAATGATGCCAATCAGGTACTTACTTTTATTTATAGAAAATGGGGTTGTATCCTTCAGTCAAAAGTAGTACTTTGTGTCACTGAAATTGATAGAATAGGCAAAAATAATAACTTGGGCCCAGAAAATACTTTAATTTTCCCAATTAATTTTTAATTAATTTTTTTTAACTGTCCGATTTTTCAAACAAGGCGTGGTCTTTATGACGTCACAAGTGATGTATTTTGGTGCGCATTCCACTGGCGCGCTGAATGTTTACGCTTGCTGTCTACCGCATTTCCAGCTTAATTTAATTCAGAGTCGAATTAAATATTGTGTTCTAAGCTTGCTATGACCCATATCGTTGCCACTACATATGAGTAAAGAAGTGAATTAAATATTTCACACTGTGAATGGCAACGCTGAGAGGCATTTCATCATTTGTGAATCGGGTAAGCTCTGCTACTTACTTTTATTCATGGAAAATTGTCCAACCCACACCCATTTCCTCTAGATTTGTATTAGTGACTGCCAGTACTGTAATGTCTTAGAAATAAGGTTATCTCAAATGGAAGGAAAAATAAATAAGAAAATAAGATAGAAGAAATAAGATTATCAATAGATATTTCAAAAATACTCTTAATAATTAATTCCTCCAATGGAATTCTTACATTAAAAGGGGTCTAAGGACCCTTAACCTTCAAAATTTTCGATTTTCTGGAAAAAATATATGTTGTTGCATAGTTTAATTTTGAACAATTTGATACCTTATTTATTTCCATACGCCAAAAACTTTTCAAGTTATCGTAAAAATGCGTAAACTTTCCCCATAGAGATTTATGTTAACAGCAGCTGTTTAAGCCTCTTTTTTTCAGGTGCCGGTTTCTTCGGTTTTCTGGTTTTGCGCGCATGATATCTCAGAAAGTTTCTTATATATTTCCGTGAAACTTTTCATGTATGTTTGTCTGGTATATTTTTATGATCCGAACCTAAATTTCAACTAAAAATAAGAGTAAATATTAAAAAAAAAAATTTTCTCCAAAATTTTTAAAATTTTCGATATTAACTTATAAAATTTCAAAAAATAAATAAATAAATAAATAAATAATTGAAAAAAAAAATTTAGGTTCAGGTCATAAATATAAACCAGATAAACATACATTAAAAGTTTTATGGAAATATATAAGAAACTTTTTGAGATATCATGCGCGCAAAACGAGAAAACCGAAGAAACCGGCAGCTGAGAAAAAGAGGCTTAAACAGCTGTTGTTAACATAAATCTCTATGGGGAAAGTTTACGCATTTTTACGATAACTTGAAAAGTTTTTGGCGTATAAATAAGGTATCAAATTGTTCAAAATGAAACATTGCATAACATATATTTTTTTTTCAAAAAATCGAAAATTTTGAAGGTTAAGGGTTCGTAGACCCCTTGAAAATAATAAAAGAAAGAAAAATTCACAAGACAGTACGTAAGTTTTAATATCTGTATAAAATATGAATGAGATGGAGGGGGGGGGAGGTTGGGAAACAAGTTTCTTTTTAGCTTTTATAAGATTATTTTCTTTTGCTATAATATTTAAAATCTTTTGAAGATAGAATATCCCCCCTCCCCAACACAAAATAAATAAATAAAAAGATAAATACTCCGCGAAAATTTTAGAATAGGAATTTCTGTGCCAAAAAATCGTTTTTTTTTTTAAACAATGATGCTGCACCAATGAAAACTTAAAAGTAAAACTTAAATTTTGTTCTTAAAATTTTACAAACTATTCTTCAAAAGATGTAAAGAAAAATGTCATAAAATATTGTATTTATGCCGTGCATATTGCTTAATAATTTTAATGAGCATTTTAAGGTTTTTAAGTAAAAATTGCACATTCATCTAAATTGTAAGTTTTTTCTTATGTACATTCCCGTCGTTTCTAAAATGCATAATCATATTCTGTTTTTTAAAACCCTGGTGAGAGTCAGTTGAGCCCCCCCCCCCCCCCCCCCCGCAATAAGTCCTACCTTAGATATGTGATTTCTTACGCGTAAAATTTTGCATAAAAACGTCTAAATTTAACGTCCAAAGATAACTGAAGTGATCGAGAGAATAACTCCTTCTATAAGTCAAGAATTCCAAAAAAAAAAAAAAAAAAAAAGCAGCGGAAAGTTGTTCAAAATGGGAAAGCTAACATCTTGGCCTAAAGAAAAAAATAAAATTGTTTTAAAGATGATAAAACCTGAAACTAGTTTCTTCTTAGAATAGGCTTCAGATTATCGGATTGCAACATGTTTACTTCAAAACAATAATTAGAATGAGGTAGAGAATTATTTTTTTTAAAAATGGAGCTAGGTCGACGTTTAGCACAACCAATTGGGAAATATTGGGGTGTTCATTTAAAACAATGAATTCCGTACCTAGCCTCTTTTAATCCCCCCCCCCCCCCGCGTTGCTACAGTAGCACTGAAAACCGTAGATGTTTTTTCTTTCTTTCTTTTTTTGGTAACCCATATTCCTTTCCAACACTTGTTAAACAGCTCGAGCTATGTTCAGCTGATATCAGCTTCATCTTCTTTTTCTTTGACAGCTCCCCATTATTAGAAATCTGAATATGAAACAAAGTGTGACGTAAAATAATTATTTAGAACTCTGTCTGTATTTAATATGAAATACAGTCCGTATATCGAAGTAGCAAATTATCGGAAAAAATTCGATATGTAGAAATTTCGCTATATAGAAACGATTTTATTTTATCGTAAAAGTCTCCTAAACATTAAAATTAAAACTAATTTACGTGTATGAAAGCCAATTTCTAATTGATACAAGCATCGGTTAAAATAAAAGTTAGCAATTAAAAAAAAAATAACAAAAATTACATTTTTGCGCTTTCATACATCTTCATTCTTCAATTCAGCTTGATCCGCAACATGAGGGGATTTTCGTTTTGACAATGTAATCGAAAGAAAAGTAAAAAATCAATCTACTTGACTTGAATGATTTTTACTGCAGCTAAAAAGACTAGGAATGATAATCAACAGACAAAACGGAGAACTTGAAACAGATTTTACAATGTTACTGGTTACAACTAAGATTTGAAATAAACTTGAGGGAATTAAAGAACTCCAGAAAGAAACAACGGCCTATCTACACACCCCTCAACCCCAGATTCCTTACGAGTTTCGTAGCAACCTTTAGTGAACATAATTTTCTTCCCTAACTTTCATTTTTCATGAGACAGTCTAAAGTGGAAAAAAAAAATCTACGAATGTCTCGAAAACAAATTCGATATATAGAGATTTTTTCGACAAATAGAAACAATTTTTCTATGTAATGAACATAGAAATTTGCTGGGATCTCGATATATAGAAAATTTTGATATGTGGAAGTTCGATATATGGAGGTTCGACTGTATTTTACTTATAATTTAAAAAAAAAATTTCATATATTTTATTCCACAGTTGCGTTATTATATTGTTAAAATTTAATTTTACGGAGCTTTTTTCTCAAGTACTAAGGAATCATATAAAAGAGTCATTTGATTTGAAATAAAATAATACCATAAGAACATTCTATCTTATGTATGTCTTAATATTTAAGCATAAATTAAAATGTTTTATTCATATTCTATGTCTTTCAAACTGCACCCCCCCCCCCCCCGTTTTGAACAGCTATCGATGTCCCCATCTAAACCACCAGTGACTTTTTTTTTTAAGTGGTACTTCTTTTGAGAGGATTTAGACAATTTCTCTTTAAGTTTTCCAGAATTTACCTGAAATCTGGAAGAAACAATTCTATATTCCCATAAAAAAATTTTGGAAAAAAATAGAACCGACTTCAAAATTGCTCTAAAAAGTGAAAAATAATTTTATTCTTTAAACACCATCGATAATACTTTTAAACATAATTTTTGAATTTGGCGCAAAAACAGAAAGTAAAATGCAGTGCAACCATGCTTCGTTCATATCTTTTTCAGAAAATCATCCAAAGTTAGGAACGAAGCATTTATATAGTTACTCACATATGCTGTAATCAATGCATAATGTATGTGGTAGTGAAGAAACTGAGCCTGGTTAAATTTATAATTGAGTTATATGGCTCGCTTTTGCGCCAACTTCAAAAATTATGTTTAAAAGTATTATCGCTGGTGTTTAAAGAATAAAATTATTTTTCACTTTTTAGAGCAATTTTGAACTCGGTTCTATTTTTTTCCAAAATTTTTTTATTTCATTCTTTTTAGTGTAAATGTATTTCAGAAATAGTAAGAAGTTACCATCACGAAACTTCACCTAATTTTTTTCATAAAAATATTCCTAACTAAAAAAGAACTATGAACACGCTTTAAACTTTAAGCGATTGGCACTAAAAATTTATCTTTGTTAATTTCTGGAATTCATTTGTGCTTTAATTTAATTATAGTCATTTAAATATTACGTTGTCCCTGAGTAATTTACATTTCACAGCATACAAGTTGCTTGTGATGCAATCCTGTATCTCCTTACTTAGCCACGATCATCTGTTATTGGCATAGATGATAACGATAAACAAATACTACTATATAGTCGATGCAGACCTAACCTGGTAGCACTGTGAAGACTAAGCAGATCCTAATCACTGCATTACCTCGCTTCCAGGTAGGTTTACCCCCACTATAGGGCATTGACAATGAAGAAACTTAATGCTTGCTTCAGAGAAGCCTCCATTCAAAATTATCAGTACAATTTCTATTAAAATAACTGTTGTCTGGCATCAAACTTTTGTAACAATGGGTTTTATATTTAATCATTTTATAGGGAAATTGCCTAAAAATTACTGTTTTTTGACCATAACTTTTTTTCGAAAGAACAAATATGGTCAAACAAAGTAATGGGACCTACGTTGAGCCATCCCCTATCTATTAAAAAAAAATCATCAAAATCGGCTCACTAGGTGAGACGCTGTGAGTGGACAAAAAAAAAAAAAAAAAAAAAAAAACATACATACGGTATGAACTGATAACCGTCTCCTTTTTGGAAGTCGGTTAAAAATCAAGATGGCTTAGTTAAAGTCAATTGAGTAAAAAATGAAAATCGGTCAGAAAAGTTAAAAGTTTTTAACAAAAGAATGAATCGTCAGACCTGTCAAAAAATAGATTAAATCTGGTAGTGCCAGTTCTAATCATTAAAAAATTGTAAGTCCACATTTGGCCCGCCCTCCTTGTTGTAAACAATGCTACCCTTCTTGAAAATAATTGCCAGAAGACAGCACCACTTTTAACTGTAGATTAAAACATCCTCACATTTGTAAAATAACTGCTTTTTATTTATATTTCAATAAAAATAATCACAAATTTTCTTTGATAAGTGTCACAGAAGTCGGAATATGCGAAGAAAGTTTCATACGCTGTAATACATCGTACTTTAAACTTTAATCTTTATTGTTGCTCTCATTATGAGGTTGGCTTTAAATTTTGTTCCTTTAATTTTTACAAAAATACGTACAATAAATAATAAAGTACTTAGCATTCTGTTTTGATTAATTAATTTAATAAATGTAAAAACAAAAAATCAAGTGTTCCAAAATTTACCGGAAAATTTAAAAAATAATAATAATAATGAAAGAAATGTTCGTCTAATTTAGCTCTAGCAACAGAAATGTCTATATTCCGGTGATTCTTGAAGTGATAATATTCAACTACCCGTAAAAACTAATATTGAATTACAGATTTAAAAAACCCAGACTTAAATGAATTGTATGACCGATCACATTTCAATCAAAATAAAATTTAGTTTGTCTTGTTCCATTACATAGTTCTGTTTGCATGTCGCTCGGTCACGTTGTTATTTTATTTATTTACATTGTATTCATCGAATTATGTACAGAATATAAAAGTTACTGACGCTATAACGAAATTTTTACAATAAAATGGTCAAATGCAAAATGTTAAAGCATTCAAAACTGAACATAAAAAAGAAAAAAAAAATAGAAGTCAATAGCGATATACTAAAAATTTACTAGAAGAACATAAAAATTTAAATTTTAAGTACTGACATCGTATATAACACAAAATATAATCGTAAACAAAGTCTAATATTCTAATACCTTAAATACGATCAGGAAAGGAATTGATTTATTTTTAAATAAAATTTGAGTTTCAGAAAATGTTTAAAAACTGTCAACTCAGAATCACAGCAACTACTCGGATTTTTGCTATAAAGCAATCGCTACAACTTAGCAGCTCAAAGAAATTGCAAAGTCAACATCAACGAATATTGCGATACGAATTGCGATTTCAAAATAAACCTTATTTTACATACATTCTCGATGATAAAGAAAACTACATTTTGAGGAAAAGGGAATGAATAATATAACTGGAACTTACCTTTAACTTGGATTACGGCTGAACGGTCCTGCCTCAGCACACCTATCAAAAAAACATGGCTGCCGATACCTTGAATTCATTAGTTTCTCTTCCCGTATGAAGGAAACACCTTTTGCGCATCGTTTTGCGCAATCTAAAACGTTTTTCCCTGTTATTTAGCAGAGCAATATTAAACTGTAGGAAAAACAGTATATTACTATAAAAACAGCAATTATTTTTTGCAGTGTAGATGGTCTAGTTAGCGACAACCTCCCATTCAACCACGATTTTTTTTTTCTTTTATAGAACGCTCAGTGGTGGTTTTTGAGATTTCCTGGACTTCCATTTCTTTTGAAATGCGTAAAAGGAAAAATATTTTCAAACAAAAAACGATTTCTTCCAATCTGTAAACTTTTTGCGGGCTGAACAAAAACGATTTTTTCCAATCTGTAAACCTTTTGCGGGCTGAACAAAATCTGTTCACGGATCGCAGGTTGGAGACTTGGACTGCGTCAGTGATTTTTTTTTTTTTTTTTTTGAGCAATCACGATTGCGTATTGTTCTCACTTGACGGTTTAGAATTCCTATCATTTTATTTTCCCACCAGCACCCTCTGACAGCACCACCGCCGCGTCGTCCGACATCACGATGCTGCTCCTCTTGCAAAAACCGTCTCCAAGTTGCGTCAATATCCTACACACACACGCATACACACACACACACGCCTACACACACATACACACACTCATGCCTGCGCACAGACACAAATACACACTCCTACACACATACACATACACATACTCATGCCTGCGCACAGACACAAACACATATGCCTACATACACACACACACACGAACGCCTACACACACACACACACACACACACACACACACACACACGAACGCCTACACACACACGCGCGTACACACACAGCACTGCATACACAATACGCACACACATGCATACATACACACACACGCGCACCCACACACATGCGCCTACACAAACACACACGCGCATTCACACACACACACACACGCTCGTGATTGCGAAAATTATAATTTGAATTCAAAATGCCAAACATTCAAATTAATATTTTTTTTTTTTGAGCAACCGCATTGCTTATTGTTCTCAATTGACTATTTTTGGCGTCCTTTGATTTTATTCCTCCCCCCCCCCCGCCTCCCTCTGCAGCACCACCGTTGATCGGCCCGTCCCGATGCTGCTGCTCTAGCGAAAACCGTCTACAGGTTGCGTCCATATATGGACATATATCCTACACACATGCGTACAAACACACACCTACACACATACACCTATACACACACACTTACACGCACACACACTCATGCCTGCACATAGACACCAACACACACGCCTATATGCACACACATACTCGTGATTGCGAAAAACGTAATTTTAGTTCCAGATGTCAAAATTCAAATTAATTTTTTGAGCAATCACGATTGCTTATTGTTCTCACTTGACTGTTTTGATGTCCTATCATTTTATTTTCCCGCCAGCACCCTCTGCAGCATCACCGTCGACCGGCTCCTCACGATGCTGCTCCTCTTGCGAAAGCCGTCTCCAGATTGCGTCCATATCCTACACACACACGCATACATACACACACACCTACAAAATCACACACACACCTACACATACACACACTCCTACACACACATACATGCACTCATGCCTGCACACAGACACAAACACACATGCCTACATACCCACACACACACACTCATCTACACATACACACACTCTTACACACACATACACACACTCATACCTGCACACAGACACAAACACACATGCCTACATACCCACACACACACACGAATGCCTACACACACACACACACACACACCTACACATACAAACACTCCTACACACACATACACACACTCATGCCTGCACACAGACACAAACACACACTCCTACACACATACACATACACACACTCATGCCTACACACACACAAACGCCTACACGCACACGCGCGTACACGCACAGCACTGCATACACAACACGCACACACATGCATACATACACTCACACACACACGCACCCACACACATGTGCCTGCACAAACACACACACATGCGCCTACACAAACACACACGCGCATACATACACACACACGCTCGTGATTGCGAAAAACGTAATTTGAATTCAAGATGTCAAAATTGAAATTAATTTTTAATATATTTTTTCTTCAGGGATCCCGACACCATGCAAGTGACAGCATCACCGGAAGCTCCCCTGCCGAAGATCGTGATTCTGGGCATGGAAGGAAGGGAGGCCTCGACGGTCAGGATCGGAGACAAACTCACTTTCAGGATCGAGATCCCCGAAGGAAGTAAGTGCTATACCGATGCGATTCCTCCAGTGGTTTGCTATTTCGATTCAATATGTGGGGTCGTTCTAGAAATTCTTTCCCAGACCACACTCATCGTGAGAAAAACATGTTACGCTGGTGTTTTATATCTGTCACTAGAATGGAAGCTGGATAAATATAAGACCACACGTAAATACGGTTTTTGCTCCCCTTTTCTGAGAAATGTTCGAAATTAGATCTTCAAAATAGCTGAATTTTATCCGAAGCTGGACATTTGTTGTGCACATAAACTTTCTCCGTTTGGTGTGATATGATGTCTGTGACACTATAGGGAACATTTTTCAACCACCTTGTCAACATCGTCTGACTGTTGCAAACAGGGGTGCATTCCCCGCCAAACGAATCCTTGTATATAAGAGAAAGTAAATAGATCAAAGGGGGAGACACTCGTAGAGCAAAGAGCTGGTGAGTCGCGGAGTGTGGTTCTCGCAGTTCAAAATATCTTTGTAACATTAAATAATCTGTAATTTGTAATATAGCTGTAAATATTGATCGCATTAAACGTCTCTAAAAGACCATGCATTCTCTTGTCATCTTTACACAAGAGGTGGAAACGGTACAGTGCCTTTCCTTGAGCACTCGGGAAGATTGTGTATTGATCTCACTCCGACCGCAGCCTGACGTTTATATTTCATGCGGTTTCGATTTCTATTGTTTTTTAATTGACCAGACTAGCCACAGGATTTTTTAATTTTATTGAACATGTAATTCAAAAATCATCACTCAATCTTGATTTTTCATATCAAAGTTCATCGGAAATGTAATTTTAGCATGTTAATAGAAAGAAAACATTTTGATTTAGAAATTCGCTTTACCTATCGCTCAAATAAAAAAGTCTAGCTTTTGAAACGTATGACTCCAAAGCAGCAAATTAGACATTAACTTTCATTTTTATTCAAAAATTCACAGAAAAAAAAAACACTTAATGATTTCACGTAAAAGGCTTACAAAATTTACGCAAAGTTTGAACTACTTTGAAAAGTTTTTTTTTCAATTGTGCATTTTTTTCACTGAAACATAAAGTACATGGGATAGAATTATGCAAAAAACAGCACTTTGAATACGATACCTTCACCGTTTGCTGGCGCGTGTGCGCTCTTTTGTACAGTACTGGTAAAAGAAATTGCATCACCCTCGCATTTTCACAGCAATGGGATTATGTGAAAAGTTTTGGCCGACCGATTAACGATGAATGTATGAGAAATTCTGCAAAACTTATGAAATAAGCATTTAACAGCAGGAATCCAATAACTGTTTAAGTAGATTGGGGCTGTTTCTGAGCCAAGGCAAATTGATGACCCCCATGCTCATTTTTCCATTTCTGAACCTGCGTGTGAGTTTAGAGAAAAGAAAATGACTTAACCCCATGTCAATTTAAGTCTAATGGCAGGATAAAGGTTTTTGAGTTGTTGCTTACCCGTTTTGCCCTATGGCACGGAGCAGGATCATCCTGGGAAATGACGTTTGGAAGTGAAGTAAGGTGATCCCGGATACTAGGAAGCAATTTCTCCTCCAAAATGCTAATATACACCACTATTCCTTGCTCAAAGTGAAGCCCAATAACTGCTTGATCAGAAATCCATCCCCAAATCATCTGGGATACGGGATGCTTGACTGTGTGTTGAATGCAGTCGGGATGATATGCCTCTCCTTTGCGGCACGGCTGATGCAATTTTTTTTAATCACCACTGTATAATCATTTTGCATAAATGCGGTGGCATCTTCCAGTGTTCAGGTGGATGTAGGCTCGTTGACATAGACGTATGACTTTAACCCCATAGAAAAGAATCCAATGGTGTTAAATCACATGATCTAGGGGGACCGACTCTGATCACGGAAATGAGGGTAGACGATCAGAAATCGCCTGATACATTGATTGGATTACATGCAGTATACTAGACAGCCCCGTTATCGCATCCAGAGACTGCAGTTTCGTCTTAGTTTACACTCATCAGTCTGGAAAAGGGAATAGCCGAAATGGAAGAATATGTCAGCACATTGAAGCTGAGAGCGCCAAAAAAACGGTAGATAAAGTAAATTCATCAATTTTCTCATCATAGAAAATGAAACTAACGTGCATTTTAGAATGTCATTTCCTGAAAATGTACAAAGTTCGTCTAATACAAGTGGTAGTTAAGAGGGATTTGTTATAATATTACAGATCATAATTAAGAAACTGAATTATATCTCATGTCAGAAAGAGGCAAAGCCTTGAATTAGCAAACAAAGCAATGACATAGAAGTCGCGAGAACTCAGCACTCGATAACCCGGCTGAATCCAGAAAACTCGACCACATTCTGGCAAAACGATAAAACCCCGCGCAAAAAAGCTGCAGCGTGTATTTTCCGATAACCCAGCATTTCAAAACTCGACCTCTTTTTGTTCCGCATTTGGCCGAATTTTCGGGATCCTACTGTATTACAGGGTTTGTACTCAATTTCAGAAATAAAATGAAGGAGTTTTTTTGGAGGAGTTTTGAAGGAGTAAAATGAGATTTTGAAGGAGTGTCATCAAATGACATCACTTTTTTCCAACATATTTGCCCTTTATCACAAAGTGTCACACTTCACCTAACTCCTCCCCTGTCACATGTCATATTTTTTACAAACATATTGTAACAATTACTGTGTGATGTCACTTTTTGTCACCCTCTCTCTTCCCCATGTCACAATTTCATGAGCCCGTCTCCTCCTTAGGACATGACGTCACTTGTGGATGACCTTTTTTAGAATATCATAATTGCGATTAACTAAACAATTGTTTTTTAACAATCACTTAATATGGTACAGCTACATATGTATTTTTAAGTATTTAAATAATAACTAGACAACCTAACTTTTATTTCCGAGAGTGATGGAGGGAAAAACAATCATAAAACTCGAAAAAATAGCTAAGCACTATTTAGTGACAAAATTTTCATCTCCAACTTCTATGAATTAACTATGATCAATTTGTAAATCGAAAAAAAAAAAAAATCCACGAAATTACCACATTAAAATCGCCTTTGTGACGAAGTTAGTTGTCAATCAAAGCATTTTAAGTTTCATAGAGGAAGATTACGTAGTCTTGAACTAAAAAAGAAGGAGTTTTGAAGGAGTTAAAACCAAAATGAAGGAGTTTGAAGGGCCTTCCAAAAAAATTTCCTGAATGAAGGAGCATTGGAGGTGTTTTGAAGGAGCGTACGAACCCTGTATTATTTTTGATTTAATTTCAAGCTGAAGCTTTTTTTTTTTCAGAATCAATTAGCTTTTGTAGCAAAACGGTCATTTTTTCTAATTTTTGTGTCGTTGACCCACATCAATTTCAAAGCATTTGTGTTTATACTTTAAATATTTGTACTAACACAATTTAACTCATTTTTAATTTATTGTAAAATTTTTACTTCATCTTTACAGCCCCATATGGAATTTTCGCTCGAAGCTGTGTGGCCATGGCTAAAGACGCTAGAAGTGTTTTTGAAGTTATTGATGACAGAGGGTAAGCATTTCAAAATAAAAAATTCTAAATTATAATTATCTAGGCTATGAAATATCACCCTAACTCTAAGCAGTTTTGTAGGATCTTGTACTAGTTTGGCACAAATTATTCTGCGATGCCTTGATTTGTTCACGTAATTGATTAGGCTATACTTTATTTAAACTTGCTTATGTATTCAAATTCAATATTATCGTTTTATTCCGTTGACTTATTTTTGATTTCTTTCGGAAGCTTTAGAAAACAAAGAATTTATACAAAAAAAAAAGCTTCAAAGCATTCATCATTATTTTTTGATATTATTATCATGATAAAGTATATCTGTTATTAAGTTTTAATTATTATTAAAATTAATAAAACAAACCCTTTAATAGTGTAATTAATTTAATTATTATTGAATAAGTTATTTAATTTAATAATAACAATAATTGAACTCAATGTAAAACAATTATTAATAATAAAATTAAGAATTTTTTTTAATTTATATAAAATTGTTTATAATAGTAATTTTATATTAATTTTGTTTAATATAGAATAATTATATCAATTTTATATTTAACTAGTGGTAGCCGCACGGCTTTGCCCGTAATAGAAAAATTAAAAGACCTTTTGGTTCGCCTGTATATTTACAAATAATGTATGGTGAATTTTCTCGCCAATTGGCTTGTACCCATGTTACGATTCCACGTTACGATAATTTCGTATCTCGCCAATAGGCTTGTGCCCATGTTACGGTTCTACGTTATGATAATTTCGTAATTTACTCGTCCATCTTATGATAATTTTGTTCTTAAAATTGCAATAGAAAAAGAACCACATCGAATTTTCGAAAAATCGCGTCAAGGTGCACTGCACACCCCCATGCTACAAACTAACTTTGTGCCAAATTTCATGAAAATCGGCCGAACGGTCTAAGCGCTATGCGCGTCACAGAGATCCTGACAGACAGAGAGAATTTCAGCTTTATTATTAGTAACTAGTGGCACCCGCACGGCTTCGCCCGTAATAGAAAAATTAAAGGTCTTTTGGTTCGCTTGTATATATTTACAAATAATGTATGGTGAATTTTCTCGACAATTGGCTTGTACCGACGTTACAGTTCCACGTTATGATAATTTCGTATCTCACCCATTGGCTTGCGCCCATGGTACGATTCCACGTTATGATAATTTCGTAATTTATGATAGTTTTTTTTTTCTTAAAATTTGAATAAAAAAAAACCACATCGAATTTTCGAAAAATCGCTTCGAGGTGCACACCCCCATGCTACATACTAACTTTGTGCCAAATTTCATGAAAATCGGCCGAACGGTTTAGGCGCTATGCGCGTCACAGACATCCTACAGATATCCTACAGACATCCTACAGACATCCTACAGACATCCTCCGGACAGAGAGACTTTCTGCTTTATTATTAGTAAAGATTTGAATTTAAAAAAAACCACATCGAATTTTCGAAAAATCGCTTCGAGGTGCACATCCCCATGCTACATACTAACTTTGTGCCAAATTTCATGAAAATCGGCCGAACGGTTTAGGCGCTATGCGCGTCACAGACATCCTACAGATATCCTACAGATATCCTACAGACATCCTCCGGACAGAGAGACTTTCTGCTTTATTATTAGTAAAGATAAAGAAGAGTAAGGAAAAGATTAAATACAAAATCATTATAGTTAATGTCAATTATAACTGTTTAATATTCATTATTTTGATCAAGATTTATTTCAAAATTCTTCTTGTTAATGGGTCCAAAATTTTATAAGGAAAGAAAAAAAGCGGAAAAGCAAGTAACCCAGTTATGACAGACATTTCTTAAAACCGCTTTTCCGCAACGAGACTATCATTGCAACAAAACAAACTTTACGGCAAGCAGCAGTTCAGCGTTTATTTCCGAGTCATTTTTACTGCACATTTGAAGTTTGTTTTGTTCCGCAGAAAGGAATTTTCGCAACAAAACAAACATTACGGTAATCAATCTCTTCAAGTTAACGTTCGATTTTCGTGAATTTCCCCACAAAGTGAATCTTTGCTTCGATTATCTCAACTCTTCTTTGTTTCATGCTACAAGTAATTACAATGTAGTGCAGAATTTCTAAACGTTTTTTGGTACTCGGACCGGTAAAACCTTTTGGTGAGGTTTCTCTTTTTTTTTTGTAAAAAAAATATCAAATCGCAGAGCGTCAAGGCTTGTTTTTTTTTTTTTTTTAAAGAGAGAAAGAGAGAGAATCGAACCGCGCTCCCCCCCCCTCTATCCAATATTTTTTTCTTTTTATTTCCTTATTATTACTTTAATTTTTTTTTTCTTTGCTAAAAAATCTTGTGGACCCGTGAGGTTTTTTTTCTCTTTTACAAAATAAATCAATAAAACAATAATAAATATATATATAAGCAAATAAAAACTTTACTTGATATTAAAAAAACTTTCACAAAATATTTACATAAATAGTAGATGGCTAATTAGTGGAATCACTATACATAAATACGAAAAAAATTTGGGAAAAATCACAAAATATTTTGAATATTAATCAAAAAGTTCACGTAAAAAATGTCATATAGGCTATTATTATATTAATTTTGGAGTAGGATTTTTTAATTTTTTTTTTTTATCGTGGACTAGAAAACGTCACTGAGGACCGGTCAATTTTTTTCAGCTGACCAGTGCCGGTCCGCCGGACCACCGGTTGAGAATCGCTTACCTAGTGCCCTTTGTAATGTCTCTCCACGTGAATCATTAAAAAAAATATTGTAACGGATCCGGTGCGATTTCCAACTTTCTTGAAAGGACGACACAGTTCGTGAGAAAAATACAGGAAATTTATTTACACTATGTACAGGAAAGATCGTCAACAACTGCTAAATTAATCGTCAGCAATTAAGCAAATATCAATCAACGCCGTAAACTCAACGGTTACACACGTATTTACTTCCAAATACGCAAAAATACAGCTCAAAAGGCTTCACAAAATAGAGCAATAAATACTCTCCTGCGTTCCGCTGCAACGATTCACAAGCAAAAACTAACTCGAGACTCCCTTTTTATCATGCGGACCGCTATTTATACACATCGAAAGAAAACTCTCAAATATTCCACAAGATTCCCGAAAATCGTAGACCATTATTTTATTTCTTTCATTCACAAATTTTATCATTCAGAAATGAGGGAACCGTATACTTCAGCAGAATGTACGGGGGCTGTATATTCATTGCAAGAAACTATTTACAGGTTACGTTACTACAATAATTTTAGATGAAAGATAATTTAATAAACGCCAAATTTAGACAAATTAATCACAAAAATAATTACTCTCTACAGAATTTGTAACAATATTAAAAAAAGGAATTTGTTACTGACTAAATAAAGTTATTACAATCAAGGATTTCACTTTTGAAACATTAATATTTTTCTTTACTACTTTTTGATAACTTTTTGACTTATTATGTTCTACGATGTGATTGCATAAATTTCGGACCACGAGTATCTTTCAGATTTTTATTCCCACTTATTTTGGGCTTCTTTGCGTTGAGTTGATACCGTTTAAGTGTTAATCTATGTTTATTTCAGCTGCCCCGTGGATGCTAACATATTCCCCCGCTTCCGTGAAATTGGCAGCGCCTTAGAGAGCAGCTACGAAGCCTTTAGATTCACAGAGTCCTATGGAGTTATATTCCAGTGCAACGTGAAATATTGCATCGGGAAATGCGAACCAGTAAGTAGTACTAAAATAATTGTTTAATAATCTAATGTGGATAAAATATTCAATATAAATACAAAAATCGACTTTCATGTTAAATTTCCGATGCTTTTGGAAAATGTTTACTAAAATTTGAAGACTCTGCAGTTCTTTTTCTGGCACACAAGTCAGTACACTTTTTAATTTTGCTGGTTAAACGCTAATGTAAACAATAGTTTTTTAAAACTCCACAGCACTTGACTAGTTTTTAAAATGCATGAATAATTAAAAGAAAATGAATTCTAGATGGAAAGGAATAACTTTTTCCGTAAGATTTCAAAGTGCAGTAGCTCAAATCGAATTAGAAGTTATGTTTGTCAAAATAATTTGGAAGATTTTTCAAATATATAAGATAATGTTTTTCATCAATGAGCCGTTGAGAACAAAGATAGTGTAAGGGGGGGGGGGACCCAAAAGAAACCGGACTAATAGTGCGATGCGAATCCTGTGTGTTCTCCAGCTAGAAGGCTCAAATAGAGACCTTCACAAACCAGCTGTGCAAGTGGCGTCAGTTTAATTGATAACGTCTGATCGTAGGGTTGGTTTTCTCAGGTGTTGTTGCTTTCCGCCTGCGAACTCATTATGGCAGATTTGAAAGAACAAACTGTAAACTTGAAATTTTGCTGCTCCTGCTTGAAAAGTCGTCAACGAATTACCTTACCAAATGTTTCAACAGCTTTCAAGATCGATGCTATGAGCCGTACATAAGTTTTCGAGTGGTTTGGGCGCTTTAATCGCGGTAGCATGAATGTTGAAGATCATGCTCGATCTGAGCGCCCTTCAACGTCCGGAAATGATGAAAACGTTGAAAAAATCTACCAAAAAATCAACGAGAGTCGTCGTTTTACGATTGACGAAAATTTAGAAGAAACAAGAGTGAGTTGGAGCTCGTTAGGGCGATCAGAAGGATGGTTCCTGCACAATGATAACGCTCCCGTACACACAATCTTCACTATTAACAGCTAATTTATCTCTCAGGGGTGACCAGTCGTTCTTCGACCCCCCCGTATTCGCCAGACCTAGCCGCCTGTGATCTTTTTCTGTTTCCGAGGTTGAAAAAAATCTGAAAGTGAAGCGTTTTGATGATGTAGAGGTTGTAAAAACTGCTTCGCAACGGGCATTGGCCAGGGGCGGCAAATAGGGGGTGCAAGAGGGGGCAGTTGCACCCCCAAATGTTTCACTAAGAATAATAAAAAAATGGGAAAATTCAATTTAGATAACTTTAAAAATCATTTGCCTGAATTTTCAGAACAGAAAAAAACTGATGGAGGATAAGTGTTCGCCTTAACTAAAGAAGTAATCTCTTCATATGGGTTAAATATTTCAAAATTGAGTAATCTATGTTATGATGGTGCATCTTGTATGAGATGCCCGTACAGTGTAGAGACTGCGCAATTTTTACGCGTAAATTCCATGTCATTTTGCATAAATTTTTATGCTCATATTATAACTTAATGTTTAGCTGGTAAGTGTTCATTGATGCCATGTACTAAAAACACATTTTAGCAACTCGGTGTATCATATGATTTCACGGAAATTTTTTGTAAAGATATGCTATTTTTAAAAAACATCCCACATCAAAAAATACTTTCACATCAATAAATGCATCTTAAGGCTCTTTACTTGACAATCTCTGAGTGACACAAGATGGTCTTCAATCTATAAAAGATCTCTGGAAGAATTACTGGAAAGCGACCTTTTCATGGATAAAAAATTTGATGTCATTTTAATATGTATGCATTTTTGTTTGAATTTTTTGTTTACTTTGTTTATACTGCGCAGCGTTTTTTTTTGCTAAATGCTACATATCATAAAAGTTTTAATTCGCTAATCTTAATTCTTGGATCGACAATTGAAACTCTTAGTAATTTTCGCATTAATGCATACTTGAACCAGGTGTGGAACTTTGTGACAGAACTTTTCATAACTGTTTTTACTGTATGCCAATGTAGAAGAGGTGACAAAACCCAGATGAAGTTTTGGTCAAAATATTAAAGCAATATTTTCAATAAACTGATCAATTCAGTTTCTCAAGAAATTGAGACAGGATTTAATGAGATATATTTATTATTGGTCTTAAGTTCAATATTATGTAGGTCGGTTATAGAAAGCGAAAAAGAAAATATTACACATATAAGTAATAGCATGAGGGAAGAGGAATTGTTTTGTGAATTCTGAATTGTGACTATACTTGTTAATGACGCAAAATAAATACTAGCCCATTTAAAAAGCTTTCTTGGTTATTTTAAAGAGAGGAATCTAAAGGAAATGTGCTTTTTGACATAACTTTCTTGCTTCCATTGTTTTTTGACTGTTTCAATCAAGTCAGTCATTTGAAAGATGACTTTCGCGATTAAATGGAAAAACCAACGTAAATAAAGCACAAATTTACACGAAAATACAGCATATAGCTATTTCAAGGCTACAGTAATGGAGACTCTTCATCGGTGTAAAAAAAACTCCGCACACAACCAGAAAGCTGTAGGAGAACTGAACGTCAACCAATTTTGACTATTGTGTCTCAGGAGGATAGAGAATTGTCTTCGAAGCGCAATGAGGCGAAGCAAGACCTTCCTCTTTAGCTATACTGGCAATAAATTAAGTCATTGGATATTGATCAACTATAGTTACAAAATTTTCTGTTCTTCCTGACTCCAAAAATAGCAGATTAACACTTTACTAAAAATAAAAACTAGTACCGAGATATTTTGTGAGATAACTTATAACAAAATTAATTTAAAGCTTCGGACGCAAAAATTTTAATTGTTCTTTACAAACCTAATTATTCTTAACATTAAAGCCAGTTAATTTTCAGTTCTTGTTAACCAATATGTATTTTATACCGTACTGAGGAAATTCATGTTCAAGAAACTCGACCCCCCAAACGAAATGCTGAAATGCCGCCCCTGGCATTGGCCATGGTCAAAGTCAGTGGTTGGAAAAACTACATTTCTTTTGTAGCGAACTACAACTACTTTTCCACAAATGTAGTTAACTACAACTACTTTTTTCAAAATGTAGCAACTACAAACTACTTTTGAAATGTAGTCGCTACTTCGCTACTTTTTAAAAAATAAATAAATAAATAACATACACATACACACCATTTGAGAATTGAATGAAAAAATTTATAAAATGTTCAGATTATATATTGGCTCATTTGAACATGGAATATTGCAATAAGTTTTTTATTCTTTCTTTCCTTTACTGAAACGATTCGTCAATCCAAACATTTTTTACCATTTGCACGAATCCGCAAGAAAGGATTAAGAAGTGGAAAGAATTCAACCTTCAAATTTTTAATCCTTTCCTGAGAGTAAGTAGCATTTCATTCAAGAAGTGTAACTCGGCTACTTGAAATTGAGATAAATCCAGTCATAATTTGATTTAAATTTTACATAGACATACATATACATGAAAGTGATTTAGATGATGAAAAACATCTTTTAAACAAAAGAGAAACTTTAATTTTCATTATATGAGTTAATTTTAAAGGAACTTATATTTCGTAGGAATTAATTGCTTTTGAGCTTCAAGCTAGGGTTCCGGACCTGGACACCATCTCATTGACTTTTAATATGTTAATATGTCAATACTCGATCAGTGAAAAAGAAAAAAAAAGGAAAAATATCCCAAACGGGGCTACTAATTATTCGAAACATGAAACATAACTAAAAATACTTTACTTCAATGTACAATTTTAAGCAACAGTGGACTCTGGCTACAACGCAATTCGACTGACGCGAAATGTCTATATAGCGAGTTTTACTCGAGAGATGCATTTTGCAGCTGACGCGAATTCCTCACCCGCAACACGAAAATTTTCGGAGCGGAAGCGCTGGGCTTATATCACCTTGTTTCTTGGATACTAAATATTAGTTTCGTGAATAGAATTTCCCTTTAGCATCACTGAAAGCCAAAATTTCCCGCACCGTACTTGTCGAAACATCAGATTGTTAACGTACAAATCGCCGCTCAGCATTTTTTCTTTCTAAATATGAAGTTGGTGAAATATAATTTCGCATAAGCGAGCTGTTTATCTAAAGTTTGAAACGCATCAATCGCGTAAGTTGAGGTTCGACTGCATGTGCAAATGGCATTGATACCGAAAGCTTTTTGCTTAACGGGCAAAGTTTTCATGAAACGGAAAAAATTCGTTTCTTTCTTTTTAAGCCATACTCTATTCAAGGCGCATATAGGGAAAACGTGAAAGTTTCTATGCCAAACAAACTAATGGCGTCAAACAGATACAACGTATGGCGTCAAAATAATATGTCAGAGGTCAGCTCGTATTTTTCAGTCTTACGAATCTGATAGGTGCGCAGTTTTACTTGCGTAAGACTTGCACCAGTCAGATTCGTTTAAAAATGCGCTTTTTTTTTTATATAAACTTTATTCAAAAGTAGTTTCCAGAAATCGCTACAAACTACTTTTTTTTGTAGCGAACTACTCGCTACTCTACTTTTTTTAAAAAGTAGTGCGCTACACTACAAACTACTAAAAGATGTAGCTACTACAGTAGCGTCGCTACTTGTAGCGCGCTACTTCCAACCACTGGTCAAAGTTAAAGAGTTTCTAACAGTTGAAAAAAATAATTAACAATTGTATTGCATCTAAGGGTGAACACTTTAAAGGAGACTAAAGAAATTTTGTGAATAAACTAATATATAAATATTTTACAACAAAAATCCGGTTATTTTTGGGTCTCCCCTCGTACGTCAATAGAACAAGCTTTTGACTCATTGAATGGTTTAGTAGCCACTTTCGCACAAAACGCTACTGTGGTTCCGTTTTAAGATGACTGTCGACTGGCAAATGGTTGAAGCTAGATCTTCCCCACTTACGTAAGAAGTAGAATAAGGTTAAAACTAGTTTCTGATGGTGTAAATACAAATTTTTAAGAAATTGATTTAGGCGCATATTTGACTCGATTGTTTTTGATTCAATCGAACTCTATCTACCAGCAGCGTAGCTGGGTGAGGCAAAACACATTTCTGGCTGCGCTATTGGTGGATACAATTGTTTTTATTCGATTCAATCGCATTCTTTTAGAGTTAAAAATCCCCCTTTGCACCCCTTTTGCTTACAACGGCTCATATGTAGGAACGGCAGTACTAGTCCATGTTTAA
This sequence comes from Uloborus diversus, assembly GCF_026930045.1. NCBI lineage: Eukaryota > Metazoa > Arthropoda > Arachnida > Araneae > Uloboridae > Uloborus > Uloborus diversus. Next base: position 266,099,224 of record NC_072731.1, read on the forward strand.
ATAATATCTATTAATTTCTGCAATTATTAAAGTAGTCTAAAAACGTTTACTAACAAATAAGTAAATGCAAAATCGCGCGGTTTTTATTACCAGATCAGCTCATTTACGATATTTACCAGCAATAATCTTGGTGTTTTACTCGCATATTTTGAACCTCTACGAAAAGCGTGAAGAAAAATACGCTTCAAAAGCAAAACTCAACGATGGTTGATTATTTTTTTTCCCAGGTGAATTGCGGACTCGGCATGGAGAAGACCAGTTCTTGGGGACGTCGCAAGAGGTCGCAACCCATCGAAAAGGAGGACAGCGAGATGACGCTCAGTCACGAAATTTTGGTCCTCGACTTCGGCGACGAATCGGTCAATTCCATGAGGGATGTTAACAGCGTTAATGGTACGTAGTATGGTTTTCATCACAGTAACAGCAACTGTTTAAACAACATTGAAAAAACCAAGAGAACTGGAGTTCACGAAACGTAGCGAGTTCGAAAAAATGTTTATATGTGTTTCTCTTGGCATAGCGGCACTGTAATAGATTTATTACATTTTAGTACTTGCGTTATAATCTGGAACTATATGCACAGTTCGATAATGTAAATGGACGATATGTTTGTTCTTCGTTATATAACTTTACAGGGTTCGTACTCAATTTCAGAAATAAAATGAAGGACTTTTGGAGGAGTTTTGAAGGAGTAAAACGAGATTTTGAAGGAGTACTAACGGGCTGTCAGTTAATGATGTTGCACTTTTTTTCAACATATTTGACCCCCTTTCCCCCTTGTCACAAAGTGTCACACTTCACCTAACTCTTCCTCTTGCCACATGTCATATTTTTTTTATAAATATATTGTTACAATAACTGTGATGTCACCCTCTCTCTTCCCCTTATCACAATTTCATGAACCCCCCCCCCATCACTTGTGGATGACCCTTTTTACAATATCATATCTGCGATTTACTAAACAATTGTTTTTTTAACACACTCACTTAGTATAGTACATCAACGTATGTATTTATAAATATTTAAATAATTAGACGACCTGACTTTTGTTGCTGAGAGTGTGATGGAGGGAGAAACAATCATCATAAAACTTGAAAAAATAGCCGAGCACCATTTAAGCATGTTTTACTTCACTTGTGAAACGTCTTAGTTAACTAATAACATTTTCATCTTCAACTTTTATAACTTCTAAATCAATTTGTAAATCACATCTTTATGAAACAAAAAAAATATATATATATATATAATATATATATATATATATATATATATATATATATATATATAAGAAAATTACATTAAAATCGCCTTTATACAATCGCCCTTGTGATGAAGTTAAGTTGTCGATTGAAATATTTTAGTTATTGTCATAGAAGAAGATTATGTAGTCTTGAACTGAAAAAGAAGGAGTTTAGAAGGAGTTAAAACCAAAATGAAGGAGTTTGAAGGGCCCTTCAAGAAAATTTCTTAAATGAAGGAGTATTGGAGGAGTTTTGAAGGAGCGTACGAACAATGCTTTAATATGACCAAACATTATCGTAGAGTTAGAACCTACTCATCATAGCTGCCAATGGTGAATGTCAGGATCTCTTCAAAAAAACGTAAACTAGCTCAATCTGTATCACATCATATCGCACTCCAAGTACTTAAACCAATTCATAGTTTAACCGGTTGGATTGGGCCCTTAAGACATCACTGTTTTTCTATTCAGACCAGAAGCCGAGCAATCCCTGACCCAACACTCCCAGAGACATTGATTCACTTGGAAACGTTTGTGACCACTGCATGTTTAACGAGCCCCAGTCACCATTAACGAACATGGAGGATCTTCGACCGGCTGGCATTGAACTCGGGACCCTTCAGTTGCGAGTCCGACACCTTACCGATCATGTCAATGTTACCACGGCCGCCCGATCTGTATGGAGGTGCAATAGGTCTATCCGTCCCGCGACAATCCGGCCTTCGTACCACTCGCCTAGTGGAACCGAACGTTTCTGAAACTCATCGTGGTAGGTGGGCGGGTGAATTCTCAATCAAGCTGGGGGAAACAACAAAAAAGGGGAGGAATGGGGAGGTAGAAAGAAAGAGAGAAAGAAACAAATAAAAAGAAGAGAGGGAGGAAAAAAAACCCAACTACATTGCGTTGCTTCAAATGAACTTATGTTACAGACTTTGTCTTAAAGTAAAAACCGAACATTTAGACTGTTTTTAAACATAATCACAGACACGCAGTATCTTAAGATTATATTTCAAGATACATTAATCGTGTATCTTAAAATATAATCTCCTTAAAAAAATCGGATCCGCTTTTTTAATCCGTTTTTTTTAAGGAGATATATGTATTGAAAAAATATATTAGTGAAAACTGAAGTTTAACTGCATGCGTCAGAAGTAGTAGTGTCACTGTGCGTGTGGAGGGGGGGGGGGGGCGCTCACAGTGATGACCAAACCGAAAGTGGTTGATCCCCAAAAAATGACACCCAAAGTGGATTTAAGGGTAAATAAATAAAATATAAATACTTTAATTATGAAATTTCCACCCAATCTTAAATTATATTTACTCTTTCAAATCTCAACGAAAACAGAGCAAAATATTGCGGGTAGGGGGAGATTACACAAACGTCAAGGGAAAATTTTACATAAAATGCATTCGTAATTTATACTTGTCTTTTAATTGAAACTTTAGTTACTCCACGTAAATAAAAATAAGTTGTTTCTGAAAAGTTTACGAAGTTCGTGTTTGCATAAAACATTGAAAGCTTTTTTTTTTTTTTTTTTTGAGGCGGGGGGGGGGGGTGGAGACACCACAAACGACCGCAACGGGTGACGCCCGTGATAGGAACGCCACTTTTAGAACATAAAGCTTGAAATGAATGTGCTAGAGAAACCTTTATCCACGAAAAGATGAAAATATTTATCTTGCTACTCAGACTATGCCCAATCCGAAACCCGTTTAAAATATCTCCATAATTTGTTTACTATCATAACTTTTCCGAAACGTTTAAAGCCACGGGCCCCACGAAGCCCTCTCGCTGTTTTTACTCCCACCAGCCGAGCTACGACTCCGGAAATTCCAGTAACTTCCTTAATTTTATCGAGTTTTTTTATTCCGAAGGTAGAAGTTCATCGCTCGGATTGTGCTCACTGCTACACTCACCTACCTTCAGGGGTGGTACTAGCATTGGTAAAATATGTTTGTTCTTTATGTATTGCGCTCAATGAACCTCGCTCTTGAAGCAGTTGGTGTAAATGAATTCGATAGAATTCTCGTATATCATTGACAGCTTGAAATTCTGTTAAAATGAAACTGCGGTTGCTCAGTCTATTGGAATTTTTCTTGCTAATCTGTGAGGTGGCGAAGCTTGGCTTTGATGATGCCTTTTATTTCTTACTAGTAGTACCCGCACGGCTTTGCCCGTAATAGAAAAATTAAAAGGTCTTTTGGTTCGCCTGTATATTTACAAATAATGTTTGGTGAATTTTCTCGCCAATTGACTTGTGTCCATGTTACGGTTCCACGTTATGATAATTTCGTAATTTACTCGCCCATCTTATGATAATTTTGTTCTAAAAAATTGGAATAGAAAAAGAACCACATCGAATTTTCGAAAAATCGCTTCGAGGTGCACATCTCCATGCTACAAACTAATTCTGTGCCAAATTTCATGAAAATCGGCCAAACGGTCTAGACGCTGTGCGCGTCACAGAGATCCAGACATCCTACAGACATCCAGACAGAGAGACTTTCAGCTTTATTATTAGTAAAGAAAACCATAAAATATTTTTTCGAACCCCCTATTGCTTTTTTAAAGTGGATTTTGCCATGTTGTGACTTGCTTCCCGGATGAACTTTTAAAATGCAAAAGAGGTAGGGGCTTAAAATTTGCCGGTTTTATTCTGCACGCAGACATCTTGCAATTGCTGAGTGTGAACCGTTTCCGAGAAGGAACATATTTAGTTGGCTTGGGGTTTATTTGAGTGTTATTCGATTTTAAAGGTAAAAATGGAAATAAGCATTAAATGATACCTTCCGCACCAGGTTTAGCCTTAGCTACAATGTTATGGAGCATTTTTTCATGAATACCGATTTGAAAACTGTGTTTGACATTGAAAAGCAGAAGCATGGATGAGCTGTTGCTGCTAATCCTTCAGTCGAACAAATGCAAAATGTCGACTGCGAAGCACAATCCAAAAATAGAATCAGAGACTATTTGCGATTTGGTTGTATTTACTGCAAGCAGAAAGTCATCGGCAGCTTTAAATCGAAAAAGAGTTCACTAGCGGTCGCATTCGCCAACCGATTTGAACCTCAGTCAGGAACTTGAACCGCCGTTTCAAGTCTTCTTCAACCTGGTTCAGATGTCTGTCGAAGGTTCGAATCGGATGGTGGATACGACTATTAGTTAAGCAAATAAACAAAACCGTGAATTCCTGTGCATAGACATTGCTTTGTGATACGGTATTCAAGCGTTTGTCACATGTTGTTTAATTCGCCTTGTTTTTTGGTTAATCACCATGAAAAATCGAATAGTCGCCTTCAAAAATCCTCTAGGAAGTAATCTCTTCTTAAAGATGCTCTTCACCCAAATTAAATACATAAAATACCATTAATATGTGAAGTAGGAGGAGTTACGGAAATTCCCCAGCATCTGTATTAGCTAGAGTTGCTTATCATGTCAAGAAAAATACGTCTCGAACAAGACTATAGTGCACCTCAGGATAGTTGGTGTTCGTTCATGGGTGAATCCACTTCAAAATCGGTTTCTATTTCTATTCAAGAGTCACAACTGACTTCAACTGTATTTATGTCGAGGACTGCATACTAAGTGCCTTGCCTCCATTATTTTATATACCGATAGATGGCAGCACCATCACCGGATCGAACAGTTACTGAGAATTTAGAACTAGTCCAAGAGCTAATAGCTACCTGGTACTAGCACCCCCAGAGGTATCGTTTCACTTGGAGGACATTGAGACCACGAGCATATTTAACGTCGCCCAGTCCCCTTTAATGACGACGGTGGGTCTTCGACCAGCGAGGATCGAACCCGAGTCCCTTCGGCCCCGAGTCCAATGCCTTACCGATCAGGCTACCACGGCCCTTCAAAATCGGTTTATAGCAAAAGAAACGAGGGTTGCCATAATCAAACGTTAACAAAATAAAGTTTTCTTTTACGTGAAACGTCGGTGTGTTGCAACGAGAAATAACTTCTAACTGCAAACTCCGCACTCATGAGCACATTCTGAGAGTTAGGATTTTGCTGTTTGCTTTTACTGCCCTCTCCGTTTCCTGCAAATTTGAATACTTTAACTCTTTCGCCGCAGGCTAACAATGCCAAGTTGCACGATACCGAACTTAGACTGGGCACATTAATGACAAAACCGGAATTAAAAGAGAAATTTGCTACATTTTTGGTTTAAATTGAATCTTAAATGCCGGATTATTTAAAAAGCTTTTGCCTGATTATTGAAAAAGCTTTTAAAACCTTCTTCGGATTTAAACTCTTCCTCAAGTCATGGGAAAATACTTTTGATCATATTTCAGTTTAAGTATGGTTGTTAAGAGCAAATTAAAAATAAAAAAACTACTACAAGTTTTATCAATATTCAAAAGAGCAAATATTAGTTTTGAATAATTTTTAATTCTGAACAATAATTAATGTTAATACTACATTTGCACAAAATTAATAACTGGCGATGATGTCTTTTCAGAGAGTAGTCACTACCGAGAATCTGTCCTCATGATGGAATCCTGCGCCTCCAAGACGAGTCTCATGGCCTTAAGCGTGACCAGCGCACTACTCCTCGTCTTCTACATTTGCACTGTAGCCTACTTCGTGGCCCAGAGGAGAGTCATCAAGGAATTCCGATAGGAAACTGAAATCCGCCACGTTACGAACAATTTACGAAAAATTGTCCTTTTTGAAATGCCGATGGCATTTTTCAATCAAGAATCTGTCGCGTCACGAACAATTTTTTGAAATTTCTCAACTATATATTCCTATACATCACTAATCCTTTGAAAAATGCTGGCTGTATCGTTCTATCAAGAAAATGGCAAGTTGGAATGGAACGGTATCAAAGACCAAAGCAAATGTTTGTGATATGCTATCAATCATTAGCCTGCACTGAAGTCCATCTGTTTCATGTTTTGAACAAAACAGAGCTAGGAAAATTATTTAAAAAAAAGATCAATAACTTCAAAGTAGCAAAGATCAATAACTTCAAAGTAGCTAAGATCAATAACTTCAAAGTAGCAAAGATCAATAACTTCAAAGTAGCAAAGATCAATAACTTCAAAGTAGCAAAGATCAACAACTTCAAAGTAGCAAAGATCAATAACTTCAAAGTAGCAAAGATCAATAACTTCAAAGTAGCAAAGATCAATAACTTCAAAGTAGCAAAGATCAATAACTTCAAAGTAGCAAAGATCAATAACTTCAAAGTAGCAAAGATCAATAACTTCAAAGTAGCAAAGATCAATAACTTCAAAGTAGCAAAGATCTTTAACCCCTTCAGACCTGGTGTCCGGTATGCCGGACCACACTTTAAACAGCTGCTAATCATTTAATAATTGATTTAATTGGTTGATTTATTTTTTTTGTAGTTGACTCTTCACATTCTACTTATTATTATCTGTGAAATAATTTTTCGTTTTTGATTGACAACACTGACATATAAGGATTGAGAGATAGAGAGTGGCTTATTTTTCCAACCATGATTTTCATCTGAAAAGCGAGGTTTTTTTTCCTGATTTTTTAAAAAAAATACATAATCTTTAATTAATCGTTTCAAACGCTTATATTATGTTTTATAATTGTTTGTAGAACATTTTATAATGGAGTTTGTTCGGTATTTTATCGTTTTTGTATATGAAATATTGATTTCAAAAATATAAGTCCGGAATATTGGACGTGCCATAACTCTTAATTTTTCTCCAACAAACTCAAAATTTTGTCCATGAGATACCCTTTACCATAGTACACTGTGTACCAAATATCAACATTTTTGGTCCAATATTTCATAATTCCGACTGAAGGGGTTAAAAACTCGATACATCTTATGATTTCTAATACTGCTTATTGCATTGTTTTTATTATTGAAATAAGTATTGAATATGTAGATGTTTTTTTATTTTAAATATTCTCCACTGCAAGCATTTAATGGTGAAAATTGCTACTGGTATACCATCGCTTTAACCGCCTTCTTTTTACTTCAAAGTACAGCAAACCATACTTGCAGTTTTTTTGAGTTAACACTAAAATTACTGAGTTCTTCATATACCTAGAAAAACGGTGTGGATCATTTTGACCCTCTGAGAAGAAATCTGCTTAGTTTCCTAAAGTGTTATATATTCGTAAAAATCTTTAAAAATAAACATATTTATAATAAATATAGTTTTTTTTTTATAGGATACATAGATTTTGAGGATATATAATACTTGCATTCGACGAACCTCACCGGTTGACCGGTAAGTAACCGGTAACTAACCGCAGCGTTCTATGATCAACCGGTTACCATTCCAAGCTGTTGATTGGAGCACGTGATCATTAGCTGTCACGTAATTAACTAACAGGTCGTGCTCGTCGAACATAAGCAATGAAGTAATTTTAAAAAGTTAAAAATTCCCTTAAAATCACGTGTTTCAGTTGCGTTTCAGAAACTAGCAGCGAATGCTCCCTTTTACTCGCATGTACAGAGACATTCTGAATGCTTCAAATTCTTGCAATGATATGTTCTGAGAGGCATTTTTGAATTTCTGCTCTGTTTAAGCATCTGTAAATGTATTTGCACTTCTTTTTTTCTCAAAGAAATCAAAATGAAGCTTGCCCCACGCTTCTAGGTTATATTATTATATCTAGGTTCTAGGTTATATAGTTGTGTGACCCTTTAGTTCGGGTTTAAGCAAATACAATTTTCTTGAAAACTTTATATTATTACACAGCACAATGATTTAGGAAAAGTCAAGGGAGGATTAAGCATTTTATGAAAATTCAGAGGAGCAGACATCAAAAAAAAAAAAAAAAAAAGTGTGCTCATGGGTCAAAATGACTTCTTCCGTGATTCTAATGTTTTAAGCAATCTATTGGTAAACAAACGAAGTAAACCTCAAAGGTCCGATTAACTTTTAAAGGGAAATAAAACTGCATTCATCTTGGCGTAATACCAAAACAACTTATTTCAAAAAAAAAAAAAAAAAAAAAAAAAAAACATTAGCAGTGTGTAGCACTGTGTTATGGACAGTAAAACCACTGCGACTGTTTTCATGAAAAAATGTTTTGCGAAGTACCTCAGCCAATTCGTCATTTGAGAATATGACGGTGGTACGAGTTCAGCTATTGTGTTCCAGAGTATTCAAAGGCATTTGTCACACTATTTATTTCATCATCAGATCTCACTTATTTATAAAACATCTTACGAACCCAAGTGCATGTCTTAAGTTATATTATTTATTGTTTCACAAAATGGGAAGGAGTGGAGGTGAGCTGGTTCATTTTGTACATATTACTGGATGTTCATATTTATATTTTTGACATAAGGTCCCCTTATATTTGTGTTGTCATTTATGTGTGTATAAAGATTTGAAATAAAATGTTTAAAAAAATTGGAAGGGATTTTTCTTTGTGTCACAAACTAGCTCTTTTAACTCTTGCGGTGATTTTTGAAACTAAACTATTAGTTTCTCGCATTAACAATAGCTTGGTTTTTAAAATAAAAATGTTTTATTTTTTGAAACAAGTGATTCACTATCAGAAAAGTTCATCCTAAAGTTTCACAATGTTTTTTGTTGTTGAATTGATTGCTGAAATTTACAAATTAACAAAAATCATCAATCGAGCTCTTAAATGGCCGACTAATGGTGCGTTTACTTTATAACATGAAAATATTTTTTGAGCAATCACGATTGCTTATTGCTTTCATTTGACTGTTTTGATGTGCTATCATTTTATTCCCCCCCCCCCCCGCCACCCTCTGCACCATCACCGTCGACCGGCTCCTCACGATGCTGCTCCTCTAGCGAAAACCGTCTCCAGGTTGCGTTAATATCCTACACTTACATGCATGCATACATGCACGTACACACACAAACACACATATATAAACCTTCACACACATACATACACAAACACACACACACACACATACATAAACCTTCACACACATACATACACAAACACATACACACACACACATATACAGACATCTACATACAACTACCCACACACTCACAGAGGCGGATCTAGAGGGGGGCCATGGGGGCCATGGCCCCTCCCAAAGCCTTGTGATTGTAGGAATTTTTTAAGAAAAAAAAAGAAAAAAAAATTACGAGAGGATAACAAAATTTAACACACGTGTTTTACTGAAAAAGAAGCATAGGCCTTAATTGGGAGATAAATTATATCCCTACCCTCAAAACAAAACGTTTATTTCCAAAAAATTTCTCCATCTTTTACATTATTTCTTGATTCCAACTACAGACACTTGGACGATCTCTAAATGCTGCTGTTCTCAGAGTATACCTATTGTTCATAAGACCAAAGAGAGCCTAAATTTTCGTTTTTATGGCTTTAATTTCGAAATTAGGGGGAGAACCCGCTTTTCCCATGCCCTTTCACAAATGCCTCGATGTGTAGCAAAAAATTGAATTTTAAGTCTTTTATTTGGAAAAAATGTGAACGGAAACTAGCTTATCCAGACCTTATCAGTTAACTTGCTTAAAAGCAACTTAAATGAATTTTTTTTAGCTTCAATTACAAACGATCTTTGATAGGACCCCCTCCCTCCCTAGTTTATACCATGATGATAGCTTTAAAAGGAGGTTTTTGGAGGAGCTCACGAATTTTCCATCCCTTTCTAAAATATGTATAAATATAGTTAAAAATCGAATTTTTAGAGACTCAAATGCAAAATATTTACAGGAAAGAAGGATTCTAAGCACCTTCACTCTTCCTTAAATGTAAGCAAACATTACCTAAAGGTGCATTCTTGGGATGGACAGCTGAAGAGCTATAAGAGCATTCATAATGACAGAATATTTTGGTTTCTAAGCTTTATTTTCAAAAACTATTTTGGGGCCAGCATCTGAAACTTGACCTTTCTCGGTACATCATCAAAAATAGACAAAATGCGTTTTTAGTTTCATAATTTTCAAAACTTACTCGGCAATTTAAATTTTGAAGCATTTTCAAGGGAGATTCCTAAATCCACAACCTCATCTAATGTCTCGATACACCGAAAATTGAGTTTTTAAAACTTCATTTTAATAAAATTTCTGGGAAGTTCCGAGTTAGTTCAAAAATTTTGGATGGCCCCTCCCAAAACAATCGGCTGGATCCGCCACTGCACACTCATACCTGCACACAGACACAAACACACATGCCTACACACACATACCCCTACACACACTCAAACACTCATACCCACACACTCATGCCTGCACACAGACACAAACACATTCCCCCCACACACAAACATTCATACATACAAGTACTCACACTCATACCTGCACACAGACACAAACACACATGCCTACACACACATACACATACCCCCTACACACAAACACATCCCCCCACACACTCGTGATTGCGAAAAACATAATTTGAATTCAAGAGATCAAAATTCAAATTACTTTTTTTTTCCGGTTAATTAACGAAAATCAGGCACCGAGGAGCACAATGTCGTCAAATACTACTCTAGTGCGACGAAATTTCATATTTCCATTCATGTGCAACGCTGCGAATTTTAGTCACTTCAAATTTATACTCGAACTAAAATTTTGCTTTTTGGAAGTCATTTTTATCACCAAATGGCAAATCATCTCGGTCGATAAATATTTTTGAAGTGCAGAGGATACTAAACAGATTGGGGTTGTTTCCTTCATCCAAAAGTAGTACTTTTTTTCACTGAAATTGATAGAAAAAGCAAAAAAAAAAAAAAAATAATAATAATAATTTGAATTTTGACCTCTTGAATTCAAATTATGTTTTTCGCAATCACGAGTGTGTGTGTATGTAGGCGTGTGTGTTTATGTGTGTGGGGGAGGGGCTATGTGTGTTTGTGTGTAGGGGGTATGTGTATTTGTGTGTAGGCATGTGTGTTTGTGTCTGTGTGCAGGTATGAGTGTGTGGGTAGTTGTGTGTATGAGTGTTTGTGTGTGTGGGGGGGGGCTAATGTGTGTGTAGGCATATGTGTTTGTGTCTGTGTGCAGGCATGAGTGTGTGGGTAGTTGTGTGTGTTGGTGTCTGCATGTATGTGTGTGTGCGTATGTGTGTGTGCAGTGGCGTACTGGATCAAAAATGTGTACCGGGAAAAACACTTGACCGGCGCCTTGTCCTATTTTTGTAAACCCCCCCCCCCCCATTTACCAAGTTCAGCTAAAAAATTAAACTTTATGAATTTCCTATCCGAGGAGTAGATAATCTTCAACACCCCAAGACAACTGAAACTTTTGCGCCCTCCCCCCCCCCCCCATTTGTCGAAATGAGAGAAAGTTTTTTCTTCCTTCGGTGATGTTGGAAAGAGGGGTGTTTTGGGAGGAAGGGAGGTTTTTCGAAGTTAGAACTTCTAAAAATTAAATTGTGGATGAGTTTTTTATAAATAAGAAACGAGTAAAAAGAGGAGTTTGAAGGAGAAGAGGATATAGAGCGCTCACTCGTCCATTTTTCGGGATCGAAAAGTTAAAGTTCAATTTTTATCTACAACCATCTTAATAAAGGGACGGAGGGGGGGGGGGGGGTCCGGGGTCCTCCCCGCGAAATTTTTCGAGATTGTAGCCCCTAAAATGCAGTTTTAGACAATCTCTGAAGATTATTCTAAAACTGCGATATCTAAAGATTATCTGTAGATTATCTTTGGTAATGCTAGGGGCTGAAGAGGTTCGATGATGCTCACCGACCTATTTCGAAATTGAAACTTGAAAAATGCACTTGTGGATTATATCCAATTATTTTAAAAAGGGTGGTTGGCTGTTCCCCGAAATTGAAGCGGTAAAAAGGCAATTAGACTATTTGCGGTGAGGGACTATTTAGGGGAGGATAGTTTCGGGGGCCCACTCTCGGGAATTTTTCGAACGTGACGCGTTTTTCGTCGTAAAAACGCGACTGTAGGCAATCTTTGGTAACGTTAAAAGGACCGACAATTTTTCGCAGGTAAAATCTTAAAAGCACGATTGTAGGCCATCTTTTATAACGTTAAGAGGTCGGGCATTTTTTCCGAATTTGAAGCTCTAAAAACTTGATTTCAGTTGACTTTCAATGATGTAAGAGAGAGGAATCCCCGGGAGCTCTCCCCCGAACCCTTTCGAAATTCAAACCCTTAAACAAAATTTAAGACGATCTTTAATGATTTTAGAGCGAGTGATAGGATCGTTCTCCAAGAAAAGTTTCAAGGTTAGCTCCTAAAACACAGTTTTTAGACGATCATTGGTACTATTAGTGAGCAGAGAGGTTCGGAGACTTTCCTTCGGAAATTTTCTAAAATTGAAATTAAAGGAAAAAATTGCAGATTATCTTCAATGATGTATTAGGTAGTTCGGGAGCCTCTCTTGGAAATCTTTTCAGAATTGAAGTCCTAAAAACGACCACATTTTTAACCGACTTCAAAAAGGAGGCGGTTATCAGTTCATACCGTATGTATGTTTTTTTTTTTTTTTTGTTTGTCCACTCATAGCGTCTCACCTAGTGAACCGATTTTGATGATTCTTTTTTTAATGGATAGAGGATGGCTCAACTTAGGTCCCATTACTTTGTTTGACCATATTTGTTCTTTAGTAAAAAAGTTATGGGCAAAAAACAGTAAATTTCCCTATTAAATGATTAAAATGATAATGTAGCGAAGTTCGCACTTTTCATCCGTGGATAACGGTGGCTCAGTGGTAGAATTCTCGTCTCCCACACGATCAACCCGGGTTCAAATCCCGACTAGGACAAAGTGAATTTTACTAAAATTTCGTTTCTACTGTTTCCCGTATTTTCTCGAATTTTCTATTAATTTCTGTATTTTTTCAAGTCTGGAAAGTTCCAGAACTTTTTCAAGTTGTATATAAGGAGATGTAACGTTCATTCGTGGTTCAGAATAAAGATTTTGAGTTGAGACTAAAGAGTATTCGCTTCATTTGGCTTTCACATTGTCATCGCTATCTTCATCTACGCGACAATATGAAACTCATTGTTATAAAAGTTTGGTGCCATATAACTGTAACATTAATAGTAATTGTAATGATAATTTTGAATAAAGGCTTTTCTAAAGCAATACAGTGATATAGAGACGCACTTCTTACTAGGTAACTTCTTACTTTTACTGAAATATCTACATTTACACTAAAAAGAATGAAATAAAAAAATTTTGAAAAAAAAATAGAATCGACTTCAAAATTGCTCTAAAAAGTGAAAAATAATTTTATTCTTTAAACACCATCGATAATACTTTTAAACATAATTTTTGAAGTTGGCGCAAAAAAAAAAAAAAAGGAAAATTCATTGTAACCATGCTTCGTTCATATTTTTATCAAAAAATCATCCAAACTTAGGAACGAAACATTTATATCGTTACACAAATATGCTGTCATCAATGCGTAATGCATGTGGTAGTGAAGAAACTGGACGTGGTTAAATTTATACTTGTAGTTGAGTTATGGCTGTGAATGATTTTATCGATCGTTTTTGCGCCAACTTCAAAAATTATGTTTAAAAGTATTATCGATGGTGTTTAAAGAATAAAATTATTTTTCACTTTTTAGAGCAATTTTGAAGTCGGTTCTATTTTTTTTTTTCAAAATTTTTTTATTAGACCATCTTTGATGATATTAGAAGGGAAGGGAGGTTCGGGACCTCTGGAATTTTTAGAAATTTAAGCCCAAAAAACGACTGTCTTTGGTGATATTAGGGGAAAGAGAGGTTCAGGGACTTCTGGAATTTTCAGAAATTTAAGTCCTAAAACCGAAATTTTAATCGATTTTGGATGATGGGGTGGTTGCGTTTCTCGAATATTTGAGTGGGGCGCTCTCCTGGAAGCTTTTTGAAATTGAAGACCTAAATAAGTAATTTTAGGCCGGTTTTAGGTGACTGTAGGCGATGTGGTTAGGGAACTCTTCCTCGGAATTCTTTCAAAATCAAAATTTAAAAAACACGCTTTTTGTCGACCAAAAACGAAGGAATAAGGTTCGGGGACTTCCCACTCTTCTCTCTTTTTACGTATTTGTTTTTATTATTGATAAAAATGTAGTGGAAAACGCTCCCCCCAGTTTTCTTTTCTAAACCCATTTGAGTGGTTTAGTTTTTCGAAATTGAAATTTTAAATTCCCAGCCTGATATTTTTATTTATTTGAAATACAAGAGTTTGCGGCCCCAAAGAGAAAACTTTTCACATTTTGGAGTGATGTTTCTAGAGTCTTTTTTTTTCCCCTCCACTTCTTTTTAAACATCATGCCTCCTAAATCTCGGGTTTAAGTTTTGGTTTACCTTCACTTTAAAACATTCAAACACTTAGAACTTATTATTAATTCATAACATTAATTAAATCTCGTTCACTACTTTTTATACTTGTTTTATTATTTTATTTTAACTTGTTTTCTTTTTAAAATATATTACAGCGGCCTACATAATGCTATTACGTTTATTCATCTATTCATTTTTTATTGAACTAAATCTTGTAATGGGTTTGCAACGATACTTTTTTTTTTCCAATCAAAAATGTTTGAAACGTACATTTCGGTGGACTTCAGTTAGGTAAATTATGATACAGGATCTTGGATGTTTCTCAATAATATGCGAAGATTTCATTTTCTTTTTAAATTTGGCGGAAAAAATACTTTTTGTCACTTTTATTCCTTTAGTTCATTGATTGCTACTATTTCAATTCTTAAAGATTGCGAAGGTTTTCTTCTTTTTTCTTTTTCTGTTTTTAATCACTTTCAGAAATTGGCGGCTCCATTTCTGAAAACTGGTGGATGTTGGCGACGCTCTGAGCGCTTCTTCGAAAAAATTTTGAAATGGAGGTCTTTTCAAAACATTAGATCATCTTTAATAAAGTGAATACGGTGGTTCGTCCCCGGAAAGCTTTCGAAATTTAAAGTTCTAACATCGTATTTTTAGGTCATTTTTGCTGACTCTAGAGAAAGGGATGCATTTCAAAACTTTTCTGTGGAAATTTTTCTCGTTTGAAGTCTTAAATGGCATAACTGTATGCTGCCTGATAACTTTAGAGGACGGGATGTTGTTCGGCGACTCTCTGCTGGAAAGTTTTCGAAATTGTAGAGCTAAAAATAAATTTTAGACAATTTATTATAATTTTGGGAATTATGATTTCGCTGAAGTAGGGTGGCTCCTGTAGTAGCTTTTCGAAATTGAAGTTCAATAAGCTAAAATTTAAACCATCTTTTATGATATGGGTCGTCTAGGTGCTATCCCATGAAAATTTTCGGAATTAAAGTACTTTAAATGATGGAAATTTTGGCGATCTTTAATAATGCTGGGGTAAAGGGGACGAGTTATATCTCTCGTACCCCAACGGTGGTTGCCACTGATTTTAGTCGACAAAATTGATTTTCGATTGATTTTTTTTTTCTTTTTCATTTAAAGTTGGGGAAACTATTTTTAGTCATATCTTCAATTTCGCGCCCGGAGGGAGGGGAGTAGGTGTCCCCCAGTTCCTCCTAGTTACGCCCCTGATCATGTTTTGAATTTAAAATGAAATTTATTGAGTAGTAGTGATATTTACCGCCTTTAAAAAAAAAGTAGCAGCACCTGAAAGGGAAAAGGTATGTGGAAGCGTGAAAAGTGTCAAATGAAATGACTAAAAGGACAATCTGACCCTATAAAAAAGCTCAAATTTAACGCTATTAAGTGTGATAGGTTGAAAATGAGAAGTATAATACGTACAACAATTTTGTGCCAGCATGCCTACATTTAATAATGATTTAAAAGAAAATATCTTTAACGAAAAAAAATCTCTTATTGAAAATTAATGGCTCCAACCTCTAATTTTGTTTCTCAATCTGCTGGGGGGGGGGGGGTAAATTAGAGTGCCGTAAAATCTTCATGGGGGCGCCGGCGCCACAAAATTTTCATTTCCTTCACTAATAGAAAATTATGAAACTTGAAAAATTCTGCAGCGCTTCTGAATCATAAATAAAAATAAAGGGCTATGCAATGAAAGCATACCAGTTTTATTCATTTTTGTTGTTTGTTATGATTAGTTATATCAGTGACGAATCTAATGCGGGAGGCATCTGTGTGTGTGTATGTGTATAAGGCTGCAGCCTCACTCCTCGTCCGCACTTAGTGAAACCGAAGTTTTTGCCTTTCTTTTGCTTCGTTGGAAGCGTCATCAAGACAACATAAAAAAATTTGACCTTAGTCCCCCCCCCCCCCCACCCCAGACTAAAACTCTGGCCTTGTCACCGAGTTATTATAGAGAGATGAGTGCGGTACGAAAGTTAGATGTCCGAGATAGGCGCCTTGGTTCTAAAAAAAATATGGAAACCACGGCATTATTCAAGAATTTTAGGGGAAAGGTTTATAGTTTCAACTGAGTTCAAGTCGGCGCTGAATGGTTACTTATTGTTATTTTTAAGATTCACGAATTGATACTTCAAATTAAAAAAAAAAAAAATCCTTTGATGTCACTTTTATTTTAAAAAAGGAGGGGAAAACTCCGCTTCCATTTTTTTCCTTGGGTGAAGGAGGTAGATTTGGATGGAAATGAAAAAAGCATTTTACATTAACGATTTAGATTAAACCGATGGATGGAGATAACTTTGATTTTAAAAAGGGACGGTACGTATTTTTATTTATGATGTTAAATCGTCTTATTTGTTTATCTCATACGATAAATCTTATGGTACCAGGCGCCGCAATATCCGATACAAAATTCATAAAAAAAGACCGGCGCACCGGGAATTTTCCCGGTCTCCCGGCGGCCCAGTACGCCACTGTGTGTGTGTAGTTGTGTATGTATGCGCGTGTGTGTAGGACATGGATGCAACCTGGAGACGGCTTTCGCTGTAGGAGCAGCATCGTGAGGAGCCGGTCGACGGTGATGGTGCGGAGGGTGGCGCTGGGAAAAAAAAATGATAGGACGCCAAAAACAGTCAAATGAAAGCAATAAGCAATCGTGATTGCTCAAAAAAACAAAATAAATAAATAATAATAATAACAACATGGACCAAGAAAATACTTTCATTCTCTCAAGTTATTTTTTAATTAATTTTCTAAAATGAACGATTTTTCAAACAAGGCGTGGTCTTGATGACGTCACAAATGATGTACTCGGCGCATCTTTCTATCGCGATTACACGTTATGATAATCAAGAAGCGACTAAACATTGCGCTCTACGCTTGCTATCAACCCTACCGTTGCCAATACACGTGAGTAAAGATGCGAATTAAATATTGCGTTCTTCTTAATGGCAACAGTGAATGGCATTTCATCATTTGTGATGTCATCGGCGGAAGCGTTAAACAATGAAAGTGCACCGATTAAAGTAATTTTGTTAAAAAATGGTCAGATCCTATACGTTTTAAATCGTGCTCTTTCAGAAAAAATACCTTTAAAATTTTGGATACGACCCCATTGCAGCACGATAAATCCGCCGCTGGTTGCTTCCGCTTACCCAACTGACCACAGCTATATTTCTGCAGTAAAGAAAACATTTTGCAAATTTCAACTTCAAAATCTCACAAGATTATTAAGCTTGCATTACTTACACGCAACGAAAAGCATTCTGCGAAATTCAATTTTACCCTGGAGAAGCATATTTTATTCTAAATCTTCTGTCATGTTTCTTTTAAATTAGAATTCCTCAAAGTCGTGGACGAAGGGGGGGGGGGGGGAGGGGGCAGACATAGAAGTCTTCCGCTGAAAATTATTTTTTAGGAAATCAAATTCTTTGAACTGTTACCTTCATGATCCACTTTGTATAAAAGAGATTCCGGAAACCTCGGCGAAACTCAACTTTGACGATGTCCTCTATGTACGGTCTTGACATTTAGTTCAGTTTCCACTGAGATTGTCCTGCAGGAAGTCATATGTAGTCATGCTGATGACAGTCATTTTATTGTTGTTGGAGGAGGCCACATGTTCAAAATCGTGAAAATCAAATTCATTTACTCAAAATTCAAATACTGACAACAAATAGTCGACAAACCGTATATTTTGATCGCTTACGGCATTGTCGAAAACTCTTTTATGTTCCTGCGTTGTCACTTGGCAACTAGAAGATTCTTTAGTCATTTTTAAAACTACGACAAATCGCTTAATGTTCCGCACTTTGCAATAAAGCAATAAATCTCCATGAAAATTCAGGCGAAAGAAATGCTTCGTGTGTTAACAAAGGCTCTCATCGAACTACTAAAAGTGCAGCAGATTAAAAATTGTGAAAAATATCGTCTGCGACAGAACAAAACAAATGGAACAAAATCGTTCTGTTGCCACACGTTTATTTATCGTCTGCCAAGCATTACTTGTGTTTACTCGTATGTTATCTTCTATAACTGTATATAAGCAAAAACTAATTTTGTTTTAT
Organism: Uloborus diversus; assembly: GCF_026930045.1. Taxonomy (NCBI): domain Eukaryota; kingdom Metazoa; phylum Arthropoda; class Arachnida; order Araneae; family Uloboridae; genus Uloborus; species Uloborus diversus. The sequence continues at coordinate 266,117,750 of NC_072731.1, forward strand.
TGTTTTTCGAACACGGATATGAAGAATCAAAGATTTTTTTAAAAGATGTTTGAGGGCTGTGAAATTACAAAACAATTTCTTCGACTTTATTTGAAATAAAGTAGTCGGACCTCTATATATTGAGGTAGCAAATTGCCAGAAAAAAAATTCGATACATAGAAATTTCGATAGATAGAAACGATTTTATTTTTTCATGAAAATCTCCTTAAACATTAAAATTAAAGCTAATTTTCATGCATGAAACCAAATTTCTAATTCATACGAACATCGGATTAAACGAAAGTTAATAACTGAAAAATTACCAGAAATTACATTTTTGTGCCTTCATATATCTACATTCTTCGGCAGTTCAACTTGATTCGCAAAATGAGGGGATTTTCGTTTTGAGAATGTAATCGAGAGACAAGTAAAAAATCAATCTACTTAACTTGAATGATTTTTACTGAAGCTAAAAAGACTAGGAATGAAAATCAAGAGACAAAAGGGATAACTTGAAATTGATTTTACAGTGTTACCGGTTACAACGAAGATTTGAAATAAACTTGAGGGAATTTAAGAAGTCCAGAAAGGAAAAACGACCTATCTACACACCCCTCAACCTCAGATTCCTTATGAGTTTCGTAGCAACCTTTAATGAACATAATGTTCTCCCCTCTACAAAGCAGAGGTCTGATCTTATATTTGAGTCTCGTTGTTGCACCAATCGGAACATCTATATTATTCGAACGCAAAAATGAATAATTAAGGAAAAAGGAGAAAGCTTGGACGTAACTGGTTCTTGTATTATAGCTCTCAATTGTAGACTTAAGATTCGTTGGTGACTTTAGGACTGGAAAGGGACTCAGACCTAAAATGCCTTAGGGACCCTGCTAAGTCTAAATCAGGCCCTGATTACAAGTAATGTTGTTTATGAAAAAAAAAAAAACCTTGCCCCCCCCCCCCCCGGAACTCACTCCTAATTCCGCCTATATTCAGGAGCTCTCCCTTCTAAGTAGAAATTTTGTCCTGTTTCAGATTCAGTTTATCGTAGTCCAGACTTGCTTTCCTGTATGCGATTCTGAGATGAAAGTATACTACAGACTAATGAAATCTCTTGCCACGTCACAACCAGTGAATACCAGGGGCGTGCGCAGAAATTTTGGCTCCCGTTACAAATGACTTTTACGGGCCCCCTCCATCTTGTTTACCCCTACATATATTTCACCCCTCATTTAAAAAATCTCGAGCCCCCTTCCTGCTCGGAACCAGGCCAACAGGTGTCCCTTCTCTCTCCCCCCCCGTGCCTGCCCCTGCTCATGTTTGTATCGACACCCCAAAGCATGGCCCTCGCATTTATGCCAGGGCTGTTGTCTAATGGTGCAGGTCCCTTCAAATTTTGTTAATAGATGTACCAGGGCCAGATTTAGGGGAGGGCAAGCGGGGCTACTGTCCCGGGGCCTCCACAACAAAGGGGCCCCCACAATAAAATTTTAACAAAATATCCTAACTATCACGGGTCAGCAAATTTTATGTTTTTTCTCCCCTATAAATTATAGTAATAATAATATTAAAAAAATAGCAGTAACTTCAGGATGTATTTACTATTAAAGTGCTGATCAAAAATATCGGATATATACATATATATCATAATATTCGGATATATATGTCAAAGTATCGGATATTTTCGAAAATATGATTAACTTTTCGAACCTTGATTAGGGGCCTCCACTCCTTCGTTGCCCCGGGGCCTACACACTTCCAAATCCGACCCTGAGATGTACAAATATAAGTTTTTAATCCTCTTTTTTTTTTTTTAATCTGGCCCTTTTTCAGGCCGCGTCAGATTAAAAAATGTCAGCTGTGAATTTAAATGTATTAAGCTCATTAAAAAATTGCTGGAAATGGTCCAGTTGGGAGTCCACGACTAGCCGACTTTTCCAGTCCACCCCTGGCAACAAGGAAAGGGGGTTATAAGTTTGACATATCTGCATGTTTCAACATAGTAGCTCCTAAATTAGGGGTTCCCGGACTTTCTAGTTCCACGGTCCCGTTGCCGAGTTCGCTCATTTCTCGTGGACCCCATTTTTAGGGATCATTCCAAACCTATTCAGACACTGATAATCAAACTCCATTGATCCAGAAGAGTAAATAAGACGGTTAAATTTTACCCTAAGCGTTCTAAGACAAAGCAAAAATATGGAAATATAATGGCACGAATGTGAAATTTACGCAACAGTGAGAGGGCTCTTTTGATGTTGAATTTTTTAAGCTATTATACATAGCCCAATTTGACAGAATTTACTGCCGACTAGAAATTTTAAATAGAGAAGAGCTTAAGAGAAAAGCTTAATTTTTATTCACTCTTTTCATAATAATTATTGCACAAAACTCAAATCAGGAGAAAATACATAAAATAAGAAATCAACACGGTGTCAATCTGAACCCTGGCGTAGATAGTTTTTCCATCTTCGATGATCTTGTATTATTATTATTATTTCATATAAATTAGTAATAAGTAAGAACAAAGGAGTAAAATCTGTTTGGTGCACTATGGCATCTTTAGAGTTATAAAATGCCTAACTTTCAGTGCAAATTTACTTATACAGGGTGTTTCTGAACTCTTGGACAAAACTTTAAGGAATGATACTACAGGACAAATAATATAACGGCAAAAATAAGGGTCCCATACGTCTTCTGAAGGAGATAGGCGCCATTGAAGTTTAGGGTCCAAAATTTCAAATGATCATAAAAAAAAGGAAAAATTGGTCGATTTGTTTGCAGTTTTTGCTGAAAATATCCTTTTTATCAGTATTTTCTTGAAAGAATTTTTTTTTTTTTTTGTAGTTTAAAAATTGCCGATAGAGGGCGCTTTAGACTTAGGAGTAATGAACAGCTATTTTTGAATCTCATTAGGTTTTTTCTAATGCTTGGGGCTTAAACTTAAAATTTTCAGCTCAAAAACAGAATCATTGGGCGTGATTAAGTCGTGCAAACTGAACTGTGTTCAGAAGTTAAAATACACTCTGTCACAAAAAAAAAAAAAAAAACCATTAACTTAGAAGGAAATGAGTGCTTTTAACAGCAACGCAGAACAATCACTGTGTTTATTTTTTGGTGAATTTGTCTTGCATTCAATTTTTAGCGATCATTTTAGTTCCTAGTAATATTTGTAATTCTATGTTTTGCTCGTTATAAACTATGGAGCAGCACATCAAACTAAAATTTAAAAAAAAAAAAATCTCCCAAATTTTATTGTCTGTGTGTGTGTGTTTTTTATATTTTGCTTGTTACTCATTTCTTTTTCGGAGTTTGAAAGGAGTTCGCAAAGGGGAAAAGGTTGGGAACCGCTGGCTTAGATTATACTTCAAAACACAGCTTTGAAAAAATCAGAAAGCATATTATTTCTCCTATATTAATTGTTTAGACAATTTTTGGAGCTAACATTTTCCACGTTAGTGGTTTAAACATTCTACAATTATACATGTTGATATGTTTTTTTTTTTCAAAGCTTTTTTTTCCCCTGACCTATAGAGATTCTTTGGGATCTTTAAGTTTAAATTCTGGTTCTTACGATATCACTTCCTGTATACTTAAATGGAACTTCATTTCTAATCATCGTACAAATAAAAATAAAACATTTTTCGGTGTAAACAAATCTGTTTAAAAATATATATATAGATGAAAAAAAAAAACGATTTTTTTCTCTCCTCCAAAAATGGTTATTTTAGGGCAGGTACTTTTATGTACAACCAGTGCTGTAGTTGAAGGGGAATGCCATTTCCCAAAATATTTGGTCCATTATAATTTTTTTAAAAAAAAGCGAATTTAATGCAAATTGGTAACAAAGCACTTAAAATAAAATCACTTTAAAGTTAAAATTGGCTTAAGTAAACAGAACTGACCTATTTTGGCCTAACAAAATATCGTGACATTTACCCCCCCCCTCAAAAAAGGGTGCATTCCCCGAAATATTTTTTCCCTAATTGCAGCAGCGTGTACAACCCTTTTCAACCAACTTGCATAAATGTTAAAAAAGGCTCCAAAATACACGAATCACATTTTATTTTCATGATAATACAAAAATCTACAATTACCGGGCAATTTACAAATTGCACTATCTTCAATTAAAATATGATACACACAAGATTTACATAATGTACATACATAAATACAAATATAAAAAAAGGAAAATCTTCAAGCTGTACACTTTGAACAGATATCACGATCGCAATCACATAACTGAAATAATTTCAGACAACACAATTAGCTTAGCAGTATTGCTCTGGTCCCTAAGCAAAAATAAAAAGACTAAATTAGCTATTGTCCTTTTCCTTCGCGGCAATGCTGTCTTTCTTGGCCACGTCCCTGATGCTCGAGAATGTTTTTTGGAGCCAAGTGTTCTTTGATGTCTGCAACTCATTTATAGCTGTGTTTAACTGATGCGTTAAGTCCTATGAAATGAGTTAAAAGAGACAATTATTATTATAAGAAAGCACCATCCCCCAATGTTCAAATTTTGGAGCACCGTACAGGGTATCTGCTACTTTTTGAGTTTTGAAATCCATGACTTTCCCTGACTTTCCATGACTTCTGCCTAGTGATGTAAAATACCCGGGTATTTATTTTTAGGGGTAAATACTCAGGGTATATACCTGGGTAAATACCCAAAATGGGTATTTACCCGGGTATTTATTTCAAAAATTTATATTCCACTAAAATACTTTTCTGTATGTATTCCACTATGTATATCTAACCAACCATATACAAAACAATAAATTTTTGCCAAAAAAATGTATTTTGATCACATATTTAAAGAATTATTGTGTGAAAAAACTTAGCAATCTAATATGATATTAACATTAAATGTGTTGGATATGCCTACTCAATGTTGATAGTCAAATTTCAGATATAAAAAGTCATTCTACAAAAAGTAAAAAGCTCTAACTTGTTACAAAAAAAAAGCAAACATCCCATTTAAGTTTTAGAATAGTAGTTCATTCTAAATTCTGACAGTTTTTCTTTTTTTTAGTGATAAGATTTCATCAACCTTTAATTAAAAAAATTATAATACATAAATTTTTATATTTTAATCTCTCATTTTACGATTTATGTTTAAAAAAGAAAATCCTCACCTTTTGATACCACCCAAAAATTTTTTGCAAAATGCGCAATTACTAGGGGATTTACCCTGCCTTCGGATGAATACCCAAAAAACTATTAACCTTCCCACCCGACATCACTAATTGCGTGTATTAAAAACAGTTTGAATAAATTTTCATCATGAAGTACTGGGGAGCAAATGCAAATGAGCAAGGCAACAGAAAACAATATATTTTTTTTTCTGCTTATTAATGTGAAAACTGTTTCTATATTTGCCACATTACCACTTAAACAGAAATAAATAAATAACATCATAGTCTTAATAACTTCTCAGTAAATTCTTCCAAGCATCCCTCATGCTTCCTTTTTTTTTCATTTTGGATATGACTAACCTAGATTGTGATTTTGAAATCCTGAAGTTCATCATTGAATTGCTTATACTTGTCCAATTATGACATTGAAAAGAAAGATTCTTTGGTTCACGATATCTTTCTTCCATAATTTCATCAAGTCTTCCAATAAAAAATATTATAAACTGTGTAATACATATGCATGTATCAGCTTTACCAATTATTTTATATTTAGATTAAAAAAAATATCCCTTTCACTTTTTGCATTTTTTTTTTGTAAAATACCCAGTTTTTGGGTATTTATCCAGGCCTTGGGTAAATACCCCCAAAAAAAAATTTACCTACCCACTGGGTATTTACCCGATCCACATCACTACTTCTGCCTGTAGCTTTCCATGACTCACGTTCTTCAAATCCATGACTTTCCATGACTTACGCAAGTTACTTCATTTGACAATGACATCAAAATTGCGTTTAAATATAAATAGAGACTATAAAGCAGTATAACTTTGTTTTAGGAAAATATCCTTCTTATCTCAGCTATGTAAACAAATTTAAACAAATGCAGCAAAAAATATTCAACTGAATATGTATATGAGAAATAAATGATGCAACAATTTATTGAGACAAAAAATAAGTACGAGAATTTAAGAACATTTAAAATCTAAAATAACCCATTATCTCCCCCAAAGTGCAGTGTGAAATTGTAAAATACAAATTTAGTAAATGCATTCATACATTAAACAGAAAAAAACTTCAAAATACTCAATTCCAGAGTCATTATTCCAAAAGATAAGTTAGTATCAAATCTGAATACGATCGGTATAATTATTCAATTGTAATGTACAAAAGCAAGCTTACAATTAAATATAGAAACTTCAAACTACTATTTCTACTGTTTATGTGTGTTTTTTTAAACATTGTAGAAAAGCTATGATACGAAAAAAAAAATCCCCAGTCTCTGGAATGGGAAAACATACGATATTGAAAACATACGATAGTCCTGAGCGCAAAATCCATGACCATAGCTGCCAACCTCAAGATACAAAAAATAGGAGCACTTAAGGGAAAAAATAGGAGCACTGAGGGCTAAAATAGGAGCATGAAATCGTGGCCTGCGCTAAACCTTCCTTCTGTACCATAAGTTTCCATAAATTCTAAGCACTTATAAAATGCTTTTCTAAATTTTCATGTTAGATTTTCAACAAAACTACAACCAAGTTTAAAACAAAATTATTTTACATTAAAAAAGCAACATTACATAGATACATATTGAAAAGTTTTAAAAAAACATGATTACTGTTTGATTTTAAAAAACTGCAATCCTTTTTAAAAATATGCTTTTATACATATCCTACATGCATAAGAACATATTGAAGATTTAAAAAAAAACAATTATTTCTTATACTTGGAAGTAAAGCAACTTCATAGTAAAGGTCAAGGTCAAGACTCTGAAATTTTGAAAGTGGCCAGTGGCACTCGACTCCAAAAACTCAGTGGCCACCAATGTCATTAAGTTTTGAAATACAAACTGGAGTGGGGGAGGCAGTTTTTACAACTTCCCTAAAAAAAAAAGATGATGAATAGGATTTAAAGAGAGATATTCAATACTTTTTTTGCACATGGAAAATTTAAGTTAAAATAGGTTTCTGATTTATTTAAAAAAAAAAAAAATTAATTAATGAGAAGTCAGCAGGAACCTTCAATTTAGATGAAATAGTTTCAGTTTATAGCAACGCCTACAAGGCAATAAGGATCAAATAGATAAAATTTCCCCTTCAAGAAAATTATTTAAAAAAAAAACTGACTGTTGGTCATGATGACCAACAGTCAGTTTCCATGACTTTTGGACATTTTACACTGAAATCCATGACTTTCCATGACCAATTTCGATCATGTTCGAAATCCATGACTTTCCATATGCGCAGACGCCCTGACCGTATTAAAGTGCGGGCTTTTAGTGTTAACGTTGAATAGATCACAGCTTTCAACGAACTTTATTACAGAAACTTTGAAGGAGTTGATTCTGTGTTCTTTTCGCATTTTATCGCTATACTAAACGATGTTCATGTACTTTTTACAGGGGTGATTGTGAGTTCATCAAAAAATACCTGAAAGTTTCAAAGCGAGAACGGGGGGGGGGGGGGGGGGAATCTTTGGCCCCTATTACTTAAGTGCACCTTTGCCATAGTTTTAAATAGTTCTGAGTCAAAATATTGCGTGCACATTTGATTAAATTTTTAATGGATTACAAAGTTACTTTTGAGCTGGTGTTATACAAATTATCTTGACATTTGTCCATCTTAAGGGATAGTTGTCCATCTTAAGGCTCTTGCAGGTATATTTGATGAGTATTATATAATTTAAAATAAATTACGGAGGTAGGGAGATAAAAGCATAACGAAAAAAGAACATACATAATTCCGGTATTTTCAGACATGAAAATACGTCCGAAAATACCGGAAATTCGGTAAAATACCGGACCACAATCACCACTGTTTTTAATAATTCAGGGTTCGTACTCAATTTCAGAAATAAAATGAAGGAGTTTTGGAGGAGTAAAATGAGGTTTTGAAGGAGTACTAATGGGCTGTCATTAAATGATGTCACACTTCACCTAACTCCTCCTCTTGTCACATGTCACATTTTTTTTATAAACATATGGTTACAATAACTATATGATGTCACTTTTTGTCACCCTCTCTCTTCTCCTTGTCACAGGGGTGATTGTGAGTTCATCAAAAAATACCTGAAAGCTTTAAAGCGAGAACGGGGGGGGGGGGGGGGTAATCTTTGGCCCCTATTACTTAAGTGCACTTTTGCCGTAGTATTAAATGTATTAAATAGTTCTGAGTCAAAATATTGTGTGTACATTTGGTTAAATTTTTAATGGGTTACAAAGTTACTTTTGAGCTGGTGTTATACAAATTATCTTGACATTTGTCCATCTTAAGGGATAGTTGTCCATCGTAAGGCTCTTGCAGGTATATTTGATGAGTATTATATAATTTAAAATAAATTACGGAGGTAGGGAGATAAAAGCATAACGAAAAAAGAACATACATAATTCCGGTATTTTCAGACATGAAAATACGTCCGAAAATACCGGAAATTCGGTAAAATACCGGACCACAATCACCCCTGTCTTTAATAATTCAGGGTTCGTACTCAATTTCAGAAACAAAATGAAGGAGTTTTGGAGGAGTAAAATGAGGTTTTGAAGGAGTACTAATGGGCTGCCATTAAATGATGTCACACTTCACCTAACTCCTCCTCTTGTCACATGTCACATTTTTTTTATAAACATATGGTTACAATAACTGTATGATGTCACTTTTTGTCACCCTCTCTCTTCTCCTTGTCACAGGGATGATTGTGAGTTCATCAAAAAATACCTGAAAGCTTTAAAGCGAGAACGGGGGGGGGGGGGGGTAATCTTTGGCCCCTATTACTTAAGTGCACTTTTGCCGTAGTATTAAATGTATTAAATAGTTCTGAGTCAAAATATTGTGTGTACATTTGGTTAAATTTTTAATGGGTTACAAAGTTACTTTTGAGCTGGTGTTATACAAATTATCTTGACATTTGTCCATCTTAAGGGATAGTTGTCCATCTTAAGGCTCTTGCAGGTATATTTGATGAGTATTATATAATTTAAAATAAATTACGGAGGTAGGGAGATAAAAGCATAACGAAAAAAGAACATACATAATTCCGGTATTTTCAGACATGAAAATACGTCCGAAAATACCGGAAATTCGGTAAAATACCGGACCACAATCACCACTGTTTTTAATAATTCAGGGTTCGTACTCAATTTCAGAAATAAAATGAAGGAGTTTTGGAGGAGTAAAATGAGGTTTTGAAGGAGTACTAATGGGCTGTCATTAAATGATGTCACACTTCACCTAACTCCTCCTCTTGTCACATGTCACATTTTTTTTATAAACATATGGTTACAATAACTATATGATGTCACTTTTTGTCACCCTCTCTCTTCTCCTTGTCACAGGGGTGATTGTGAGTTCATCAAAAAATACCTGAAAGCTTTAAAGCGAGAACGGGGGGGGGGGGGGTAATCTTTGGCCCCTATTACTTAAGTGCACTTTTGCCGTAGTATTAAATGTATTAAATAGTTCTGAGTCAAAATATTGTGTGTACATTTGGTTAAATTTTTAATGGGTTACAAAGTTACTTTTGAGCTGGTGTTATACAAATTATCTTGACATTTGTCCATCTTAAGGGATAGTTGTCCATCTTAAGGCTCTTGCAGGTATATTTGATGAGTATTATATAATTTAAAATAAATTACGGAGGTAGGGAGATAAAAGCATAACGAAAAAAGAACATACATAATTCCGGTATTTTCAGACATGAAAATACGTCCGAAAATACCGGAAATTCGGTAAAATACCGGACCACAATCACCACTGTTTTTAATAATTCAGGGTTCGTACTCAATTTCAGAAATAAAATGAAGGAGTTTTGGAGGAGTAAAATGAGGTTTTGAAGGAGTACTAATGGGCTGTCATTAAATGATGTCACACTTCACCTAACTCCTCCTCTTGTCACATGTCACATTTTTTTTATAAACATATGGTTACAATAACTATATGATGTCACTTTTTGTCACCCTCTCTCTTCTCCTTGTCACAGGGGTGATTGTGAGTTCATCAAAAAATACCTGAAAGCTTTAAAGCGAGAACGGGGGGGGGGGGGGTAATCTTTGGCCCCTATTACTTAAGTGCACTTTTGCCGTAGTATTAAATGTATTAAATAGTTCTGAGTCAAAATATTGTGTGTACATTTGGTTAAATTTTTAATGGGTTACAAAGTTACTTTTGAGCTGGTGTTATACAAATTATCTTGACATTTGTCCATCTTAAGGGATAGTTGTCCATCTTAAGGCTCTTGCAGGTATATTTGATGAGTATTATATAATTTAAAATAAATTACGGAGGTAGGGAGATAAAAGCATAACGAAAAAAGAACATACATAATTCCGGTATTTTCAGACATGAAAATACGTCCGAAAATACCGGAAATTCGGTAAAATACCGGACCACAATCACCCCTGTCTTTAATAATTCAGGGTTCGTACTCAATTTCAGAAATAAAATGAAGGAGTTTTGGAGGAGTAAAATGAGGTTTTGAAGGAGTACTAATGGGCTGTCATTAAATGATGTCACACTTCACCTAACTCCTCCTCTTGTCACATGTCACATTTTTTTTATAAACATATGGTTACAATAACTGTATGATGTCACTTTTTGTCACCCTCTCTCTTCTCCTTGTCACAGGGATGATTGTGAGTTCATCAAAAAATACCTGAAAGCTTTAAAGCGAGAACGGGGGGGGGGGGGTAATCTTTGGCCCCTATTACTTAAGTGCACTTTTGCCGTAGTATTAAATGTATTAAATAGTTCTGAGTCAAAATATTGTGTGTACATTTGGTTAAATTTTTAATGGGTTACAAAGTTACTTTTGAGCTGGTGTTATACAAATTATCTTGACATTTGTCCATCTTAAGGGATAGTTGTCCATCTTAAGGCTCTTGCAGGTATATTTGATGAGTATTATATAATTTAAAATAAATTACGGAGGTAGGGAGATAAAAGCATAACGAAAAAAGAACATACATAATTCCGGTATTTTCAGACATGAAAATACGTCCGAAAATACCGGAAATTCGGTAAAATACCGGACCACAATCACCCCTGTCTTTAATAATTCAGGGTTCGTACTCAATTTCAGAAACAAAATGAAGGAGTTTTGGAGGAGTCAAATGAGGTTTTGAAGGAGTACTAATGGGCTGCCATTAAATGATGTCACACTTCACCTAACTCCTCCTCTTGTCACATGTCACATTTTTTTTATAAACATATGGTTACAATAACTGTATGATGTCACTTTTTGTCACCCTCTCTCTTCTCCTTGTCACAGGGATGATTGTGAGTTCATCAAAAAATACCTGAAAGCTTTAAAGCGAGAACGGGGGGGGGGGGGTAATCTTTGGCCCCTATTACTTAAGTGCACTTTTGCCGTAGTATTAAATGTATTAAATAGTTCTGAGTCAAAATATTGTGTGTACATTTGGTTAAATTTTTAATGGGTTACAAAGTTACTTTTGAGCTGGTGTTATACAAATTATCTTGACATTTGTCCATCTTAAGGGATAGTTGTCCATCTTAAGGCTCTTGCAGGTATATTTGATGAGTATTATATAATTTAAAATAAATTACGGAGGTAGGGAGATAAAAGCATAACGAAAAAAGAACATACATAATTCCGGTATTTTCAGACATGAAAATACGTCCGAAAATACCGGAAATTCGGTAAAATACCGGACCACAATCACCACTGTTTTTAATAATTCAGGGTTCGTACTCAATTTCAGAAATAAAATGAAGGAGTTTTGGAGGAGTAAAATGAGGTTTTGAAGGAGTACTAATGGGCTGTCATTAAATGATGTCACACTTCACCTAACTCCTCCTCTTGTCACATGTCACATTTTTTTTATAAACATATGGTTACAATAACTATATGATGTCACTTTTTGTCACCCTCTCTCTTCTCCTTGTACAGGGGTGATTGTGAGTTCATCAAAAAATACCTGAAAGCTTTAAAGCGAGAACGGGGGGGGGGGGGGTAATCTTTGGCCCCTATTACTTAAGTGCACTTTTGCCGTAGTATTAAATGTATTAAATAGTTCTGAGTCAAAATATTGTGTGTACATTTGGTTAAATTTTTAATGGGTTACAAAGTTACTTTTGAGCTGGTGTTATACAAATTATCTTGACATTTGTCCATCTTAAGGGATAGTTGTCCATCTTAAGGCTCTTGCAGGTATATTTGATGAGTATTATATAATTTAAAATAAATTACGGAGGTAGGGAGATAAAAGCATAACGAAAAAAGAACATACATAATTCCGGTATTTTCAGACATGAAAATACGTCCGAAAATACCGGAAATTCGGTAAAATACCGGACCACAATCACCACTGTTTTTAATAATTCAGGGTTCGTACTCAATTTCAGAAATAAAATGAAGGAGTTTTGGAGGAGTAAAATGAGGTTTTGAAGGAGTACTAATGGGCTGTCATTAAATGATGTCACACTTCACCTAACTCCTCCTCTTGTCACATGTCACATTTTTTTTTATAAACATATGGTTACAATAACTATATGATGTCACTTTTTGTCACCCTCTCTCTTCTCCTTGTACAGGGGTGATTGTGAGTTCATCAAAAAATACCTGAAAGCTTTAAAGCGAGAACGGGGGGGGGGGGGGGGGTAATCTTTGGCCCCTATTACTTAAGTGCACTTTTGCCGTAGTATTAAATGTATTAAATAGTTCTGAGTCAAAATATTGTGTGTACATTTGGTTAAATTTTTAATGGGTTACAAAGTTACTTTTGAGCTGGTGTTATACAAATTATCTTGACATTTGTCCATCTTAAGGGATAGTTGTCCATCTTAAGGCTCTTGCAGGTATATTTGATGAGTATTATATAATTTAAAATAAATTACGGAGGTAGGGAGATAAAAGCATAACGAAAAAAGAACATACATAATTCCGGTATTTTCAGACATGAAAATACGTCCGAAAATACCGGAAATTCGGTAAAATACCGGACCACAATCACCACTGTTTTTAATAATTCAGGGTTCGTACTCAATTTCAGAAATAAAATGAAGGAGTTTTGGAGGAGTAAAATGAGGTTTTGAAGGAGTACTAATGGGCTGTCATTAAATGATGTCACACTTCACCTAACTCCTCCTCTTGTCACATGTCACATTTTTTTTATAAACATATGGTTACAATAACTATATGATGTCACTTTTTGTCACCCTCTCTCTTCTCCTTGTACAGGGGTGATTGTGAGTTCATCAAAAAATACCTGAAAGCTTTAAAGCGAGAACGGGGGGGGGGGGGGTAATCTTTGGCCCCTATTACTTAAGTGCACTTTTGCCGTAGTATTAAATGTATTAAATAGTTCTGAGTCAAAATATTGTGTGTACATTTGGTTAAATTTTTAATGGGTTACAAAGTTACTTTTGAGCTGGTGTTATACAAATTATCTTGACATTTGTCCATCTTAAGGGATAGTTGTCCATCTTAAGGCTCTTGCAGGTATATTTGATGAGTATTATATAATTTAAAATAAATTACGGAGGTAGGGAGATAAAAGCATAACGAAAAAAGAACATACATAATTCCGGTATTTTCAGACATGAAAATACGTCCGAAAATACCGGAAATTCGGTAAAATACCGGACCACAATCACCACTGTTTTTAATAATTCAGGGTTCGTACTCAATTTCAGAAATAAAATGAAGGAGTTTTGGAGGAGTAAAATGAGGTTTTGAAGGAGTACTAATGGGCTGTCATTAAATGATGTCACACTTCACCTAACTCCTCCTCTTGTCACATGTCACATTTTTTTTATAAACATATGGTTACAATAACTATATGATGTCACTTTTTGTCACCCTCTCTCTTCTCCTTGTACAGGGGTGATTGTGAGTTCATCAAAAAATACCTGAAAGCTTTAAAGCGAGAACGGGGGGGGGGGGGGTAATCTTTGGCCCCTATTACTTAAGTGCACTTTTGCCGTAGTATTAAATGTATTAAATAGTTCTGAGTCAAAATATTGTGTGTACATTTGGTTAAATTTTTAATGGGTTACAAAGTTACTTTTGAGCTGGTGTTATACAAATTATCTTGACATTTGTCCATCTTAAGGGATAGTTGTCCATCTTAAGGCTCTTGCAGGTATATTTGATGAGTATTATATAATTTAAAATAAATTACGGAGGTAGGGAGATAAAAGCATAACGAAAAAAGAACATACATAATTCCGGTATTTTCAGACATGAAAATACGTCCGAAAATACCGGAAATTCGGTAAAATACCGGACCACAATCACCACTGTTTTTAATAATTCAGGGTTCGTACTCAATTTCAGAAATAAAATGAAGGAGTTTTGGAGGAGTAAAATGAGGTTTTGAAGGAGTACTAATGGGCTGTCATTAAATGATGTCACACTTCACCTAACTCCTCCTCTTGTCACATGTCACATTTTTTTTTATAAACATATGGTTACAATAACTATATGATGTCACTTTTTGTCACCCTCTCTCTTCTCCTTGTACAGGGGTGATTGTGAGTTCATCAAAAAATACCTGAAAGCTTTAAAGCGAGAACGGGGGGGGGGGGGTAATCTTTGGCCCCTATTACTTAAGTGCACTTTTGCCGTAGTATTAAATGTATTAAATAGTTCTGAGTCAAAATATTGTGTGTACATTTGGTTAAATTTTTAATGGGTTACAAAGTTACTTTTGAGCTGGTGTTATACAAATTATCTTGACATTTGTCCATCTTAAGGGATAGTTGTCCATCTTAAGGCTCTTGCAGGTATATTTGATGAGTATTATATAATTTAAAATAAATTACGGAGGTAGGGAGATAAAAGCATAACGAAAAAAGAACATACATAATTCCGGTATTTTCAGACATGAAAATACGTCCGAAAATACCGGAAATTCGGTAAAATACCGGACCACAATCACCACTGTTTTTAATAATTCAGGGTTCGTACTCAATTTCAGAAATAAAATGAAGGAGTTTTGGAGGAGTAAAATGAGGTTTTGAAGGAGTACTAATGGGCTGTCATTAAATGATGTCACACTTCACCTAACTCCTCCTCTTGTCACATGTCACATTTTTTTTATAAACATATGGTTACAATAACTATATGATGTCACTTTTTGTCACCCTCTCTCTTCTCCTTGTACAGGGGTGATTGTGAGTTCATCAAAAAATACCTGAAAGCTTTAAAGCGAGAACGGGGGGGGGGGGGGTAATCTTTGGCCCCTATTACTTAAGTGCACTTTTGCCGTAGTATTAAATGTATTAAATAGTTCTGAGTCAAAATATTGTGTGTACATTTGGTTAAATTTTTAATGGGTTACAAAGTTACTTTTGAGCTGGTGTTATACAAATTATCTTGACATTTGTCCATCTTAAGGGATAGTTGTCCATCTTAAGGCTCTTGCAGGTATATTTGATGAGTATTATATAATTTAAAATAAATTACGGAGGTAGGGAGATAAAAGCATAACGAAAAAAGAACATACATAATTCCGGTATTTTCAGACATGAAAATACGTCCGAAAATACCGGAAATTCGGTAAAATACCGGACCACAATCACCACTGTTTTTAATAATTCAGGGTTCGTACTCAATTTCAGAAATAAAATGAAGGAGTTTTGGAGGAGTAAAATGAGGTTTTGAAGGAGTACTAATGGGCTGTCATTAAATGATGTCACACTTCACCTAACTCCTCCTCTTGTCACATGTCACATTTTTTTTATAAACATATGGTTACAATAACTATATGATGTCACTTTTTGTCACCCTCTCTCTTCTCCTTGTACAGGGGTGATTGTGAGTTCATCAAAAAATACCTGAAAGCTTTAAAGCGAGAACGGGGGGGGGGGGGGGGGTAATCTTTGGCCCCTATTACTTAAGTGCACTTTTGCCGTAGTATTAAATGTATTAAATAGTTCTGAGTCAAAATATTGTGTGTACATTTGGTTAAATTTTTAATGGGTTACAAAGTTACTTTTGAGCTGGTGTTATACAAATTATCTTGACATTTGTCCATCTTAAGGGATAGTTGTCCATCTTAAGGCTCTTGCAGGTATATTTGATGAGTATTATATAATTTAAAATAAATTACGGAGGTAGGGAGATAAAAGCATAACGAAAAAAGAACATACATAATTCCGGTATTTTCAGACATGAAAATACGTCCGAAAATACCGGAAATTCGGTAAAATACCGGACCACAATCACCACTGTTTTTAATAATTCAGGGTTCGTACTCAATTTCAGAAATAAAATGAAGGAGTTTTGGAGGAGTAAAATGAGGTTTTGAAGGAGTACTAATGGGCTGTCATTAAATGATGTCACACTTCACCTAACTCCTCCTCTTGTCACATGTCACATTTTTTTTATAAACATATGGTTACAATAACTATATGATGTCACTTTTTGTCACCCTCTCTCTTCTCCTTGTACAGGGGTGATTGTGAGTTCATCAAAAAATACCTGAAAGCTTTAAAGCGAGAACGGGGGGGGGGGGGGGGTAATCTTTGGCCCCTATTACTTAAGTGCACTTTTGCCGTAGTATTAAATGTATTAAATAGTTCTGAGTCAAAATATTGTGTGTACATTTGGTTAAATTTTTAATGGGTTACAAAGTTACTTTTGAGCTGGTGTTATACAAATTATCTTGACATTTGTCCATCTTAAGGGATAGTTGTCCATCTTAAGGCTCTTGCAGGTATATTTGATGAGTATTATATAATTTAAAATAAATTACGGAGGTAGGGAGATAAAAGCATAACGAAAAAAGAACATACATAATTCCGGTATTTTCAGACATGAAAATACGTCCGAAAATACCGGAAATTCGGTAAAATACCGGACCACAATCACCACTGTTTTTAATAATTCAGGGTTCGTACTCAATTTCAGAAATAAAATGAAGGAGTTTTGGAGGAGTAAAATGAGGTTTTGAAGGAGTACTAATGGGCTGTCATTAAATGATGTCACACTTCACCTAACTCCTCCTCTTGTCACATGTCACATTTTTTTTATAAACATATGGTTACAATAACTATATGATGTCACTTTTTGTCACCCTCTCTCTTCTCCTTGTACAGGGGTGATTGTGAGTTCATCAAAAAATACCTGAAAGCTTTAAAGCGAGAACGGGGGGGGGGGGGGGGGTAATCTTTGGCCCCTATTACTTAAGTGCACTTTTGCCGTAGTATTAAATGTATTAAATAGTTCTGAGTCAAAATATTGTGTGTACATTTGGTTAAATTTTTAATGGGTTACAAAGTTACTTTTGAGCTGGTGTTATACAAATTATCTTGACATTTGTCCATCTTAAGGGATAGTTGTCCATCTTAAGGCTCTTGCAGGTATATTTGATGAGTATTATATAATTTAAAATAAATTACGGAGGTAGGGAGATAAAAGCATAACGAAAAAAGAACATACATAATTCCGGTATTTTCAGACATGAAAATACGTCCGAAAATACCGGAAATTCGGTAAAATACCGGACCACAATCACCACTGTTTTTAATAATTCAGGGTTCGTACTCAATTTCAGAAATAAAATGAAGGAGTTTTGGAGGAGTAAAATGAGGTTTTGAAGGAGTACTAATGGGCTGTCATTAAATGATGTCACTTTTTTTTCAACATATTTGATCCCCTTCCCTTTTTATCACAAAGCGTCACACTTCACCTAACTCCTCCTTTTGTCAAATGTCATATTTTTTTATAAACATATGGTTACAATAACTGTATGATGTCACTTTTTGTCACCCTCTCTCTTTCCCTTGTCACAATTTCATGAGCCCATCTCCTTCTCAAGGCATGACATCACTTGTGGATGACCCTTTTTACAATATCATAACTGCGATTTACTAAACAATTGTTTTTTAACACAATAACATAGGCGGATTTAGGACTGAGTTCCTGGGGGGGCAGGATTTTTTTTTTTTTTTGGAGGAACATCTTTAATTCCCCCCCCCCCATGTTTTTGACTGTTTTTTGCGATGCGTAAGGCCATTCTTTACTTTTTATGGGTCGTTTTCATTACTGTGTGTAATCATGCTGTCATTTTTAAATTGACCTTAAAAGAAAGGGGGCTGGTATTAAGAGAGTAACGCAGTGCTCCCTTTTAAGTGGGATATAGAATATCTTCAGTTTTAGGGGGCCCGGGGGTTACTCCCCCGGAGGAAATTATCTAAAATGGATATAAAATTCTGCATTTTGAAGTCTTATAAGGGTTAATTGGAAATAATAGGCAAATAATTTTTTTTTAAGATATACGCTTTAAAAGTGCTTTGTGATGCAAGTTAATACTTTAAAAGAAATGGTGCCCAGATTTTGAGAATAGGTACCAAGAGAGTAACATACTACCCATTTGAACAATTCTTAATTTATACACTTGATAAGAAATAAAATTGAAGCACACTTTGCTTAGGAGTTTCAAAGACTTGTCTAATTATTTTCAAGGTTTGGTTGGTTAGATTGGGTTTTTGGCTCAAGAGCCCTGGCAGGTTATATTGCGGCAATTCGTTTCAGGGATTTTAGAACCTATCAATAATTTGCACTTTCCAGCCTCTGAAATTGAGTAGTAGATTATACACTTGTACAGTAGTGTTCAATCTTTGTAAGAAACGGCTATTTTAAGTTTAAAAGAAAAAATAAACTTTAATTTCCTATTCAAAAAAGAAAAAAATCATGATTTTTTTTTTTTTTTGTAAGATTTTGGAAGATAAGTTGTTACTATATAAACTCTTCCCAAAACTGGGGGGGGGGGCATTGCACCCCTCTGACCCCCCATAAATCCGCCCATGCACAATAACTTAATATAGTACATCTATTTATGTAGTTTTAAATATTTAAATAATAATTAATTAGACAACCTGAGTTTTGCTGCTTAGAGTGTGGTCGAAGGAAAAACAATAACCATAAAATAGCCAAGCACCATTGAAGCATGCTTTACTTCACTTATGAAATGTTCTAGTCTAGACTTCTAACACAATTTTCACCTCCAACCTATAAGACTTAACTATGATCAATTAGTAAATGACATCTTTATGAAAAAAAAAATAAATGCACGAAGTTACTACATTAAAATCGCCCTTGTGACAAAGTTAGTTGTCGATCAAAATATTATAAGTTACCGTCATAGAGGAAGATAATGTAGTCTTGAACTGGAAAAGAAGGAGTTTTGAAGGAGTTAAAACTAAAATGAAGGAGTTTGAAGGGCCCTTCAAAAAAAATTACAGGGTGGCGACAGGAACTGTGAAAAAAAGTTCCCTGACTTTTCCCTGATTTCCCTGATTAAGTTCACCAAATTTCCCTGATTTACGTTACCAATGATAATAGTTTTCTTTCTTTGCTCTACTTGAAGTCCGTTGTATGTTTGTATAAAATGCAGTATTTTAAACGTTTTAAGTTGTGTAAAGTTGTTGAACTAAAGATATATCTTAAAAAGATGCTACTTTTTTAATAAAATGGTTTAAAAAAAAAGACATTTTTTGGGGGGGGGGGGGGGACCTACAAAACAGTATATTAAATTTTTACACAAGGAAAGATTATAGAAAATTAAAAAAAAATACTTCACTTCCAGAAACCACTTAGCATAAGAATTTTTAGAAGCTATTAAAATGACTTTTAAAATCATATGTGTCCTTATGACAGAACTAAAAAGTAATTGAAATTATTTTGAACTAAGTTTTTAAACAGTATAATAATTGTTGCAAGAATAACAAGTAATAGTATTCTTATATAACTAATTGACATATTTATGCAAAACAGATGAAACCATTTGACATCCATTCACAGGGAGCTTTTCTCTGATCAAGAACATAGGTTTTAATGAATGAATACAGCATTTTAACAATAAAAAAATAAAGATATTTTCTTAAGTACACAAGTTAACTCTATTTCAAATGATTTCAGTATGTAACGAAAAAAAATCTTAGATTGCTTTTGTAACAAACAACTTTGAAATACAAGGAAAAAAAAAAGCAATTAGTTCATTTCAAAATATATAAAAGAAGAATACAACTTGGTTATAAAATTAAAGAATTACTTAAGTCCAACCAAAGATTTCTTCTTGAAATCGTTACAGTACTTAATTACTTCGAAACAATGAAAAAAGGCAAAGGAGCTAAGGCATTAATGAAGGCTTCCTCTTTGCCAGTAGGGTTGTTTATTTTACGTAGCATTGAAAGCGTAAAAGGAAATTTCAAGCTAGGTAAAATAAACTACCTAACAGACATAGAAGCAATCTTAGGAAGTTCATCCTGTGGTTAATAAGTAAGATTCAATACTTTGATGTTGAGGAAAAAAGATGCACAAATATGCGGTAGTGTATAAACACACCTCATTAATTTTACCTTTTTTTTTTTTTTTTTTTGAACAGATAATTGGTGGAAAATGCGTAGGGAATTAGAGTATTTAATTTTGTAAAGTGGAAAATTTTTTTTTCTTCATAAAATCAATTTTCCCTGATTTTTTGTTATTTTTTCGAAATTCCCAGATATTTCCCTGATTTCTGCCTGATTAATAAAGTTCCCTGACTTTTCCCTGATCTCCCTGATTTCCCTGATCTGTCGCCACCCTGAATTACCTAAATGAAGGAGTATTGGAGGAGTTTTGAAGGAGCGTACGAACCCTGTAACTATGCTCGATGGTAACAAGTTTTCTTGATCTTCTTTAATCCACAAACCTTCCAGGCGTACACAAAGGCATCGAAGAAGAAATGTTTGTTGTTTAACTTTGTTACACTAAATTGACTAATATACAAAGGCATAACTTTGTTGTTTAACTTCGTTACACTAAAACTATAAACATTAAACTACCTACGTTTCATCACAAAATTAAAATCAGCTTAGAACAAGCAATTATCCAGAGGAAACGTTCTGCTGCATAGTGTATATTTTACATTGACTGTTGCAAAAAAAATCAGTGCTTTCAATATGTCAGTATTCGTGGAACTTTCAGCCATAAATTTGCTATTAACTGGCGAGACTGTATACATTAACTGAAACTGTAAAAATTGAGAGGTTTGATGCAATAAATAAAATTTGAAATAAATAATAAAATGCTGTTGGAATGTTTTTATGCTATATTCAAAAAAGTATTTCAGTCGCTTCAATTTTTGTGTTCGCATTTATCACAGTGTATTTTCTCCCCCTTGCTCACATTTAGAATACAGTTGGCTCTCTGTTTAACGACGCTCTATTTAACGACTTTCTCTATTTAATGGCAGCTTTTCTTTGGTCCCAGATGCATACCTGCCAACATTCAAAGAAAAAAATCCAGTAGATTTTTTCAATGTAGCGCAATATCGCTTTTTTCCATGTTATTGAGGGGAAAATAGGGATTTTTTATTATCTCTTAAAGTACAATCATATGCAAGTTCCTTGAGTCATATACACAGAGTTTAATTGATGAAAATATTAAATGGAAGAATAAAAGTTAAAGTCATACTTTTTCAATGAAAAGTTATTTAGGGAGAAAAAAAAATTTCAATTATCTGTAAAAATTCAATCATAGACAAGTTTTTTCAGGTCTTCAACAAGATTTAATCTACTTTTTCCGGTCGCAAAGTGCCCGACAATAGCGGTCGTTTTGTGTACAAGAAGAAATGTTGTGCAACATAGGCTTAGTGATGAGTGCACTAAAGAGATCGCAAACGTAAACAAGAACTGATGTTGCCAGATTCCAATGTGCTAAAGTTTGAAATTGAGTAGGAAACTTTCAAACAATGGAGTAAAAGCGCTAAAACGATGTAAAATTTTATTTTAAAGGGGTTTATTTTTTTCATTTTCAAGAAAATCCCTAGATGGAAGGATTTTTTTTAGAGATTAATAAAAACCGGGAGATTTTCAATAAAAATCGGGAGACCGGGAGAAATGTCAAAAATCCGGGAGTCTCTCAGAAAATCCAGTAGAGTTGGCAGGTATGCAGATGGTTCACTTTAGCTTTGCAAGCATTTTATTTAAGGACGATTTCTACATAAGGACGATTTTTTGTGGTCCCTTGAAAGTCGTTAAACAGAGAGACAACTGTATATTGATTAAATTGCTTATGGTTCCGAGTTTGAAACTCGACTTCATCAAAAATTCCATGGAGTGAAACATTCCAACAAGTACAAATTCTGCAAACCGAACCTGAAACATACCTGGTTCTTGCACTCGGCTTCAACCAAGGCCAATTTGGTTCTCGCAAGCTCCAGCTCCAATTCCCTGGCTTGGTTCTCGATCTCGTGGGTCTGGTTCTCCTTGTTGAGTTGAGATTCCTTGAACGCATTCTTTGATGATGTGGTGGGAGCTATTAGGTCCAGATACTTTGAACACTCGATGCAATTTTCAATTTTGTCCTAAAATCATATCGTGGGGTTACTGAACATAAATTAAAATGCCTCATTTGTAGAAAAATAAAAAAGTTGAAAAGAACATTTTCGTTGAATGCTATACAGGGTTCGCCGATATATATCAGTCGATATATATCATGATATATATCACGATAAATATCCAATCATTAATTTTGAAAATATCATAATATTTTCGACATTTATTTTTTCAACTACGTTATTTTCAATATAAAAATTATACTAATCATTGTAATATTCTTCATTAATAATTAAAAATAACCAAAAAGTTATGCACCATGTTTTTATGATGTATTAATACAGCAAAATAATTTAATATTTCTTTTTTATTTTATATTCATTTTTATTATTAGTATTGTAAGAATTTTAAATCATATTGAAAGTACCTAGTTAAATATTAAACATTGGTACAAAAAAGAAAATGTCTTATGACTGTGCACCAAATGATGCATATTTTTTATGTTTGAATAATATAACTGTGTAAAAGTAGCTAACAGAAGAAACATGAGTAAAACAGCTACTGCTAAATTAATTTCATTAAAATGGACTAAAATGTAAAATGAAATATTCAATATAAATAATGACAGAAACCTTAATTTTAAGTCTACATATTGTAATTATAATGTAAGGAAATACAGAGTTGTGATTTGAAGATGCATTTACTATGTTAAAGACATTAGTTTGGGTTGATTGAAAATATCGGATATATATCAAAATATCTGATATACATCAAAATATTGGATATTTTTGAGATTTATGAACCCTGATGCTATATCATAGCTGCCAACATTGAAAGCTGAAAATTAGGGAGACTTATTTGTAAAAATTCGGGACTCTTTGCATGAGTAAAAACTAAACAATGAAAATTTGAGTGCAAAAGGGATTTTTAAAATATAAGTAGGGATTTCGGTTGTTATTACTTTATTGAAGTTAAAAAAATAAAAAAAAACTACAACTTTTAGGTTTAAAGATATTTTAAAAGAGGCATGAGTTTGTATCCTCTCATTAGTAATAATATCCAAGCTAGTAAGAATTTAGAAAATTCAGAGAAAAATTAGGAACATTTACAGCACTTTTTACCTGACTGTGCGTGCGCGACGCAAAGGAGGGTAATGTGTTTAACAGTCTATGTATATATGTCCGTTCCTATGTGGCGTTCTAGGGGCTAAACGCCTTGGCTAATTTTGGTAATTCTTACGTCAATCAATTTGTTCCAACCTTGGGAGTGTCCCTAAACACATGACAGTAATCAAAATTTACCATATCAACACCCAGTTATCATATTTTGTCAGTTGGCGATCGGTGCACATTGGGTGTTGCACACTGTGTCGCACGCTACCTGAGTGCGACAAATGCAGGTGCCTGAATTTTTTGTTTACTAAGTCTACTTATTGGGGTCTCAGTGGCCAAATGGTCTAAGCGATTGCTTCTCCCACTTGAGGCGGTGGGTCAAGACACCCTCGCTCCGGATGTACTTTCCCCTCTTTCTGATGTATATTCTCTCATGTGTTCTTTATATGTAATTACTGTAATAAAAAATATATTATGCGTAACGAAGGCAAGGCACTCAGATTGTAGTCCTCATCAAAATAAACCAGTGCAATAAGCACAAAAAAAAAGAGTCGACTAATTCGATTTTACTCGAACATGTTGCATTTGTTTTTGCCTTGATTCAAGGGACTGAGTTTCGCAACATGTACTTTCTTGAGAGGCTATTTTAGTTTTGTGAGAAAGTGTTGACTGACGACATTTCTGATTTCGCGTCATCATGAGTTATACAGGCTGTTTATATAGCTGTGCTGTGGTTGACTTAAGTTCGCTCATTTTTGCCGAAGGTCAAGCACTGGTAGCTTTAAGCCGAGTTAGGTCCCTAGAGGGACTAATTATCAGTAGTTTAGACCACCGCAATTTACTTAATAAACCTCACGATACAAACGAACTCTCCCAACGAAATGACAAGGCTGTGAAAAAAACTGTCTTATAATCATAATACAGACCCCGAAGTGGTTTTTTTGGGGGAAAAAGTAGGAAATAAGGAATCAAAAATTAAAAACGTAGGAAAAGTAGGAAAAAAATCACTTTAAAAAGTAGGAAAAAATAGGAAGAGATAGGACGACACTCACGTCAAGAGGAAACAAATTCAGCCTAAATTTTATTTCTAATGTAAAATAAACTAACAGTATTACTGATTTAAAACTGTCTCAAAAAAAAAAAAAAAAAAAAAAAAACCAACAGTACTTTTGAAGTATTAAAAGAATTTAATGAAAGACAGAGTTGCAAAAACAAAACGAAATAAGCAGAAAATCATCAGTATGAAAAAAAAAATTGTTGAAAACAGAGATATTAATTACAAAAATATGAAAATAAAATCCAAACAAAGAAACACCTTTCAACAACACAGTAATAAAATTTTTAAGTGTGACAGAATAAAATGATAAAGAGTGCGATAGGAAAAAAAAACAATAATAATAATAATTTTAATAAAACTCATATTTTTGTGCAATAAAACCATTTTTGTTGAAGATTTGTTTTGTCAAAAACGAAAACATTCCTTCGAGAGCATCCATTTATCATTTCAAAATACTAACACTTTCAGCTCCTGTTGTCATAAACTATGATACGAAAAGCAAAGCAAATATTAAATTAGTTTTAGTTAAAAATAATCAGCAGCTGACATGAATTCTTGCATAAACAGGAGCAGATGTTTGAATTTGAAAAAAAAAAATAGAAAAAAATTTGAATTTTGACCTCTAGAATTCAAATTATGTTTTTCGCCATCACGAGTGTGTGTGTGTATATAGGCATGTGTGTTTATGTGTGTGGGGGGGGGGGTATGTGTGTTTGTGTGTGTGGGGGGTATGTGTGTTTGTGTGTAGGGGTATGTGTATGTGTGTGTAGGCATGTGTTTTTGTGTCTTTGTGCAAGTATGAGTGTGTGGGTAGTTGTGTGTATGAGTGTTTGTGAGTGGTAGGGAATGTGTATGTGTGTGTAGGCATATGTGTTTGTGTCTGTGTGCAGGCATGAGTGTGTGGGTAGTTGTGTGTGTATATGTAGGTGTCTGTATGTATGTGTAGGTGTCTGTATGTACGCGTGTGTGTGTGTGTATGTGTTTGAGTGTGTGTGTGGGTAGTTGTGTGCAGGTGTGTGTGTGTGTATGTGTATGTGTCTGTATGTTTGTGTGTGTAGGCGTATGTGTGTGTTTGTGTGTGTACGTGCGTGTATGTATGCGTGTAAATGTAGGATATTGACGCAACCTGGAGACGGTTTTCGCTAGAGGAGCAGCATCGTGAGGAACCGGTCGACAGTGAGGCTGCAGAGGGTGCTGGCGGGAAAATAAAATGATAGCACATCAAAACAGTCAAGTGAGAACAATAAGCAATCGTGATTGCTCAAAAAGAAAAAAAAAAGGAAAAAGAACTGAAAATGCAGAATTAAAATAAAGTTGTTGTTAAATATGGAACATAAAATTTATATTAAACTAAATAAATAACGAAATACGCAAACTAAAGGGTTTGTATCATGTTATGTATTTTTAGCATTCAACATTAATTTTTGTTTCAAGCACATCATTTATGGGGGTCAGTGTGGTCTATTTTTCCCGTCCCTGGCTTTGGAAAATTAATGCTTAACTAGACAAGTTTGTGCGGTGTTTGTTGTTTTCAGATAAAATTTGCATTCAGTATACATCCTTCGATGACGGGCCTTTTTTAATTTTAATCAAGCAATAAAAACGAATATTGTTTTCTTGGTTTAATGATTTTTTTTTACCTCCTTGTTCCAAAATTTTTGCCACGGAAGAAAAAAAGGAAAAACTCATGCATGGTAAACCTAACATTTTTATCAAAGACAAAGATCAGTTACTAATGTTTCTCTGTGCATAAAAAGGAAGGCATATAGTTTCTCTCAATCCTCACCATACAACAAAAATATTCATTCGGAAATTGTTCACGAAATTGAGAGTGAGGGGGAGCACCTGGCATCAAATGCCTGCATATATTTTTTTCTCCCCCCCCCCCCCTGATCAGGCGCCTTTAGTACAATAACTTGCAGTAGATACACCGAATCGGTACAATTTCCGCACCCCGGAAAGAGTAAGAGTCTGTCAAAAAAAATTTCAATGTTTCAGAAATGCCGAATTGCCTTAAACGCAGCACATAAAATTGATGAGCAACTCCAACGATATTGATGATACATCAGAGTAGAAAATACTAAATATCCATTAAAAAAATACAATACATTTATGCTTGTGGTTCTATCTCCTAACTTTTAAAATTTGAAGAAATAAAAATGGAATCTTGCATTTAAATTAATTTCCGATTTTTCTCCAAAAATCGGGAACGTTTTGCCCATCTAGGTTTTTTTTCCTGCAAATACTCTTTGCAAGGAAAGAAAATAATTTCTTTTAAATTTTAAAATCACGTTTACGATTTTGAATGAACAATAATCATATTTCTGTATGAAAAAAGTTAGTTTCCGCGATAATTTTTGAAGTGGTCCGTTTTTACGAATTTCTGTCGCTTTTATTTTGTATTAACATCAATAAAATATGTAACAGTGTACAGGTTTTTCATTTTTTTCTTTCTTACATTCCTTTCAAGGTTTTACATTGCCTTTCTGTTTAAACACAGCTCTATTTCACTTGTAATCAACTGTACAAAAAATTGGGGAATAGGAAATATTTTCGGCTTTTCCGGTACTTTTTGAGCAGTCGGCCGTTTACTTTAATTAAAGCTTCTAATTGACGGGTAAATGATATATAATTGCATCAGAATGTGCCAGCATCTATTTCTTTATTGTATCGTTAAAACAGTAGGACTGAAGTCAGGGCGATATAAAGAAAAGTCGATCTAAACGCCGCAACAGCAAAAAAGTCACTTACGAATATTTCACTTTTAAACACGTAA
This sequence comes from Uloborus diversus, assembly GCF_026930045.1. NCBI lineage: Eukaryota > Metazoa > Arthropoda > Arachnida > Araneae > Uloboridae > Uloborus > Uloborus diversus. The sequence continues at coordinate 266,145,085 of NC_072731.1, forward strand.
ACGCCGCGGCGTTCCTTCCAGAAATTATTGTAGTCAATCAAAGAAAAGTTCAGGAGTCGCTTGTTTCTTTTGCTTTTGAAAATTGAAACATGCAGAAAATTATCGGTGTGCCATTGTAAAACTAAGAATCAATGCACAATTAGAAGTGCTATACTAAAGAAAGAAAAAAGTAGGAAAAAAAAGGAAAAAAGTAGGAAAATAAGGAGAGAGCTCTAAAAAGTAGGAAAAAGTAGGAAAAATAGGAACTCTTCGGGGTCTGATAATAACTAAGCCAATGAAAATTAACTAAAAAGTGTAAAATAAAAAATTATTAAAAAGAAAAACCCCCAACTGCGTAAAAACCAAAAAAACTAAAAAGAAAAATGTATAAGCCCAGTAGTTTAGAATGTTATTAAGTACTACTGAATTACTACACTGTTGAAATAGTTTTATAACCGTACACAGATAAGACAAATCATAAATTCAAAAGCAGAATACAAGGATCAACCGTCGGGGAACCATTCAAATTTTACGGGGTTCTTTGAATCAGAAAGGAATAAGCCTTGACTGTTAATAATTTTTTATTGGAAAAAGTATCAAAAAAGACATTTTTGTACTTGTGTGTGAGAAGGTTTTAATTTTGCAATTATAAATGTTTTACTGTGGGAGTTTTTTCCCCGAAATTCTAATCCAGGGGTCTGTCCAGGATTTTTCACAGGGTCCTTTTTTTGTGAAAAATCAAATAATTTTGTTAAAAATGAATTAATTTTGTGAGAAACAAAAAATTTCGCGAAAAACCAAAACCAAAAAAAAAAAAAAAAAAAAAAAAATTTTTTTTTTTTTTTTGTTAAAACGAAATTTTAGAATTTAGAGATGGCACAAACTGCATCAATTCAACTTAAAGTTGAGTGTTTTCCTCTTCTACGTTGAGAAAATCGTTCTGGATTTTTTTCTGATATTTGGCGGGGGGGGGGGGGGGGGGCATCGCTCTTTCAAGTATCAATATTTATCTACCATTCTACATCATGTTAAATTATACTAGATATATTTCTGTACAGTACTTAAAATAATTGTAACAAAAATATAAATAAATAAAATAAAATTCAAAATAGGGTTCAGCATTCAACTTTTTGACCCAAGACACTCTTAAAAAGCACAGAATTTGGTTTAAAACTTCTAAATTCCGTGATTTTAACAAAAATAAAAAAATATTTCAATCGTTTACCTCTTAACAAAGCGTAATAATCATTAAAAATTCGAAAAATCGGATTCCCATAGCGGATGCAAAGAGATCGCAATTCTCAAAGTGAAGGCATCAAAAGTATAAAAACAGCTTGTAAAAGAAATATTTTTGATAAAATTATTTTAAAATTGCATTTTAGAGTCCTATAATAAACATATCATTAATATCTGTGGACACAGTTGACCCAAAAAATAAAATAAAATAAACCATCTATTTAGCATTTTAAGTTTTGACTCATAACAGAAAATGGAATTTTGCTTTAAAAACTTGAAATGAGAGTTCTAACAGAAATAAAGAGACTTTTCATTTATTTGAATCCTAATAAAGCGAAGTTAGCTTGAAAAAAGAACAAAATGTGATTCTCATATCGGATGTTAAAAGATTGCATTTTTCAAAATGTAGACATCTGAAGAAAAAAAACGGTAATTAAAAGAGTTTATTTAAAGTTAATCATCCTTGTTAGCATCGAAAAATCAAAACCCATATAAATTTCTCCCAAAATAACAATTAAACATCGCACCGCACCGTAAAAACGCAAATATTGACAAGCTGGCAAAATGATGAGAATATTTTCTAATCAAGTCATTATAAAGGTTCAACGCCAGACCACAGCCTTCTATATATCAGGCCTACGCGCTGTATTGCGCAATCGATGTCACGTGACCTCAAGCAGGCGTTGAGCGGGAAAATCCCTTTAGTTCAAACAGTGTTGTGGACCGTAGTAGCTGCTCGTTGCGGATGCAATATTGTATTTCATCTCACAACTTTAGTATCAAATAGCAAAGTAATATTTATTCCAAATGTGTGAATACGTTATCAACTGTCTTTATGGAGACTTGAAATGATGTTTTCTCTTTTGTTCTTTGTATTTGACTGTGTTAAATCGTTACGTTTCGTCAAGTTTACATTATAAGCCGTTGAGATACTTTGGTGGTGAAAATTTAACGTATCAAATGTTTAACATCTCCAAATATGTTTGAAGCTACTATTGTTGGATTAAAAAATGTTAAGAAGGTAAGTGTGGTTACCAATGGTTGTTTTTAAGCAGAATTGATAATAAAAATAAATACAGTAAAATCCCTCCTAACGGATACCCCTCCTATGTGCACAGTATTTAATTCCTCGATTATAAGGTAAAATTAAAAGGTATTAAACCTCTGTCATGCGGACACCCCTCTATTGCGAACAAAAAATTTTGTCTTGTTAGTGTCCGTATTAGAGGAGTTTTACTGTACTTGTTAAATAATATTTTAAGGATTTTTTACTTGTAAGGGACGAATTTTTATGTATGTTTTTTCATGCTACATATTTTTATCACTTTGGATTTTAATGACGAAGCTTTTTTGCCTCAATTTGTGTTATGATTATTTTTTGTAACTATTGTTTCAAGGAACTTTTTTAACATGAATTGGCTGAAGAGTGCTGTTTAATATATACATTACATCGCGGTTCATTAAAAAGAGCAACTGTTTTAACTTTTAAAGCAGTTTCTATTTCTGTAAGGTACTGTACTCTATTATTGAAAGGTACACATTTTTATTTATGTTTTTTTCATGTAATACACATTTATTACTTTCGATTTTAATGACGAAGCTTTTTGCCCTCACTTTGTTAAATGATTATTTTTTGTAACTAAAATTCCAAGGAGCTTTTTTATATGAATTCTCTGAAGAGTGCAGTTTAATAGATACATGAAAACGTGACTTTTGAAAAACACCAACTTTTTCTTTTAAACCCAGCTTCTATTTGTATAAATGTATTTTTTAAATGTTGTGGATTTTTTTTTTTTTTTTTTGAGGAATTCAGAGCAAATGAAAATGAATTAAAGCTTTTAACAACTATTAGCGAGCAATGCATTAGAAATGTGGTACATGACCATTACAAGCTTAGCTCTCACATCATTTTCTTGATTTTGAGAAATATTATGCAAACGATTTATGACATACTGTTGAATAACTTCTCCAAAAAAAAAAAAAAAAAAAAAAAAAACTCACAGATAACTCATGATAAATCTAATTATATTATTTACTCTGAAATATATGCATCAGTATTGTCCTTTTATACCAATTGTTTAGTTTGTTTCAATTGTTCAGATATTTTGTAATTATTATTGGGTATTGGAGTGGTTTTTTTGTCAAAAATGTATGTTGTTTCTTTTGTTTGTAACAGTTAGAAATATGGCTAAATATTGGTTTATTTTATTCCATCTTATTTTTTTTTTATTTGTCTGTATTTTTATCAAAGGAAATCAATACTACTGTAAATCATTCGTGTGAAAAATGCAAAATATTTATTAGTTTATGAATAAGAAATATCACTTCCCGTTTATCTTCCCCGTCTGTCTTAATCATTTTATAATTTACAGTAAGCAAAATTTATTTCGTACTTTCTTTTGCATTATGATTTGAAGTTGAAGTGCATTTTCTTTTTTCACATTAAAATTTTCATTTTTATTCATTATCTATATATTTATTGCGAATATAATATTTAATTGTGTCATGCATGAATTTTACTTTAGTTTACTATTTAAGAACTATTTGTGTCGATATTAAAACTCGAACGATATAAATTTTTAATTTAGAGATGTATCGGAGTATTTCATGTAAAAATTAACTGTTTTTTTTTTAATGGATTATAAAAAAATCTAAATTTTTATTCACGGTAGAGCTATTATGAGATGTAAACAAACCGCCTTCACGGGCGGCCATGTTGAATGAGCGCGCAGGCCTTGTGTTAAGATGGCTGTGGCCAGACGCTAAGTTGTGATAATTTTGAAGTTGGTAACACTATCTGAAGCGATCATATTTTTTCCTCACCCTTACTATCCCTTTGCAGTTCTAAGTTCATTTCGCAGATATATATTATTATTGTTTATTAAATCATGAGCGGAGAAAAGTGCTTACCAATGCTTTTTCCGAAAAGTTTACAAAAACACCGCTGCTAATTAGCTGTGATAAAACAAACAACCATTATATTTATTTGGCAGTAGCCATTTTTTATCGCTTGCAGCATTCCAAGAGTGCCGATATTTTTTTTTTTTTCCAAAATTAGCCGATTTTGTGTAAGCTGATCCCTCTACTTTGACTTAAAAAAAGGTTCCAAAAATTATCGGTTTATACACAGAAATATGCGTTATTTTGCTTTCAGATTTGCTCTTTCAATAAACAATTTGACAGATCCGATCTTGTTTATCAGAATTTTGTGAAGGGTCCGTTTTGTTTGATCGGGATTTTGTGAAAGGTCCGTTTTGTTTGATCGGAATTTTGTGAAAGGTCCGTTTTGGTTGATCAGATTTTTGTGAAGGGTCCGTTAACGGACCCAAATATCCTCTGGCCAGACCCCTGTAATCACTTAAAAAATCCCTTTTTTAGGGAATTTCATTGTTTTGATGAAAATTCAGGAAATATTTACTTCATTAGGGAGTTAGGGAGACGGCATCAAAATTTGGGAGTCTTCCAAATCAATCGGGAAAAGTTGCTGTTACTGAGGATTGATAGAGGTTTAATTGGTATTTATTTTTTATCAAATATTTTGCATCATTTTATGAGCCTCTCTTTTGATCAATTTTTCTCATTTCTCTAAAATCCCTCCCTAAGGTATATTTGTAGATTATTGTCGTTATCATTAATATTGTTAGTATTGCATTCGTTTGTATAAGAAATAGGAACAAAAAAACGATTTTACTAGTTCAGTGCATACTTCAAAAGAATCGATTTAATTACTAATACAGCAATTGAATGAGAATTACCTTTACAATCTCTATATGTTGTTTGGCTGCAGTTTGTTCTTTTTCAAGTCTGGTGCTTAACTGACTGCAAATCTAAAACACAGAAAGATAAAAAAATATGAACATAAGAACCGAAAACACAAGCTTTGGTTTAAAAAACCCAAACTTATTCCTTGATTTTATAAAAAAATGTTTTCATTTGTCTGTTGTTCCTCATAAGATAGTGGAAAGCAAAATGAAAATTTATCAACTCTTGAAAACTCTAAATAATATTTTCAATGCGCTCTGCTACAAGAATTTATTGTATGACACAAATATCTTTATTCCAAGCAGAGTATGTTTCTTCCAATAAATCAAATTGCCCATTTATTTTTAATGAATATAATAAACATCCATAAACGATATTCAACCACGTTCTCATTCCTAATGTAATGTGATGTAAAATCATCTTTATTCAAATTAGATTAACTTCTCAACTCTTTTGGCATGTGTAAAGTTTCAGTTTTAGGTTGGCATCTTTTGATGCCCAATCATATGCAAACGAGGCAAGTATAAATAGTGAATGATTCCAATTGTTCTTTCTTCTTTTATCAGCCTCTTAGGTGTTAGGTCCGAGGGGTGTAGGGGAGTTGTGAACTCTGCCTCCGCTTATGACCGGGGTTTATTTTTAGTAATTTATTTTGTGTGTTTATATATTTTGGTTTCGATTAACCAATAAATTTTTGGTTAGCTTTTAAAGAAGTTTCCAATGTTAATTTCTTCACATTGACAATAATTCTGTATCTTCTACTGCGTGGTATCATCTCTGCTTGTATAAGCAAGCAATATTGTTGACTGACTTATGGAACTTAGCCTTTCGGCTTTCCGTTTAAACATTGTAAGTTATCAGAATATTTGTTCACACACACACATTAGAAACTTAATTTCTTTTGCTTTCCAAAATAACTTCAACCTTCAAGAGCAGGGTTTCTCGAAGTGGGTGCCACACCCAGGGGCCCGTGAAAAGTCTATTATATCAATATATATGAATACAATAGAAATGAACCAACGTGCCATTCTTCAAAGTGTGCCACAAATCAAAAAGTTTGGAAACCCCTGTGTCCTAGATCAAATAATCAGGATTTTACTTTATCTTTTTTAATAAATGAATAATTAAATTTGTTGCTATGTGACTTTAATTAAAATTGCTTAACACAGACATGCGAAAACCGAAAGACAACCTCATGTAGCACTGACTTTTGTTATGTACACAATATTTCTTTTAAACAAACCTACTTTAAAATAAAGAAAAAATATTGGAATTAGTAATACAATATTAATGAACAGAAATCAAAGGTTAAGGACTCACTTGTTTGTAATCAGAAATGATGGCTGCATTACGCACACTTTCGGTCTCGGCTCTTTGGAGTTCTCTCCGGCACATTTCTTTTAGCTGCGAATTTTTAAATATTTTTAAATCAGCTATTAATATTTCGAATTGGGAATCTATTTATATTTGCAAGAATATCTATGCATTTGACTTCTAACACTTCAAATGCTCATTTCAGAGTACATGTACAAATGTAGAACTTTATATTTCATTAGTACATTCGCATTTTAAGAATTTTTTAACTGAAAGTTTTTAAAAAAATCATTTTACATTACTTGACGATTAATAGTTAAAATATCAAATAAAGAAATAAAACAGGTGCAGCACGAACTCCAATTTTTTAAGCGTTAGAAAAATGGAGTGTGGACAGAGTAAAATAACAGGAAACAACTATAGAAGAAATTCTTTAGAAGCCATACATCCAGTAGAAAGAAATATGTTTCTTTCTCCCCCCCCCTCCAATAAAGCTGTATTATTTAAAGATTAAGCATTTCTACGCACCTTGTTAATTGCCTGCTACGAAAATATAATCTATCTCAGAAAATAAGCAACAAACAGAAAAATGATAATAAAATGAAAACAATTTAGTTAACACTATGAGGATTTCACAGGTTACTGAACAGAAGAGGAAAACAAAATAAATGAAAAAACAAATAGTTTTTAAATAAGCAGTGTAAACAATAATGCCCGTAACTTGCTCTAAAAATACATACAGTAGAACCTCTATTAAGGGACACCTCCGAATAAGGGGCACCTCTATTTAAAAGACATTTTTTCTGGTCCCAGTTCCTTTGAATAAAGACTCCCATGTATTTACCTCTAATTAAGGACACTCTGTTTAAGGGACAGCTACAAAGCAAAAAAAAAAAAATGCATGAAATAATGTATAAGAGCATAAGAAAAGGTGAATTTACTGGAATTCAAGTTTCACATTTCCTCTAAATATTAATTGAGGTAAGTTTGACATAAACATATGTGAAGGAAACAAGTAATGTATTGTAAAAAAAAAAAAAAAAAAAAAAAACTTGCTGGAATTAGCATGCATGATTTGCCCTCTTAAAAATTTATTCAAGTAGGTTGAGGGTCGACGGAGAGTGCACAGCAACTAATTAGCTTTGTATATAACACTTAAAATTTTAACATTTATTGTAATTCACATAGTATTACATAGTAAATTGCACAACATAAAGCAAATATATTTAATGAATTGCTTCAAAGTTATTTCTGTGTGCAACAAAACTTTGCCATTAAGAAATTTTTAATTAAATTTTAATTAATAAAATAATATAAATTTAGAAATTTGAGTAATTGAATTTTATTTAGCATGTATGAAACATTTTCAGTATTTAATCATAAGTGTTAATAATAAATGTTTATTGTGATATACTACTAAGTACACGGCATGCATCAATTCATCCACCTCCGAATGAGGGACACCTCTACTTAAGGGACAAAATGTCTGGTCCCTTAGTGTCCCTTATTGAGAGGTTCTACTGTAATTGTAAACTATTTACCAGTGGGATGTGTGACCACCTCTGCTGGAGCTGCAGTCTCGCTTTGAGAAATTTAGAACAAAGAGAGAAAGCACCAAATAATCAAAACATCCAAATGCAAAGAAAACTGCTGAAATCAGCCTCATGTCTACCTTATTACATAGCACATGTGTATTTTAATATTTTATTTTAGAACTGCTTAAACATTTTACTGCAAAGTAAATGTGCAAACTTCGTTACTGTGATTGTCCACAAGTTAGGCCTATTTTTTAAAAATATTGTTGCTTATTTTTTGAGATACAGTTAGTGATTGCAATACCGGTATACAGAATACTGGCATTTCAAGCAATTTTGTAATTTCGTAATACCGGTATTTGCTGAGGTAAAATACCGTATAGCTTTCCGTATTAGCTGAAAATAATAAATAGTTTCAATTAAAGAGTTTTCAATTTTATTTATTAAATATCTACTTAATTTTAAATGTACATTTCTTTTCCCATTATGCAGAACCAAAGTCAATCTATTGATGTAAAATTTTGAGATGAATCGTATTTTTTGTTCGCTTTTGTGCACCATGTTTTATTTTTTCCATTTCCTTGATCACTCACTTTCCCTTTTGTGAAAGTAAATTTCAAGTGTAATTTTGAATGCATTTGTCCTATGAACAATTTATTCCAACCATCAATAGAAGTAATACTTTGATTTCTTTTTAAATTATTTCTGTTTCAACATCACGAAATTTTGACAAAACCTTTTTCTTGTTAGCATAACAAATGGTAATTTGTTGTCACCAGTACTGGTTTGTTGTTTTGTCTTGCTCTTCGGCTTTAAGCCCTTGGCAAGGTAACATTTAGAAATTATACAGTGCCTTGAAAATTGGCACAAAGGTAAAGCATATTCAATTGAAACATATTTTCAGATATTTACAAATTATAATTGTAAAGAATTTTGAAAAGGAAGCAAAAACGAATAAGAGAAACTAAAAGATCAAAATTAGTCAACTTGATCGTAAATTTCAAATCAAAGGGCTAATAAAAAGAGAACACAAACTTCTGCTCAAGAGAAAATTATATTAATATTGGAAAAGTATCGTCTCTAGGAAAGAAACTACAACTATATATGAGGCCCCTAGTTTCAAAACCGGATACTTGTAGGAGCGGACAAACGCTCAACTTGTAAAAAGTCCGGTTTTGAAACTGAGGCAGACCTTCCCGCCCCATTTCAAGGGGGAAAGAAGCAGTTTTTGAACCTAATATTGAGCAGGCAAATAGGCCTTATGATTCTCTACAAGATTAACAAAAAAAAAAAAATGGAATTTTTTGCAAGTATCCTGTTTTGAAACTAGGGGCCTCATATGAAGTAAAAAAACTAAATACACACAATACAGACAAAACACACTAACACACACACAAAAGGACCGAATTAACACGCAAAATACCAAATGTTTTAAAGATGAATGACTTCTAGACAATTAGAGGAGGTTATCGTGCATTGTTAACAGTACCACCGATCTGCGTGAATTATGAAAGAGTATTTTCAACTGTAGGAAAGTTAAGGACGAAAATGAGTTCCTGGCTCAGAGACAATTCAAGAAACGAATTAAGTTTTTTACTATTATTTATTTTTTATTGTGACATTTGTTCCTTCACTTGTTCACAATTTGTTTCCAAGCATTTTCTGAGAAATTTCAAATACCGGTATCACGTTTAAAAAAATTCCGAATACGGGTATTGAACTTTTGGTCCGGTATTGCAATCCCTAGATACAGTGTATCATAAAACATGTCAATATATTTTCCATAACAAAATAGCAGTCATACATTTCTGGTCTTCGATAAATTCATACAGAGGACAATAATTTACAATTCTACTGCACATTAACTACTTTTTAAGATGAAAAGGGGAAAAAATCATGGCACTTCACAACAAGTTACTAAAGTGAATGAGAGAACATTTGTTTTTGAGAACAATTTTACTCGCTGGGGCAAATTCACATTAGCTTACCTGGGCAACTTCAAGAGTAAGTCGTTTCTTTTCTTCTTCCAACTCCATGATTGTAATAGAAGCTGCCTGCAGCTCTTTTGTAAGAGTTTCCACTTTATCTTCAGACTAAAGATATGACAATGAAAAATAAATTACTGCCATGAGTAGTTTCTCTTATAAAACCCTGAGTGAATATAAAACATTTTGGCACATTTGCACTTTACTGAATAACAAAAACACCACCACCTAAATTACGCCACAAAAGATTGCAAACAGAACTAAGAAAACAGTTTGGATTAAGAGAAAGACATTTCAGGAGCCCAACACCAACAGTTCATAAAAGCAAGCTTTAAAAAAAAAAAGACTAAACACATGGGAATCCCATTTTAACCAAATAACTAAAAACATCCAAGCTTAGAACAAGATAAAAATTAGGCAACTATTATCTCTTTGTAGTAAATAAAAGTAAGATTTCAAAGAAATTCTGGAAGGAAGTATGTGGCAGACTTGTGTCCAAGAAACCTCATCGCACCTACAGCCTTGAAATTTTGTACAAATTTACTTCAAACCCCGGGGTGTGCACCTGGGGTTTTATTTTTTAGTTTTTTTGTAATTAATTTTTTAAGCTCAAATTTCGCATATATTGCCTATTATTGAAAAAATACTTGCACGTACTAATATTATATATCATTGGAAAGGGTAGAATTTTCCGCGTTCTACGCAATTTGTTTCAATGCTCTAACTTAAATACCGCTAGAGTTATGTGTTTTTAGGTCGAACGTTTTTAGGCTTAGGTAAAATTTAGGCACTACTTCCTTCATTAAATCTTTCAGTAAAAAGTGAAAGAATTGTCCTACACTTTTCTTTTGAAACCACTGGAAAGAGCGGCTTTTTTTTACTCCAGATCTAACTCCACCTATGGTTGAAAAAATTTGCTTCTATTTCCAAAGGAAAAAAAAGTCACAAGCCGTTTTAATCAAGTTCGAAAAATCTCATTTCCATTGAAATTATTGATGTTTTATTTGGTGTTGCTATAGTTACGTCTTTCTTATTCACAAATTTTAAGGGTTTTGATTTTAACGAAAATCTTAGGCTTAACTAGATTCAAGCTCTGAGCTAAAGAGAAAAATATATTACTAGAGACCACGAGTATGAAAGCAACTTTTCAAACGTACACAACTGCACTTTTGCAATGCTCAGGAGCCTCCTAGCCCTTATCGCTCTGCAAGTTGGTACAAATTATTTTAAAACCCAGGGAAGGGGTGCTTTTTGTTCCAAAGGGAGCTTATAATACATTTTTAATCTGTTCCTTTCTAATTGACAATTTAAATCTTTGCGAATCAAATAAGATTGCGAAGCAATCTTGGGAGGTCCGTGAGCAGTAGCGAGCAGAGTCCCCTAGTGTTAAAAAAAAAGAAAGAATCCAGGGGAGTGACAAATTTTGAAGATCTCGTTTGGAGTATCTAGTGCATTTTGGTCCTCTTATCCGAAGAGAAATATTAAATTATTGAAAAGGATTCAAAGGAGGGCTACTAGATTAATGAATTGGAAGTTCAAATTTAGATTAAGATTCCAGGTTCAGAATGCTCTAACGGTGTAATCTTGAGTAAAGAGAAAAAGGGGACATGATCCAGTTATTTAAGTCTTAGTATTTACTAAAGTATTATTAAAGTTATTTATTAAAGTAAAGGAAGTTGAGGGTCTACATTTTTGCGCAGATGGCAAAATCTCAGATCATTGTTTTAAGTATTTTGTCCAGAAATCAGGAAAAATGACTACTTCTGAAGGGTTGTAGACATATGGAAAAGTTTACCGACTGCATCCGTTACTTGCAATGGAAAGAATAAATTTAAAAGAGCTCTTGATCCTTGTTGGGGATTGATATATTGACAAATATCAGCCTAGTTGGGTACAGAAGCCATTGCTGGTTGCCACTTTTGTATTTGTTCATTTGTAATTTTCTGTCCCTTTAAAGATACGGCAGGGCAAAAACTGCTAAACATTGGCTTAAACTTGAGACAACACATTTTGAATTTTAAGTTAGTTGCAGAAATCTTTGACTCGGTAGTTTTAACAAAAATCAATGTTTTTATTAAATGTAAGTAATTTGTTAATCATGCTGATTTTTTTGCTGATGAATCGTTTCAAATTTATAAGTAAGTAAATTATGAATATGATGAATGCATGGGCGCCAGTGCGTCAATTTTGAGGGGGCATTAGAAATTTCTTAGGTTTTGAGGCATTATTAAAGATTTCACTTTAAACTTCTGTTCACAGAATGTATTAAAAAGTATACATTCAGAAAGATTTTCAGTTTTGGATTTGAGGCGGCTTTTACTGCTTTTATAATTAAGCGGAGTTTTTACAACTGCTGTCCTTACTATAACGATGGACAATTTTGATAATAGTATGGAATTTCATTATTTAAAATAAAACGCACGGTAACATTTTGAAAAGTATCAGTGCAGATAAAAATTTGTAAAATTTTGAAGTTAAGAAATTTTTTAAAAGTCAATCACTATTGACCTACTTTGAAATAATATGACATTCATACTTGAAATTTATCAGAAAACTGGCTGTGCTAATGTCTAAAGAGGGGCTGGATCCTCTTTGCCCATTTTCCCTTCAGAGAGCCCATGGACCCTATTGCTATGTACCATATTACCCTGCATTATCCTGCATGCTGCAAAATTCGGGGGTCACCAGATTTTCAATAACACTTGTCTCGTCTTTTCCGACATGCCGGAAAAATCAAGGTTAGAAAAGATAATTAATACTTTAAAAAACATATGTTCAGTTTAAAAATGAATATAAGTTCTATACATGTCTCATTAGTCTTAATAAACAGTTTGATTTTGTAAAGGTATTTACCATTAATGTCATTTATTTTAACAAGAAAAATATTGTTTAATAACGAATAATTTTATAAAAAATAAATTAAAACTAAGTAAGCAAACATTTAAGCAGTAAGTTACCGCCCCTAAACCAGTGCTAAAGAATTTACCATAGCTATTCAATAAATAAAAATTAAACTTACCTCTCTAAAAGGAACCTAAACTAATTGATTAAAAAAAAAATGAACAAATCGCAGCAACGATGATTGCTTCTTGAATTGATTATTTAATTGGGATATAACTAAATCCATTAATAATGTCCTATAATAAATAACAAGTACACATTATATGCAATACACAGTTTTTTTAAAGAACGTTACTTTCGGGAATTATTAATTTTTTTCCTTACAGTGGTTTGCTTTCTGATTGGAACTGAATGGGAAAATCTGCTTCGTTTTTTTTTTTTTTGCAAAATAAACCTTGAATTTTCCAGCATACCGGAAAATTCGAATTTCCCAGCATGCTAGATAATGCGGGGCAATACGGTAGCTCTGAGCTTATCAACTTTTGCTTCAAGAAGAGTAAAATGGTAAGAACATCCACCAAATGGTTCCCCAAACACCATCCCAGCTCGGATGATGAAAAAGACATTAAGAAGTAAGAAGAGAACGGAAAAGAAAACAGGAGAAGTGTTGGATGCATATTTGCAGAAGTCTACGAGTACCTTAATAACGACAACCGGCCGATTCTGTCGGGCAAACATGATCCTGCTCAAGGCCGCACGGAAAATCAGACGCTTTCTTCTATCACAATAGGGTTTCTATTTCAGGGCAAAAGTTTTGCAAACACTTGGTAACTTTGCACAATTGAACAAAATAATTATTTTTATGCATTTTTCGTTTTGAAAAATGTTAGCGCAGAAACACTCAACATCAGCTATTAATAAAGCATAATATGATGAAATTTGAAACAATACTCACAAACCTTTGACAACAAGCTTTGTAGTAGAGTTTTTCATGCACAAAACTATTAAGTGGCAAAGTAAAAAACTGCTAAGTTAATTTTAGTGGCAAATTGGTTCAGTAGATTTTGTGTCAATGGATGGGAGATATGTGTCTTTACAGTTCATTAGAGATGCAAAGTTAGGACTATTTTACAAAGTTTTATTCATTTATTATTCAACTCAGAAATATTTCAATAGTTAATATCATTACCTTCAATAATTCTTACATTAAGGGATCTAAGGACCTTTAACTTTCAAAATTTACGACTTTCTGGGAACAATATATGCTATGCATAATTTAATTCTGAACAATTTGATACCTTGTTTATTACCATACACAAAAAACTTTTCAAGTTATTGTAAAAATGCGTTAACTTTCCCCATAGAGTTTTATGCTTACAGCAGCTGTTTAAGCCTCTTTTTCTCAGGTGCCGGTTTCTCTTTTTGTGTGCGTGATATCTCAGAAAGTTTCTTATGTATTTCCGTCAAACTTTTCATGCATGTTCATCTGATTCATTATTATGATCTGAATCTAAATTTTAACTAAAAATGAAAGTTAATATTTTTAAAAAAATATTTTCACTCAAAATTTTGGAAAATTTTGATATTAACTTATAAAAATTTCAAAAATAAATAAATAAATAAATAAATAAATAATTAAAAATAAATATATAAATTTAGGTTCAGATCATAAAAATAAACCAAACATGCATGAAAAGTTTTACGGAAATATATAAAAACCTTTCTGAAATATCATGCACGCAAAACAAAAAAACGGCGCTTGAGAAAAATAGGCTTAAACAGCTGCTGTTAACATAAATCTCTATGGGGAAAGTTAACGCATTTTTACGATAACTTGAAAAGTTTTTTGCGTATGGTAATAAACAAGGTATCAAATTATTCAGGATTAAATTATGCATAGCATATATTTTTCCCAGAAAGTCAAAAATTTTGAAGGTTAAAGGTCCTTAGACCCATTAAAAAGTAATTTTCAAGATATGTACTTAAGTAAAAATATGAATGTAGAGGTATTTCATTTGTATGTTTTCAACATAAAATTAATGTCATTTTTACTTATTATTTATTTTTTCTTGTCTCAATAACAGGACAAAATATAATTTAAAAATTATTTTTATTCAGTAACCTAAAAAATACATTTTGAACTGGTGGAGGGGGCATATTTGTGCCATGGCAAAGGGAAAAATAAAGGGTTCGAGGTGAATAAAGCAAATATGCAGCAAAAAATTAAAACTGACTTCAAAGACAAAATTTGCTTTCTAAAAATAACTAAACATTCAAGTTGATACAGTTACAAGAATATAACTAGATAGGGTAATGAATGAGAAAAAATATAAAGACAAATGCATCTGATCAACTTCTTCTCACTCAATAAAGTGAGTGTGATCGGCTTTTTCTTTTTTTGCCCCCTTGACGGCATTTTTACCAAGCAACCACACATTACTAAATATTTTCATTTCATTTTGTAGGAAATATCCGCCCATGAAATGCAAACTATACTATAGACAAAATGTTCCAAAGTAAAGTCTTCCCCAGGGGATTTTGTTAGTATTTTTACATCTCAGGATGATGATTGAAAACTACGAAGAATACCTAGCCTGAAATACTACTGGTGTAAAAGAAATACTTTTTTGTTTCAAGTTTGAAACAAGTTTAAAGAGAAAATATTGTATGTATTTGCTCTAAACTCTCTTTTTGCATTAATTCCCATCAACTTTAATGTATAATGTTTTTCTCTGCACATTGTTGTAAAAGATAAGCTAAATGTTTGCAATACTTCTGAAATTACAAAAAAAAAAATGCCTCCCCCTCCCCTCTTTTAAAATGTTAAAGCAGGACAAAAAGGAGAGAACTGTAACCTGCATTTTATACAAGAACACTCACTCCTTTCATAAAGGCTTTACCAGGCAAAAAAATCAGGGAGAGAGCACATGACAAACACTGAATGAGTTAGAATGAGATGCCACACACAACATAGCACAAAGTTATAAAAGTGTGAGTAAATACATACTATAACATAGTTGACAGACTACTAAAAGTCATTGCTATATAAAAGGCAAACTACCAAACTAATAATTAATTTTGTTCTTCTAAAACTTTAATTTAAATTCACATCAATATTGGGGATAAGAAGAGGAACTGTTCACGACTTGAAAGCAGGGTAGTTTAGACGAGTAGTAAACACCTTTGTTTATAAATACTAAGTGGTTTTTTTAATGACTTCTGTCTCAAAGT
The DNA here is from genome assembly GCF_026930045.1 of Uloborus diversus. Taxonomy (NCBI): domain Eukaryota; kingdom Metazoa; phylum Arthropoda; class Arachnida; order Araneae; family Uloboridae; genus Uloborus; species Uloborus diversus. The sequence goes on from NC_072731.1 coordinate 266,160,968, forward strand.
GTTGAAATGTCATTGATTTACTTTTACTTATTGCCAACAGTGCTTCGCAGCAGTTCTGACACTCACTTTGTATATTACAAAATTAATAAAGTAGCATAAACTGCCTGATCTTGTATAGTGAACTACGCAAATGTTCCCAAATAGGAAAATATAAGTTTGATGGTGTAACAAAATTACAAAATTATCTATCATGTTTGCTCATCAAACATGATCTCTATCTATTGTTATTTTGAAATTTCCTTAACATTAACCTTTCTTTTTTTTTTTTTTGACTTTTTAACTGTCTTTTTATATAAAAAAATCAACAAAAACTGCCATTTTTGCGAATCTTTGTAGGCAACAGTAATTGTAATGAGGAAATAGTTTTTCTTTCAAAATATCAAGTTTACTTTCCATAATGAAAATGAATAAATAAGTAAATGAATACAAATAAATCTTCACAAGCGAAACATTTTAAAACATTTTTTTTTTTTTTTTAATTTAATGCTTTCATTTGGGAACATTGGCTTTTAAAAGGATTTAAACAGATTACAAACATGTCATCAAGATATATAAAAGCTTTTAGAGAAGTTCTGAACTTGTAGTTAATGAAAATACTTCAAGACAATGGTTAAATAAACCACAAATAAATACACCATTGACATTATTTAAAAATTTAAAATGAAAAAAATAAAAAGAACATACAGAGAAAGAACATGGAAATATTGAATAGAAGGTAAAAATGCTGTGACTACTAAAGCATCAATTTTATCACTGTACCATATTTTAAAAAATAAACATGAAAATAATATTCTTATACCATTTATGCTGTTAAAACTGTTAAAAATATTCGGCAATTTTTTTTTTTTAAATTTAAAATGCTGCATTCAAAAACACTAAGAGCAGAAAAAAATTAGTGAAGAAAGAGTTTAATTAGTGAGTGTAAAGAAAACTAATTTAACTTTAAAAGGATATACAAATTAAAACTTTAAAAAACGCAGTGAGTAATCAAAGCTTAAAAATTTAAGACGGAACATGAAACACAATAAATGTGTAAATCAAAATCATTACCTTGACTAGATCACTTCGTAATTGCAATTTAATGTTAATGAGCTCGTGAGCGAGATCGTCGTTTTCTCTATCAAGGTGGAGGTTAGCATCCAACAATCGTTTATTTTCTCTCTATAATAAATAAACAAAATAAATGTTTTCCCCCAGCAGTTGGAAGCATGATTTTTTTTTTTTTTTTATCAACCAATAGTTGGGGCAAATCTAGTCTGGCAGTGCCCTAAAGCTGAGATTAAGATCTGAGACTAATTTACTGTGTTGCCAGGTTAGGTTAGACCAAACTACAGTTTGATATACATCATTTAAAGAATGTTATTAAAAAGATTGCTCTGTCATTGATTGGTGGGTGAAAGTTTTTCAATTGCAGCCAAAAACCCAAAAGAATAATAGTAAACATAAAGTTAGTTTTGTGAATAAAATAAACAAATTAAGTTCAAGCAAGCATAGAATTGTCATGCAATCATACTTGCCAACCTTCGAAGAAAAAAAAAACAGGAGATTCGACTAGAGGGAGGTATATAGGTGATTCACCAGCAACATATCTTCAGAATAGAATTATTAAGTTATGCTTTTAAATAACATGAATACTAAATTTAAAGTGAAATGGGGATTTTTCGCAGATGTAAGCTAATTAGTACCACCAAGAAGAATATACTGCAAAGTAAAAACTAAAGAATAAGGAGTGAATTGGCTTAAAGTTTCGTACATTCTTTAGTCTCTGAAAAAAAAAAAGGTAACTACAAAAATTTAATTACTAAAATCCGAAAAAAGAAAAACAAAATCAATATATAATGAAAATAAAATATAAAATAAGTAGGTATAGGGTAGCACATGTTAAAATAACTTCAAACTTTCAAAAATGATTGAATTATTTTCAAAATGCAAAAGGATTGAAATCTGTTGCAATTTTCGGCAAAGCACGTGCTTCGTTGAACATGCCATGTGGAAAGCTTCCAAAAAATAAATTTTTACTAAATAAGTTGGAAACATTTCATTCCCTGTCATTGGTAGACTAGAGAAGGGCCCCATCTATTGAGAAGAAAGTGAAACTTTTTGATGATTGACTGATAAAACTACAAAAACGGGAGAAAATCGTAAAAGACGGGAAATCGGGAGACTGAAGCAAAAAACGGGAGTCTCCCGTTAAAAACAGTAGAGTTGGCAAGTATGTGCAACGAACTTTTGAAATTTTACAAGCTTATTAACCGTTGCCAAAAAAATGAAGATTTATAATAGCAATTATATCGTTAATTGATAATAAAAGTAGTAAATTAAATAAAAGGTTAGACTTATGCAAGCAAGGTAGGAAATTAAAATTTGGTTTTCAAAAATTTGAATTTTGCACATCACCTGTAACACTTTGATAGGATCTTCTTGCGTTTTTTCTTGATTTAAAAATAGTGCATAATCTCGTTCGTATTTCTTTAACCTTTTAACCTAAGAAGAAAAAGAAAACAGTTAGAACATTTTTCAACCAATGCAAGATTAAAACATAAAATAACTATGGCCTTATAATAATAAAGTATATATGAATTGCATAGCATGAGTTAATAGAAGATGCTCTGACCTGTATTTTTAGACTATGTTTGGAGATTACAATGACCACTGGTTTTAAAACCCAACACAACATATAGTCGTCACTGCCAATGTAGAAACTTATAAAATTATAGGTGACGATAAAAAACAATGCTAAAACAACTCCTGCTGGTGCACTGTGGAAGCTGATCTGATGCCATTGATCCTTGATCTCAGCAAGACATAACGAAATCCTTTGATGGTATTTATAACCCCCTTTGAATATATTACTTAATGCAATTTCGAAATATGTACGTACTAACAACTTTAAGTAAAACCTTTTTCTTAATCTTACATTGATCTTGATTTACCGATGTGGCAGGCAGCCAAATAATAATTTTTTCACCTAATTATAACTCACATTTTGACTTTGAGATCAATGAATGAAGTTTACAATAAGTGTAATGTTTGCATTAAGGAAAGTGTAATAATTTGAAAATTAAAGTAATTAATAGTACATAAAATCGTTTCAGTATCGAGCATATCGCTGTTCAGGTGGAACACTGACGCAACTGCAAAAAGTATATTTTTACAGTAGAATCAAATATACGTGAAACAACATTATCCTTATACAATTAAACATAATTGAGTTACTGCCCTGGTGGCTAAAAGTTGAAAAACAAATAAAACTGCCACAATTCCGCCATATAGGTTGATCACATTTGGACCCAGTGACAACAATAACCTAATTTTCAATTAATTTTGTAGTTAAGTCAATGTTCCACCGGAGCAGAGATATGATATGCTATAAGGCATTTTTTAAATTAATGGCATATGTAAAATAAAAAACGGTTTGTAAATAGGTGCAGTAAAAATAATCATTTCTAATAGAAAAAAAACTATGTAAAAAAACATACTAGAATGACATTTGGAGAAAACTTATTTAGTTTTACGAGTAATCTAAAACAAACTAGTTTGAGTGTATAATTCTATCACATTTTAATCTCTAATTGCAGAAGTTTATTTGTCATCTATTTTCACATCATTAGTTTAAAAAAAAAAAGGAGCACCCTGACTCTATTCTTTCTTTATTTTGGTATATAGGAACTATGAAGAAAAAAAAAGGAATACTTACTTTGACTTTTAAGGCATTTCGGATAAGTAGTTTCGCAAAATCTTCAGACCTGTATTTCTTTGGTAATGATACTCTAAAATGTTTTAGTACTCCTTCAAAATCTAGTGCTAAAAGTTCCTTTTGTGACAACTGAAAGAAACAAAATTCTATTTAAAAAAAACAGGAACTATTCTACAGTTTCAAAATACAATTAGTTGTGTTGCAAATTAATTTTGTTAATTCATTAACTGCAGTAAATTGCAATAAAAATAATAGCAATATATAAATATAATAGCAATATAAATAATGAGTTCAATGAACAAACAAATTTAAGTTTTATTTTAAAAATTCAGTAATTTTCTAATAAATTTCTTTTAAAAAGGACACAATATCCTACAATGTGCAATTCCTTCAAATAACTTACCATAAGCAGAGCAACAGCAACTTGAAAAATAACATCTATTCCCTACGATAAACAAAAGAAAAATATTTTTAAAAAGGACAATCACTAAAAAAAAAAAAAAAACACTACAATCTCTAAAATTCCCTAAAGTTTCTGTATAATACTCAAAAATACATTTAAAAATTTTAGTTCCTCACAGGTCTAGTTTTCCCTACCCATGGCGAACTTACTTTGTGTAATTGGTAACCAAAAAGAGGTTTATTAAGAAGGAATAACCATTACAGGTTGTTTCAAGTAAATCAATTATTTCGAAACTCATACTACTCGGACTAATGGTACATCTTCCACAACTAATATCAAAATCACAATTGCATACTAGTTTTTTGTAAATTAATGAATTTTTTTTAAAAGAGTTGCTCAAATTATCTAAGGGCGACACAGTGAAATTACGTTTTATTTTCACACCAGTTTATTGCTAATTAATAACAATTTTTTAAAACAGCTTTGTTCAAATTTTCCAATGTGGCACAGCAAAACCACTATTTTCAGGGTTGGTACTCAATTTCAGAAATAAAATGAAGGAGTTTTGAAGGAGTACTAATGGTCTGTCATTAAACGATGTCATACTTTTTTTCAACATATTTGACCCCCTTCCCCCTTTATCAAAAAGTGTCACACTTCCCAACTCATCCTCTTGTCACATGTCATATTTTTTATAAACATATTGTTACAATAACTGTGATGTCACCCTCTCTCTTCCCTTTGTCACAATTTCATGAGCTCGTCTCCTCCTTAAGGCATGACATCACTTGTGGATGACCCTTTTTACAATATCATACCCGCGATTTACTAAAACATTGTTCTTTTTTAACACAATCACTTAATATACTATAATAGTACATCTACTTATATAGTTTTAAATATTTGAATAATAATTAGACAACCTGACTTTTGCTGCTGAGAGTGTGGTGGAGGGAAAAACAATCAAATAACCAAGCACCATTTAAGCATGTTTTACTTCACTTACGAAATGTTTTCGTCTTCTAATAAAATTTTCACTTTCAGTTTTTATGACTTAACAATGATCAATTTGTAAATCACATCTTTATGAAAAAAATAAAAGCGTGAAATTACTACATTAAAATCGCCGTTGTGACGAAGTTAATTGTCGATCAAAGTATTATAAGTTAGTCATAGAGGGAGATTATGCAGTCTTGAACTAAGAAAGAAGGAGTTTTGAAGGAGTTAAAAGCAAAATGACGGAGTTTGAAAGTCCGTCAAAAAAATTTCCTAAATGAAGGCGTATTGAAGGAGTTATGAAGGAGCGTATGAACCCTGTTTCATACACCCATTAAATTTTACAACTTATGCAACTTTGCAGACTCTTTGTGTTGTTATTAATTAAAGTTTCCATTTAATCATAAAAGCAAGCAAATGAGGGAAGAGACAGACACTATACAATGCTGAGTAGTCATTTTTCAATTGACTACCCAATTGGAAATGCTAGGTAGTGGGTTTTCAATCAAACACTTCAGCTGTAATTCACTTACATTCATTATTTGCTAGCACTAGACTATGGTGCATTTCAATGAAAAAATATTTATTTAGCAGAATACATAAAAGAGAAAAACAAACTGTAGCAAATTTTGTAAATATATTTTATTTTTACGCTTCTGTTTTGGCATAATCTTGTTAAATTTGGCATATATCCTGTTCATCTTTTGCTCTAAATTACATCTTTTTTTGAAGCTGTGAGAGTGTATTGTTTTTCTTCTACTAGCTTGGTGAGAAATTGAAGAGATATTATCATGGTTGGCACTGTTTCTGGGGATTAATTTTTTGAGCCAAATTTCACAAGAAATCACACACATCAAATTGTATTAACAATGATAGATTAAGGAATTTAGGTTTTCTATCAATTCAGAGAAATAGTTGGAAAACAAATTTATTCTACACTAGAAAAACAAATACTATAATTAAACATGAACATATAAATATTCATACAATACTTACTTCCAATAAGAATAAGTCAATGATGAAAAACACGAGATTTAGAGGAAACTTTGCCGTAAAAAGAGTTAAAAACCACTGAGAAGCAAACATGTGAACTTCAATCCCAAGATCTTCAAAGTGAGAAGCCAACTCTGGTAACTGGTCCTAGAAATACATAAATATAACCAGACATTGAGTTGAAGGTATAACAATATTTACAGCATTCTGCATGATGAGGAAATGAAAGTTGGTACATTAAAATAAAATTCAAATATTTGCATTATAAAATGAAAACGTGAAACAATAACACGAAATTGAAAATACCTCCATTAATTTTTGAAGCTGAAAAAATTTAAGATGCAGCTGCTCGAACCCATTTCTAAACATGTCCCTAGTAGAATAGTCAAACATAATTTTCATGAACACACCAAAGGCTTGTTCTTCTGGCATCTGAGAAAGAAGCACAAAAATTAAAATAATAACAATAATAACATCCAGTACACAAATAAAGCATTTGTGATTGTTCATTAATTATAATAATTAGCTCTAAAGTTCAAAACAGACACAGCTAGTTTTGTTCAGAGTAGCAGAGGATCCTATTTACACTCATAGGGTAGAACTCCCATTTAATGTCACAATATTTAATACTTTCCAGTCTTTAAAATTTTTTTACTGGCCTCTTTTTGCTTCACTAACGTTAGTACTTGAACTTTTTTTTTTCAAACCCAAACACGATATTCTAACTAATTCAAAATTAAACTAAATTTGTAAGTATAATACCATTTTGTCAAATAGTATCTAAAATAAGTTTTGCTGCCTATAACTTTAATCAATTAAATGCATTTTCAACAGTGCTTTTTTTTTTTTTTTTGACTGAGGTATTTAAGGTTTTTTCACTTATTTTCTCTCATAACTCCTGCAAATACAGGTTCTACTATAAATTCATTTCAACATCCAATAAAATTGTCATTTTATTCCTTATATATCTATACCTTTTTTCTTTCCTTTTCAAAGTTAACACCTATGTAGCATTTTATTTACCAGTATCAACACAATGCTGCTTGAGAGTTAGTTTTACTTCAGTTTTATTGGAAAAGATAACATACATCTAAGTTTTAGAGAACAATGAAATTAAAAGGACAAAAATTTAATTTTTAACCTGTGAAAAGGCAGCAAACCTTGAATAAAGCAAATTAATTATATATGTTTCTTAATCAAAAGTAGTTTATACAAGTTAAAAAGGAACAACTATACAAACTAAGAAAAAAAACCTACAAGATAAAGCCATCCCTTCTGTTAGAATATTTTTAAAGGAAGGATAGGGAGTGAATAGTTTTGTTTTTTATTGTTTCTTTTTTATTTTTAGATTTGAATAGTGACTTTTTTATTTTGCCAGTTCTTTCATCTATCTAAGCATTTTATCAAACATATGCAGAACAGTTTAAATTATTTAAAACTAGAAAAGTTTCATAATATCTTGAACATCTGATCATTTTTTTGAAGGTATTCTGCATGGTGATGAAAACTGGCATTGGGACTGAATACCCAGTGTTTTGATTCTGTGTACATGCAATGGCCAATGACTAAAGTCTGGACAGTTGATACTACAATAGACCTGAGGCCTCAGCGCTCAAGCTAGTTTCAAGCGCCCCCCCCCCCTTTTCACTTCAAAGTCTGGATGGTTGCTGTCGTATTTGCTCTTTTCATAAGTGACCTAACTTTGTCTTTCTGCTGTAAAAAAGGCTCAATTTGTATGGGAGTAAGGGAGCTAAATTCTCTTTTCTTACTGGACAGCATTTAAACAATTTACATATGACTATAAATTCTGAAACTTTTGTATATTTTCTTAGTAGTTAAGCCGTGAGTGTACCTTATATACATACATTCTAGTTTTAAAATTTCAGAGTTGAAGATAAACTTAGGATAAGACAGCAAACATTTGGCAAGAAGTAACAATATATTAATTCAAATTTGATGGTCTTAAGACAGATTCTTATTTTGGAAGACCTTAGTTGTTTTCTTTTATATTCATTAATGTAACATTTTTCAGAAACTAAATAAGTAGATAACTCTGGTTTTACAAAGATACTTAATGTCTTTTCTAAACTATGCAATGTTTGATGATGATTATAAGTAAAATTGACTTACATGCAATAACAAAGCTGCGATAAGAAAAGACAGCCCTTGACAATAACCAACTTCTGGATCATATATTGAATATGCCTGTAAGAATAATATTTGTTACACATTGTCAATGAAAATACACTAGAAAATAAGAAACCTCTCTCTGATTAAAAAAAAAAAAAAAATACAAATGATGAAAGCTAATAGCAAATTAGTAGAAAAATAAATTTTGATCCTTAACTAGGCTTTCTTCAAATCTACCGATTTCTAATGATTTTGCACACTTTTTTCCCTCTCTTTCTTTCTAATGGGCCTACTATTTTTAGATGTTTTAGCCTTATACAAGCTAAGTGACTCCCAATATGACATCCAGACTTTCATGTCGCCACCATTAAGGCCAGCTGTCAGCAGCACAAAGAATTTTGAAGCCAAGTTTTCCCACCAGATGGAGGGACCGGAGCTCCCTCTGATGCAAAACAGTGCTAGAGAATTAAATTTTGTCAAGGATATTCAAAGCCAAACAAATATTCAAAGGAACTTTTACATGCTGCATAATTACACCACATGGGCATCGCCAATTTTTTAGATCTCAAAAATCCACAGACTTGCTACTTGGACCCGGGGACCAAAGGCATACAATGTCAACGTATCACCACTATGCCGACTAATTTTGCACACTAGAAATAAGCCTTTAGCGTGCAAATTATTGATTGGGGGAACCCTGGAAAGCAATCTTGTGAAGGCAAACAAATAAGAAGTTTACAAAACAAGTCAAAATACTTCAGCTTGTTTCCACGGTAACAGACACATCAATTGCTACACAAAACAATCTACAAATACTGAAGATATGTTAGATTCTTGTTTCATTACATGAACTTTGTAAAGAGCATGGACTTGACTCTTACAAAATGCAGTTGAGATTTGAAGATTTCTATTTCTATTGAAATATTTGTTTTTGCTCAGTAAGGTATATATCTATATTATTTAAATAATGTTTCTTGAAGTCTTTAACATTAATTGCATTCTGTAAAAGCAGGGTCTATGTTCTTCATAAAGTTCATGCAATGAATCCAGAATGTAACATATTTGGAGCATTTGTAGGACGTTTTGTGCAACAAAAGCAAAATCTATGAAACGGAATTGCCCTTCGTATTTTTTTTAACACAGAAGCAATCTTTTTGCATAAAAGTATCAATAAGCAAGATATTTTTTAAAGTAGAAATAAACATAAGTGTATAAAGTACATACTTTGCAAATTTTCAGTAATGACTCTTGACCTGTTCCATTCTTTTCATTGAAAAGTTCATGAGCAGGGAATGTTCTATTGATGTCTCGCATTATTATATTTTCAAAGGAAGAATCCTAAAGAACAAAGTATGAAAAAACAGTTGTAACAATCAATAATTAAGTACTATAACAGTGCAGACATAATCCATCAGGTACTAAAGTCACTGGGTTCGACTTGTAATCTTATTACATTCGTGCTGAACAATATGCACTGACTGTACACCATAAATGTAAACAAAATCACATTACTACTTCATCTAATCACATACCAGGATTGAACTGTACCATTGTGATAAGATAATCTCATTCTTATTAGATTAAATTATTCTAGTTACAAAATTTTTTTATTACTTGATCAGGCACTGGCCAGTATGTATCAAACTTTAGTTCCAACAATATGAAATGACTAAATAAGAAGCTAATTAAAGCCTTTCTCCAAAAGCCTTTTAAAGCACATGTGTGAAAAAAATAATGGTATTGCAAGTTTTCTTCAGTTAGTAAAAAATAAGCACAAAAAATTGTGCAATTTTTTATTGCAAATAAATAAATAAATAAAAGATTTAAAGTACTTTTTTTTCTTGTCTCTCTCATATTTGAATATAAATTTAATTCTTTATTCACGGGTGAGCTAGGCAAAATAATTGTTTGAAGAAAATTTTCCAGTTAGGATTTGTATTCGCAGAAAGCTTTTCATTTTATCTAAGTCTATTTATATAACTTACTAGCTGTGTTGCTCAAATTTGTCTACCTTGAAAATAAAATGCATGGCAAGTGAAACGTGTTCAACAGTCAGGCTTTGAAAAAAAATGTAAAGTTTTCCAACAGATCACGGAAAAATAATCAAAAGGGGGAAAAACTTCAAATCTCCCAAATAAGCAAGAATAAGTAAAAGCAAGAATTTTATTTGTTCACACTCAAGAAAAAAATGGTAGCAGATTTTTTTTTCTCAATTTCATTCATGATAATTAAAACTGAGTTAATGGCAGACTATAAATTTCTGACTTAAAATTAATTTTTCTTTACTTAAAAATGCTTATAACTTTTATGTTGGTGATTTTAGGGACTTTGTGGTCTCAATTCCAGAAGAAAAAAATCTTCCAAATGGGTATTTTTTGGGGGGGTTTTGAATGACATTAAAATTGAACTGTTCAGATACTTATTTTCTGGTAGAAAGAGCCATTTATTTCCATTTTTGGGTCCTAAAACTAAATTTAGTAAAACCGTCTACGTTCCTTTAGGGGTGCCCAAGTACCTACCCTGCCAAATTTGGTCAAGATTGAGAGTAAACTGTATTTGTATATAGAACATACATACACACAAAAATATTCTGTTTTGTTTACATAGATTAGTTAATTAGGGGGTGTAGTAAATGATCAAACACCAAAGGGAGCTGTAACATGCCTAAAGAGGTCTAATAAGGTTAAAAAAATGTATTTAAATGGTCGTAGACAGGTTTTCAAAGCTCTTATGACAAAAACATTTGAAAGAAACATAGAGAATCCAACTTTGCGCAAATTCCCTTATCACAGAGGAGTCTCAACTTTATTTACCACAACAAACTACTGCATTAGGTTCAGTTAACAAAATAGTGCAATCATTTAACAATCTTTACATGGCATGAGACACATTTGTGTTACTGTATGCTAAGCAATACGATCCTTTTATGCACTTCTATCAAATCACGATGATCAGACAGACAACTTGGAAGGGGAAAAAATGTCCTTGAATACACTACTTCTATCATACTGTCATCAGATAAAAATTAATTAAAAGTAATAAAAATCATGTATCTACTATTATGCAGCATTACAAAAAAAAAACTCTTTCTAGTCATAATTTTGCTTGTGCAATAGACCCTCCTTTAATGTAGGTTTATTTTACGAGGTTTCAATTATATGCAGTTTAAGATTGGACACTTTTATTTTATTTTACGCGGATGTGTTTCGTTTTCACGCGGATGCGGCAATGCAAACAGATACAATTTTCCCCTCTTTCAAAATCCAAACTCCTAAACATTGCAGATTACACGTAATAGATTGCATTTTGGCGTGCCAATAATGGAGCTTGGGCCACTGGAGACATTTTATGCGATGGGTTCCAGAGCTCTTTCCAGAAGTAAAGTTATTAGAGTCACACATTTCGGAACTCAATGGAAGAAGCGCTTTTAGGAGTGACAAAGGAGGCCAAAACCAACGAGGATACCGAAGTCGGTGAAGCACAACCAAAAACGATCACATTGAAAATTTTGAGCCATCCCTAGACAATAGAAATGATCTTTCTGATTTGTTAGCGAAGGAAGATTCTATCATGGAAATGACGCAAGTGATCAGGGATGCGTTAATGCTCTACAAAGAACTACAGAGAAAAGTTCTTAATGACTGCCAAAAGACTATCATGGCCAGCTCCTCTTTAGAAACAGGACACAAAATTAATTTGTTTTCTTTATGCATGTTGTGCAAACAAATCGATAAGAACACATTAAACTTATTATACAATTAGTTATCAATAGAATAAAGTGTTTTTTTAAATCTATGGAACCTAACTCCAATTTTAACAATAATATTAAGTCATAATTTACGTGGTTTTGATTTACGGGGCATTTCCAAGGAATATAACCCCCGCGTAAAACGAGGTTCTACTATATAAACCGTTGAACCTCCATATATCGAACTTCCACATATTAAAATTTTCTATATGTCGAAATCCCAGCAAATTTCTATGTTCATTGCATAGAAAAATTGTTTCTATATTTCGAAAAAAATCTCTATATATCGAATTTTTTTCGAGATAATCGTAGATTTTTCTTCCACTTTAGACTGTTTGTCTTATGAAAAATGAAGGTTAGAGGAGAAAATTATGTTCACTAAAGGTTGCTACGGAACTCATAAGGAATTTGGGGTTGAAGGGTGTGTAGTTAAGTCATTGTTCTGTTTTGAAGTTCTTAAATTCCCTCAAGTTTATTTTAAATTTTAGTTGTAACCACTGTAAAATCATTTTAAAGTTATCCCTTTTTTCTATTGATTATCATTCCTAGTCTTCTTAGCTTCAGTAAAAATCATTCAAGTTAAGTAGATTGATTTTTTACTTTTCTTTCGATCACATTGTTAAAACAAAAATCCCCTAATGTCTCGATCAAGTTAAATTGCCGAAAAATATGAAGATGTATGTTGGCGTAAAAATGTAATTTTTATTAATTTTTTAATCATTGACTTCCATTTAATCCGATGCTCGTATAAATTATAAATTGAGTTTCATACACGAAAATTAGCTTTTATTTCAATGTTTTAGGATATTTTTATGATAAAATAAGATTGTTTCCATATATCAAAATTTCTATATCTTGAATTTTTTACTGGAAATTTGCTACTTCGATATATGGAGGTCCGACTGTATTTTTTTAAAATATGTCTTAAAAATAAGTAAGTTTTGCTCAGACTAAAACATACCTTGTTGCTAAGAGACTTGTAAGTATCAACGATTTGCTTGTGATCGTGACATCCAGCAAGCAGCTGCCAAACTTCACCCCTCAATGCTTCCGGGATGCCCCGCCTCACGAGATTCCTCAAGTTTTTGGGTCGTTGGGATAAATTCTGCCTCCACTTCAATAATGCTTCGGACCAGCCTTCCAGTTCAGTTTCCGTACAGTCTTTGCTCACTTCTCCAGTACCGCTCAATAAAGGCTCATCATTATCTAATAAATACAGGGGGGGGGGGTAAAGTTTTAATAATTCACAATAGAGTCATACAATGTACCATATTACCCCGCATTATCCGGCATGCCGCAAAATTCCGGGGTCACCAGATTTTCAATAATACTTGCCAGGTCCTTTCCGGCATGCCGGAAAAATCGAGGTTGTGAAAAAATAATAAATACTTTAAAAAAACATATGTTCGGTTTAAAAATGAATATAAGCTCTATACACATCTCATTAGTATTAATAAACAGTTTGATTTCGTAAAAACATTTACAAACAATGTCATTTGTTATTTTAACAAGAAAAATATTGTTTAATAATGAATAATTTTATAAAAAATCAATTAAAGCTAAATAAGCAAACAATTAAGTAGTAAATTACCACCCCTAAACCAGTGCTAAAGAATTTTAATCAGGGTTGGCAAAAACCAGGGTTTTTCTACAAAAACCCAACCCACCCGGGTTTTTGTGGGTTTTTGTGGGCTTTTGTGGTTTTAAGTTTTATTTCTCTATACAGGTACTGTTACATGGTATTTGTATTCATTACTGAAAAAATATATTCATCTAGTTAAATTTCTGAATCACATTTGATTAGTATCAATGTATTACTTATTAATATTATCAATAATTTTAATTATTACATACATTAACAATAATATTAATGATTTCAATTATTAAAATTAATTCTAAAGTTAAACTAATTTTTTGTTACTGCAAACATTTTAGAATATGTTTTAGTAGCCATAATAAATAGTTTTTGTAGTTACAATAATAATTAAAACCATTTTTAAAGCAGTAATGCAAAATAAATTAGATCCAGAACCAGAACTTGCCTAATTAAAAAAATGTTTAGTTCTTGATCAAAGCACTAGATGGCATGACTGTTTCTAGTGGAAAGGTCAAGAACAAGACACTGGTCATCCAATCAGAGATTATTGCTGAGGCTGACCAATGAAAATAATCTTTAGCCATTTCTTGGTTGAATGTACACAATAGCAGTAGCACATGGTTTTAAATCAAAAGTTAGGTTAGTATTCCCTTTTTTCCTCTTGTCTTAAATTTCATGCTTTAAGTTAAGTTATTCAAAATGTCAAATAATGGTGGAGGTAGGAAAGTAGCTACTGAATGGTCTGAAGTTTTAAATTTAGAGAATGACACAAGAGTAATGTGCAAATATTGCAAAGAAAAGATATCCAGGAAAGTTGAAAGGGTGAGAAATCACTTGAAAAAGTGCATGGCCAGAGAAAGGCAGCAACATGGAGCACATAATGCAGATATTAGCTCTATTGATGATCAAAATGGATCTGCTCCTGATTCTTCTGATGCTGATTGTATTGTTTCTGCTGAATTTTTGAATCCCATTCAGAAAAAACCACGTATTCAAGGTTCAATGACCAACTTTGTACTGAAAACTTCAAAAGAAGAACAATGCATTATTGATAGAAAAGTTGCTGCATTTTTCTACTCTGCCAATGTTCCCTTTAGTGTGGTTGAAAGTCCCGAATTCATTGACATGGTAGCTGCATTAAGACCAGGGTACTCTTTGCCTAACCATAAACAGTTAGGAGGGACTTTGCTTAATGAAGCATCAGAAAAAATCGAACAAAAGATGAAGGAAGAAATGGCTGGAGCTTCTATCACTGTTATACAAGATGGATGGTCAAGCATAAAAAATGATCCTATCATTGGTTCGAGCTTACATACAGGTAAGAATACCTATCTTTTAAATATTGTAGACGCGGGATCTAAAAAAAAAACTGCTGAATGTTGTGCAGAAATTGCTTTGAAGTCCATCGAAGAATGCAAGTCAAAATTTGGAAAAGATGTTTTTGCTGTGTGCACAGACAATGAATCAAAAATGGAAAAAATGAGAGATATTGTTAAGGAACACCATCCTAATGTACTCACGTTTGGTTGCTCTTCAAATTTTTTAAACTTAGTGGCGAAAGAAATTTCACCTACAAACAGTTTGAACCAAGTCATTGAGGTACAAAAATATTTCCGTAATCATCATCAACCGCATGGATGGCTCAAAGATTATGATTGTTTGATGCCTCAAATACCTAATACTACTCGCTGGAATTCACACAAAGAGTGCATTTCAAGCTTTTTGAAAAACTATCATAAATATGTGACAATTGCATCTGAGCACCAAAATGACTTTGAGAAACGAATTTCAAAAATATTGGATAATGTTGTAATTTACAAGGAGTGCTTAAATTTAGACAAGCAGCTCACGGCCATATCCTCAGCTCTTGATGAACTCCAAAAAGACTCGACTACACTGTCACGTTCTGTGGAAATTTGGAAAAATTTGATGGAGTCGGATGATTTAAAACCGCACAAAGAAGTTATAAAAAAACGGTACAAACAGATAACTGGCCCTGAGCACTTTTTGGCCAATATAATGGATGCAAAGTATAGAGGGGAAAGACTTGATTCAGAGGAAGAGGAAGAAGCTGAAGCATGGGTAATGCAGTACCATGCAGAGTGGTTACCTGCAATAATGGCTTTTAAAATTAAAGACACAGACTATTTTCCTAAATCACTTTTCTCAGAAAATATTGTGTCACAGTTTTCAGCTGCAAAATGGTGGGAAATTCTGAAACATAAAGTACAAAAGAACAACAAGGTAGATTCTGATTTTTTACATTTTTTCCAATCCCTCCACTCTGTTCCATCTAGCTCTGCTTCCATTGAAAGGATCTTCTCTACATTTGGATTTGTATGGTCTAAGTTGCGGAACAGACTAAGCTCAGAACAATGTGAAAAATTAGTTAAGATTTACAAATATTATCACAAAAATAAAAGTGAAATTGATTTTGATTGGTAAACTGTAACAATTAGTTACAATTATTTTAAATGTATTACTCTGTAAATTATTTGAAATATATTTTGCATTCAATATTTTTATTTTGTCATCATTTGACTTCTGAGTTTAATCAAAACTATCACCAAGCATTAATTTAGCATTTTTTTTCATTAACAAGAAGTTAATCAATGGTTCATTTTTAAAATTTGTTTTACAATTTGAAATTTGCTATCAAAAAATAAATAATTAAGTATTAGTAACAATAAGTAGTAGCATAAATAGAAAAGTTTTCTGAATAATGATTTCAAAATTGAAAATTTAAGATTTTTTTTCTCCTGAATTTTTAAATGTGAAAGTACTAATTGTATGTAATTATACAATTCTACATTCAAAGAATTATTAAGTAATACAAGTAATTAAAATTAGTTAATAACATTTGTGATTCCTTCAAAGTGGAAAAAAATGGTTATTGAGAAGGGTCAAGACTCTGCATTTGACAAAAAGCATTGGTTATTATATTGACAAGAAATTTTTAATAATGAAACTGATTCAATAAATTAATAAATATTCAGGAGATAAATTACTTCAAATACACCTGATTTCATATTTTCATTTACTAGTGATTTATAGATAATTTGGATAAAATATATAACTTTTGAAATGTATATGTTTTACTAACTCAGAAATTATCTTTAACAAAAACCCACTTTTCACAAAAACCCGGGTGGGTTTTTGTTGGTGGACCCGCCCAGAAAAACCCGGGCGGGTTTTTCTGAGCTGGGTCCACTTTGCCAACCCTGATTTTAATAGCTATTCAATAAATAAAAAATTAAACTTGCTTATTTAAAAGGAACCTAAAATAATTTATTTAAAAAAATTATGAACAAATCACAGTAACGTTTGCAGTAACATATAATTAAATCCATTCATAATGACCTATCATAAATTACAAGCACATATTATATGCAATACACATTTTTTTGAAAGAAGGTTACTTTCGGGATTTATTTACTTTTTCCTTACAAAGGTTTGCTTTCTAATTGGAACTGAATGGGGAAATTTACTTTTGTTTTGCTGCAAAATAAACCTCAATTATCCGGCATGCCGGAAAATTCAAATTTCCCGCCATGCTGGTCAGCCTTGCTTTGTCCCAGCACGCCGGATAATGCAGGGTAATATGGTAAATAAACCCAAAAGTGATGATCAGAAACAGACTCCGGGTCAAGCTAAGCTGATCCTAGTCAAGTTATTAGTGATCAGCAAAGATCAATGACCCTCTTAAAAATATCTTCCCCCCTGCTCATAACAGCCGCTTCCGGTAAGCTGTTCCAAGTGCCTACAATCTTACTGATGTATTATTTCCCCCTAATTTAAAGATTAGCCTGATATTTGAATAGCTTAAAAATAATGACCTCTGGTTCTGTGTTCTGTGCAAAAAATTATCACATCAGTATATCCTTCATTTCGATGAATTTAAAAAACTGAATCATGTACCCTCCGACTCTCTTAACTCAAGACTAAAAGTATTAAGCCAAGTCTAATATTATAATCTAAATCTGAAAGTAGTGCCATAGAAAATTAAAGGGGTTTTTCTTTTCTTTTTTGCATTTTTGTTGTCAACTGTACCATAGCTGTGTTGAGCAAGCTCACTTAGTTGGTTTGTGCTGAAAATAACGTTCCTTGTAACTATACACTTGATTACATCATACATTTCCCAACTTACTCTTTAAATTCTTGATTTTTGATTCCCCAACAAAAAATTAATTATTGAATACCGTTTAACAAAAAAAAAAAAATATGTGCATACTTCATCATTGTTATTTTTTATCAACTGATGCTTGAAGTAATGTGTTTTTTTTTTTTTTTCAAATTTATTTTTTCCATTTTGAATAAATATACACATGTATGCAATGTTGCATTATTGTTTTTTTTCATGTGTCAAAATCTTTCTCCTTTATCAAAGTACTTTCAGATAACCTTATAATTATTATAAAGAATAAAAGTCTCGGATTAAGTGGCTACTAATGATTAAAAAACTACATTTAAATTAAAACTGCTCCTAAATTTGCCTGTGGATCACAGTACCCCCTAATATTTTTAATTTTTCATGTCTTCTTAATGTAATATAATTGTATCAACAATAATATGAAAATTAGACCTAAGAAACTGGATGAAATTTTTAAACTGGTTTCGGAAAATTACGAATGTGGATAAAAATAAATCGTCTCTCAGAAATAAATTATTAACCATTTTTAAAGTCGAAATTATAAGAGAAAAAAAAATGGAAAATTTGTAGTGTTTAAAATAATCATTAGATTATCAATCAGTAATCAGCTAATCAGGGTTCATACTCTATTTGGATGAAAAAATTCCATGACTTTTCCAGGACTTTTTCATGACCTTGTTATATGAAGAGAATAGTACTATTTAATATCAAAATTGCCTTTTTTTTTTTTTTTGGAAATGAGCATTAGCAAAACTTCTATGTGAATGCCACTGAATTGAAAAAATAACTGAATAATTCTTACCTGTTTTCTTCATATAAGTTTAAGTTAAGTAAAACTACAGTGAATGATGCTTAAATGTCGACTATTTTTTTTTATAAACAGGCAGAATGATAATGATTGGGGAAAAGGTTGAATGAAACATTACTAAGTTTCAATAAATTTGCTTCAAAAGTTGCCTTTTAGTGTCAACTTGACAGTTTTTTGGTTCTTGAAAATAAAGCCACAATCTTTATTAATTCATGTTTCTAAACCAGATATTTATTTTAAAAAAGTAAAAATAAAAATATTTCATAGTAAATAAATCTTTTGATTTAAATGTACTTGTTTACTTATTTGTACATTTTCAAATGCATATAAATTAATAGCTTCAGAAATTCCAGAACATGTTTGAATAATGACACTGAAGGTACCAGTGGGTCTCATGGATGAATTTTGCGGGCCGTATATTGGGCACTACTGTTTTTGAGCATTAGAATTCCCCTATTTCTGTATTCTATCGCATGACTAAAGATTGTCCAAAACATTCAACAAATTGAGATAAACTCTGATAAATTTAAAAATAAAGATTTTGGAGTGATGGAAACGAACTTGGATGCAATGTTTTTTGAGATCGTTCAATTTTCTAGTTTAAATAGTTTTCATGGTGCAATACTAAATCACTCAAGATTTCTAATGCTCTTTTTATCTACTGTTACTTTTTTCCAGAACATTTTTCCATGACTGAAAATAAATTTCCATGACTTAGACTGAAAATTTCAATTTTCCATGACTTTTCCAGATCTGAAATTTGCTTATTTTTTTTCCCATGACTTTCCAGGATTTCCATGACCCGTTTGAACCCTGGCCAATCTGCTTATCAGCGCATTCTGAATTAGAAGCTTTGAAATTAATTAATTTTACTTCATAATGTTAAGCATAAACTGAAATTATGTTCTGTTTTCTAAGCATCAACAGTCTTGTCCCGCATGCAAAGCTTAGTTTCTCTTTCCTCTTTCAAAAAAAAAAAAAAAAAAAAAAAAAAAAACAGCACATAACATTCTTCATGCTTTTCTACCTTTCTTCAAACACATTTGAAAACAAAGTTTTAAAAAATCTTACCAGATGGGGAGTCGACGTCTTCCGGACTGGATGGCGTTGGCACATTTGTGGCTTTGGAATCGGCTTTTGTTATGTTCAAACTGAGAGATGCCTTCTTGTTTTGCAGTTTGGTGGTGCTAGTTACACTTACAACTTGCATTGCATGATCGCCAGAATCCAGCTCCATCTGAAGAGAAAACATATTACAATCTAAATGTAATACATCCTCGCTGAGTATTACAACTAGGTAAGGGGTAGTCCACAAACGAGGTAGGGACAGGGTTGGTACTCAACTTCAGAAATAAAATGAAGGAGTTTTAGAGGAATTTTGAAGGAGTACTAATGGGCAATCCTTAAATGATGTTGCACTTTTTTTCCAACATGTTTGACCTCCTTCCCCAACTTTGTCAAAGTGTCACACTTTGTCTTACTCCTCCTCTTGTCACATGTCATATTTTTTCTAAACATATTGTTATAATAACCGTGTGATGTTACATTTTGTCACCCTCTCTCTTCTCCTTGTCACAATATCATGAGCCCGTCTCCTCCGCAAGGCATGACATTGCTTGTGGATGACCCATTTTACAATATCATAACTGCGATTTGCTAAACAATTGTTTTTTTTTTAAACACAACTACTTAACTACATCTGCTTATGTATTTTTAAATCTTTAAATAATAATTAGACAAACTGACTTTTGCAGCCGAGAGTGTGGTGGAGGGAAAAGCAATAATCATAAAACTTGGAAAAAATAGCCAAACACCATTTGAGCATGGTTTACTTCACTTAAGAAATGTCTTAGTCAACTAATAATATTTTCACATTCAACTTTTACGACTTCTATGCTCAATTTGCAAATCACATCTTTATGTAAAAATAAATTTTCGAAATTACCACATTAAAATTGCCCGTATACAGTCTCCCTTGCAACAAAGTTAAGTTGCAAATCGAAGTATTTTAAGTTACTGTCATAGAGGAAGACAGTGTTGTCTTGAACTCAAAAAGAAAAGAAGGAGTTTAAACCAAAATGAAGGAGTTTGAAGGGCCCTTCAAAAAATTTTTCTAAATGAAGGAGTATTGGAGGAGTTTTGAAGGAGCGTACGAGCCCTGAGGGAGAAGCAAAAGGATGCAAGTGGACATTTTAAAGTCTTGAGTAAAACTCGCTTGAATTTCCAGTCTTAGGTAGGCTTTCATTGAAATGTTTTTATAAATTACTAGCAAAAATACCCAGCGTTGCCTGGGTTAGCAATAATTATGAGAAACAATCGTTACTTGCATTTGTTTTCTGTTTTAGGTCAAAGAACTTAAAACACACCTTTTTGACGTGATTTAAAATCTAGCTTATTCCTTACTCATAAAACTAAAGTAGCAGTAAGTAAAAAGAGCAAAATAGTACTCATTTAGAAACGAAAACACAAAATATAAGCGTATACAAATTTGAAAAATTTCCGAAATATGAAATTAAACTTCACATGTTTAAAAAGATTTATCAGTTAATACTTATTATTTTTTTTTTTACATGGAGTCTTACCTTCTCTGTATGTATATTGAAGAACGAACTGTTTAAAAAAATGTAGCCACGCGCACCTGATCCCCTTAAACTTGCTTTAGTTATTTCGGAAAATTTTAATTATTGTGGGTTCTTGGTGCGATTTAAAATGTTACCGAATTTTCGGGAATCGTTTTGGGATACCTTGGATAATGCTTCCCCTCCTTACTTTGTAAAACCGTATGTTACTAATTTTTGTTAAAGAGATATTTTCGCCATATGCTAAGATACTTTTAGTCACCATAAAATGGCGCTAAACAATTTCATCCGAAATGTTTCCAAAATAAGTAGTAAAATTTGGCGATGGTTTGAATTTGTGCACAAAATCACGTAAATGGAAGTTTTTGTGCTGTTTATGGATTTGCCTAATTTAGTTGCTGGATTATTTTACAGTAAAAAAGTTTTTAAAGATTCTTTGATTGACGATATTTTGTTTACATGGTGAAAGCTGACAAATATTATTACGTAGTCTTTGACTTCAAAAACCGCGACAGTTGAAAAAACTGCCAAATGCGTCAGCTACGGAAATCTTTCTGCATAAATTTTGGCGAGGTTTCTGCTGTTAGATTGGATAATGATTAAAAAATCCAATCAGCACAAATAATTTTAAAAAATCCATTAATTACACTAAAGTTCCGTTTAAATGGAAAATAATCAACCAAATCTAGTTATTATTAGCCAATCTTGGGGAAAAAATGTTACTTTAAGATTTGACTTGAGAAAAGCCTCAAACAGTCAGACGAAACACAAACCATTCAACAATTCTAACTATGAACTGGGAGTTGAGATGACACACTAAATAATCAATTGGGTTGAGGAAAGCCTTCGAACACGGAAAAAAAAGGCTCACAACTCGTTTTTCATACAACTTAGAACTTTCTAACAGATGCCATCTTCAGCAGAAAAATAAGTGCTTTCGATGGACACATAATTTTAATATGTGCACATATTTTTTAACCGTCATATTGGGGCATTTATGCAAAAATTTGGGCAGATTAGAATAAAAAAGGAACTATCAATCGGATTTTTATCGAACTGGTCTACAAACCTTCCCAGTACCAAAAAGAACAAACGGTGAAAGTTTCAGCCAAATCTGCCGGGTAGTTTCCGAGATCTTAGGGAACAAATTTACCAAACTCCATTTTTATATATATAGATATCGTATAGCAGCACCCACCAGGGCTACTAGTACCATCTCTTTCCCTTAAGACAGAGAGGGCTTCACCTACCATGTGTACTGGTTATCTCCAAATTTTAAATTTTGTCACTTACATCCCTTTGCTTCTCACTGCCTCAAATGATGTCAAATTTTGAGGAGGGGAGAGAGGTTTGTGATATTCTGACAAGGGGGAAGGGAACAAGCGACATCATGTATTTTTAAAAATAATATGACTAGGTAATATAATGTAACATGTAACAAGGGAGGGGGAGGGGGGAGGGTCGGATATGATGCAAAAAAGGCAGACATCATTTTTGAAAACTGTGCAACTTCAGAACTAGTGTAAAGTTATTAATTTTCAACAATTCTCATAGCAAAAAATAGCTTTAAAAATTATAATTTATTATGTGCACTTAGAGTACAAATTTACACCTTTTGTGTGGCAAAAGGAATATTTAAAGACTGGCAGCCTCTACCAAAGACTGAACTCCATATTTAACAAATTAACAAATAAAGAAACTAAAATTAAAAATAAATAATAAAAAAACGACTGAATCGTAACTGTATCATTAAGAAGGAAAATTGAAAATCCTTTTAAAAGCCTTACATAAAAATCAATTACAAGTATTTTATTTGTTAACAAATAGAAACTGGCAACAGATAAAAATTTTAACTCATTGCGTTTTCTTTACTTGTCGGCCAACAATGAATTTGGTTACCAATCACATTAATAAAGGCTTAGCCGTATTTAAAATCTGCTATAAAAACCGTGATTATTTGATGGAAGTTCCAAACACATTCTATCAGACACAGAAAAAATTACTTTTTATTTTGGTACTCCAGTTTTAAAAATGTTTTCACGGCAAAAATCCCGAAAAACCTTTTAAAGGTTTTTAATGAATATCTTCATTAATTAATGTCATCCAAAGACGCAAGCTAGCTAAGAACACTCTCGATCAACTCACCTTTTAATTTTTTTTTTAAATCAAAATTGGTCCATCCGTTAGGTGCTAGAGTGCCACAGACAGACACACACACGTCAAACTTATAACCCCCCTTCCTACGACATTACCCCACATTATCCGGTATGTTGCGAAATTTGGGGGTCCCTGGATTTTCAGTAACACTTTCAGTCCTTTCCGGCAAGCCGGAAAGATTGAGGTTAGGCGGAAAAAATAGTACAAAAAAATATGTGTTCTGCTTAAAAAATATAAGTTCTATACATATCTTATTAGTATTAATAAATAGTTTAATTTTGTGAAAACATTTACTAACAATGTCATTTGTTATTTTAACAAGAAAAATATTGTTTAATGACGAATAATTTTATAAAAATTAATTTAAGCAATAAGTTACCACCCCTAAACCAGTGCTAAAGAATAGACCATAGCTATTCAATAAATAAAAATTAAACTTACCTCCCTAAAAGGAACATAAAATAATTTATTTGCAAAACTTATGAACAAATTGCAGTAACGATGATTGCTTCTAAATTAATTACTTTATTGACATATCATTAAATCCATTAATAATGACCTACTATAAATAACAAGCACATATTATAAGCAATACACATTTTTTTTTTTCTTTTTGAAAGAAGGTTACTTTTGGGATTTATTATTATTTTTTTTAAACAGTGGTTTGCTTTCTGAATGGAACTGAGTGGGGAAATTAACTTTCGTTTTCTTGCAACATAAACCTCAAATTGGCCGACATGCCGGAAAATTCGAATTTTCCGGTATGCTGGTTAACCTTGCTTTTTTCCGGCATGCCGGATAATGCGGGGTAATACGGTATGTGTGTTAGGGGTTTAAAACAACTGAGGCAGTAAGAGACATAGGAAAGTAAGTGCCAAAGTTGAAAAAAAATTGAGATAGCCAGTACAAATGGTAGCAGAACAGGATATGGTAATGTAGTTCTCGTAGAAGCTGATATACAGCATGATTCAAATTTTCAATGAAAGCAAACGTGGGATCAGAACTGTAAACGTGTTTTACTCATAATTTTAAAAAGTTCACTTAGATCCCTTTGTTTCTCACCGTCTCAACACACTGAATTTACATTATCATAATTTTTAAATTTTCTGAGGTTTTTTTCTTCCCGTTTAAGTGAGGGCAACCAATTTAATAATGATTTTATTTTTCCAGTAACTTACTTCTTTTACTCTTAAATAAAAGTTCTCCAACAAAGTTTTCTTCGAGAAGTACCAAAAGCGTTCCGTCGGAGGAAATATTTTTGCCTTTGTTTCGATAACGAACCTCACCGGCTCCTGTATTCCTGCTATGACAAGGTCAGCGGCTATGGTCATATACACCCTAGTGTCTGCAAATAATAAAATACAGAACATTTGGATAAATACAATAATGAAAAAAAAAATGCTTTGAAATAGTTAAAGAGCCAATAAGTTACGTAAAGGCTAAATTTTCAATTAAAAAAAAAACTGTATCGCTTGTTATTTTTTCTTTTTTTAAATTACCTTTTGGAGTCTCAGTATTCAATACTTCAAACACTTCTTCATTGGGATCCCACAAACCAGTGACTGTATATACATCTTTTTCCCCGGGTGTTCTCACAAACGATACCTAAAATAGTTCAAAGGATAGCGGCAGTTAGAAAATATTGAATACATTTCAACTTTACATATTATACACAGTAAGAGTATTCACAAAAATGATCTGTTCTTTCTTTTTTAGGTACAGTCATTTAAGGTATTTTTGAGCTGGTCTGGTTTTTACAGAATCCCACAGCACTGAAAGGTCAGAAATACTTTGAGTAGGACAGGCATGCTGTGGTAGTTTAAGAGTACAAAAGTTTTTTCTAGGGAAATACAAGCAATGGAAAAATTAATTTTAGATAACAAAATCAACATTAGAGACGTACCGAGTATCACTTTGGCCGAGTAGCCGAGTACTCGGTCGAGTACTCAGTACTCGGCCGAGTTACCAAGTACCAATTATGTTTTGAAAAGGACCACAGACACACATGTGATGAATTTTGATCTTATTGGAATAGTAATATAGACCTCCTTGTCCATATAATAGTTTTTAAAACTAAATTCCTGCTGAAATTTAACTATGCATTATTTAAAAATTTTGTTTATGTCAAAAATTTTACAAAAAGAATATTTTTAAAATTAAAAATAAATAAATAAAAGGTATAATTAATCAAGTTGGAATTAAAACAAATTATACCAATCTATTATAGTTCTAGTTGGTCAAACTTAAATAATTTTTAAAAGCAAATAAAACAAATGTGCAGGAACACTGCAGACACGCATTTCTGTGTTACAAGGAACCTCTTTTTCAGTGCATAAAATGTGAGCTAAAGGATGTAAAGACATTCGACAAAAAAATCCGACTTTTGTCGGATGCCTTTAAAACGACGAGCTCACATTTTGTGCATTGAAAAAGGAATTCCTTGTAATGCTAAAACACGTGTCTGCACTGTGCTTTTAATGTTGTTTTATTTCCTTTTATTTTTTCAGCAAAGGTATTTTTATATTTCTTATAACTAATTTTTGCTTGTAGCAAAAATCCAATTTTAATGTAAAAATTCCATGTTTTTTATACTTACATTTTTCGTACAATTTTTAATAAATAAGTTTTATTAACTTTGGGGACATTAAAATAAAGATTTATTCCATTGAAGCATTACAAAATTTATTATTCTCAAAATTTAAATTTGACTTGTAAATGATTGCAGAATGTTTTATATGCTTGTGCTTTTTTATAAATTTTAATATCTGTCTTGGACAATATTCAATTTTTTGCAACTACTCGGTATTGGCCGAGTATCTGATCAAAATTTGGCCGAGTACAGAGTACTCGGCAAATTGGCTGAGTACCGAGTAGTTACCGAGTACTCTGTACGTTTCTAATCAACAGCATTGAAGCATATGTAAAAAATAAATAAAAGCATACTCATATTTGGGGCTGCAAGAAGCTACGTTTTCAGAAAGGAAAAAATAAAACTTTAGATTGTGATGCCAAAAAGAAGCCCCAAAAATGGCAGTTTGTTATTTTACACCGAAGAGGCTTGTATCTTAATATTTGTTATGTTACGCAAACTATGAATGTATTAAAAATAAGCTAATTTTAGGCTTTCAGTACCTAATAGGAAAAACTTTTGTTCTTTCAAACCCCTGTACAGCGCCCCCTACAGCAAGATGAAAGCATTTATGACCCTGTACTGTTTTGTGAATCTGAATCCTCTCGGTCTCAAAAGAATGGATCATTTATAGATCCATCCTACAAGCTTTTGTGGGGCACTCTATGGTGATCTCGCCACATACAGTGGCTCCCAAAAGTGTTCGTACACCTACGACTTTCAATGAAATAGGCCCTTATCCATTAGTTAGAATTAATATTTCGGAATAGGTATTTTATTATAAGATCTATGATCTATTTTTAACAAAACTACATGAAACTTTTAAATAAAACATTAAAACTTATTTTTTTAAAAATCAAAAACCAAAAAGTGCCGGAAATTTTCTCACAAAAGTCTTCTTACACTTTGAAAAAATGTCAAAAAATTAGTAAATAATCTAACTTTTTACTAAGTTATTATTTAGTAGGATATCATGCAGTAACAACAACAGCTTTTAAACGTGTGGGAATAGATTTCATTGTTTTTCTTTCTTTTTTTGTGCAATTTCTGAGTAAGTGTTCAGCCGCACTACGAGTCTTACTGTTTCTAGTTCGCTTTTCGTTTCAATGGTGTATTTTCGTAATCTAGCCTCCAGATATCTCCAAATATGTTCCATTAAGATTAAATCCAGCGATTGAGGAGATATTTCTAAGCTTAAGGTCAAATTTTGAGGCACCAAACGCGAACGTGTGCTTCTTATCGTTATCTTGATAAAAAACAAAGTTGTTTCCGATTACCAAATTTTGGGGTAATAGTTTTAAATTGCTTTTTAAAATATTTAAATGAACAGCATAATTCATTATTTCATCAAAAAATTCCAAATTTCCAAGTCCTGATGCTGATATGCACCCTCACGATAGAACACCTCCACCGTCGTGATTAACTAATCCAACTAAGTTCTTAAGATTAAGTTCCTAATTTTTTTTCTTTCATTTACAATTATACAACAATTTAACCCAAAATGTTGAATTTATTTTCGTCTATAAGTAAGACGTTGTTTCAAAACGTTTTGAGCTTATTTATCAATAATTTTACGACGGAAAATGTAAGCTTACTGTTTTTCGCACGAACAAGAAAATTTCTGCGGGAAGAGGTCCCATTTAATCTAGCTAATCATAAGAACTTGGCGAACAATTTTAGGTAAAAATTAAACGTAAAATGTTTCATTCAATTTTGCAGAAACTTTTTCAGTTCTGAAATGTGTAATTTTCATATTTTTTTTAACTGTAAACCTCCGATCACGCTTTGTTAACTTTGCCAGTTGACCTTTTCTTACCTTGTTTTCGATCCGATTCTTGTTTTTAAAGCATTTTATCAAGCACTTCACTATAGAATGGTATAAATTAACCAATTTAGAGACATTTCAAACCAATTTATGGCTACTGTGAGGGAAAAAACCAGATTTCGAATCGTGTTTGTTGTTTTTTACGCATACCTGCCATTTTAAAATAATAAGCAGAATATTAGGGAATAAATACGCAAAAAATTAAAGGCAAATGACTTCACAGTATCATTACAATGCAAAAATAATAAAAAAAAACCACATATGATCATTTTAATTATGAATTTATTCGAAACTATTTCAGTGTACGATGACTTTTGTGGCGTATTTTTTCTCTGTCTCTTCGGTTTTTGACAAATTTCAAAAATAAAATCTGGCAA
This sequence comes from Uloborus diversus, assembly GCF_026930045.1. Classification (NCBI taxonomy): domain Eukaryota; kingdom Metazoa; phylum Arthropoda; class Arachnida; order Araneae; family Uloboridae; genus Uloborus; species Uloborus diversus. The sequence continues at coordinate 266,189,057 of NC_072731.1, forward strand.
TGTTCTAAAAAAACTACTGGGTTTTATTCAGAATAGCATAGGAATGGTGTGAAAAAAAATTGGACTTCATATTCGAATTCAGTTTTGCGTTATTTTGGTTTTGCTACAAAATTTCAAGGTGTACGAACACTTTTGGGAGCCACTGTATATGTCAACGAAAGTAACTGAACGACATTCATTAGCGAGAGAGAACAACTTTATTTTCAAACATGGACGCCAGCACTAGCGATTCGAATATCATAACAGTTGCCACTCAATATGAAAACAAAAAGTAATATATATAAATTATCGTGGTTGCAGTGAGACGCCACACTTTATTACATTTGAAAGTATAGAATCATAATTGTTATAATTTTTAATTAAATAGAGCTAGCTTGAAATAGCTTATTAAGTTTTTAAATTAGGACAGCAGAAAAGTGAGGGAAGGGGATTGAGGACCAACCCACAGAACCCTTGTTTTTTAACATACATTGTCAATCCTAGCGTGGTCATTTATGTATTTAACAGAACTGCATTGATCAACCCCTCCCCAGAAGATAAATTCTGTCTGTCATAGTGTGGTGGGGATATAACGCTTGATATATTTCTATTTCTTTTCAGAGTATTTTCTTAAAGACTGTGTTTTGGAAATTAATACAGATAAAAGAAAGAAAATGTCATAAATGCTATCGGATTTACAAGTTAGTATTTTCAATAAAAGGAAATTGCTCAAACTAAACATTGTGTGGGATTTAAGAAATTATTATTTTTTTTCTGCTTAAATTTTGAGAATAAAACTTTGATGTTTCAGAAAATGAGTCTTTTACCATTTCTACTAGCTGCATATCACTGTTTCTAACATTTCTGCCTGGAGATATAAGCAGCCCAAAGCATCTAAACAAAATAAGGAAAGAAAAAAAATAACATTAAGATTTTTTTTAACAGTTTGATGAAAGTGAAAAAAAGAAAATATTTGAGGCGAAAACGAAAAGAAAGAATTGCGTACCTTTCAATAACAAGTTCTCTATTGTCTGACACTTGCTGAACAGTTAAAGTCACACTTTTTTCTAACTTTGACCTTAGTTTGAAGTAATCTTTATCTCGAGGACAGTTAGCATATCCACCCTAAGAGCAAGATACTTTTCATAACACAGAGAAAATATATTCAATTACGTATATTCTTACAATAATTATTCATTCAATACATTATTCAATCCATAAATTTATCATGATTGGTATCTTACAATCTTGTGGGTAATTCATCCTTAAAATCTAAACTAGAAATAAAAAATTCAAGAAAAAAAAAATGAAGAAAAGGATTAAATGCTTGCTACATGATAAAAAAAAATAGCAAACAAAAATAGTTTCAAAGCTGTATACTAAAACAAGCAAGCATTTTAGTTATTTAAATTTGAAGCCTCAGAAAGTGACTATCCACTTGTGGTGTGAAGTTACTGAGGTTTTAATGTATTAATGAAAATAACTACTTTCCACTAAATTATTGTTAGTAACTACAATGTAGACAAAAAATTATGAGTGCAAGAGAAATATTTCTGGACAAATTCTTCCTACAAACCCAACACAATTATTAATTTTATAAAATACTCAAAAAAATTTTTTTTTTTAAATTAAAATGAAAAATTTCATTATAATCAAGCAAAATTAATAAATACATACAAATAAAAACAGCAACTCATGTTATAACCATCAAATTTATTTATTGAAAATGCAAAATTAAACATTCCTATGTAAGAAAAATCGAGACTTTCAGCCCAACACTATAAATAAACTGAATAATCAATTTAAGCATAAATGAAGAAAAACTAAATTAAAATAAAATAAAGTAAATATACAGTAAATAGCCACTATATCAGAACCCCAAAAGCAGGATACTACTAAATTTATCACCTACATCGCAGAACTATTCTGTTCAAATATGAGGGGAAAACTCACAGACAGATTTTTTGTAGAAATTCTACAAATTTTAGCAGATATCTTCAAACTAAAAAAGTAATTTTATAGTAAGCTATTTAGAAAATCTCCTCACAATTTCTGCAGATTACTTCAAATTAGAAGTCTTAGAATTCCCGTAAGAAATGCTTATTCAGCTGAGGTCTGGCATAAAATATAGAGTTTTTGCGCCAAATGAGAGCCATTTCGAGGACCTTAGGTTTACTTCAAACTTCAAAAAATCCAGATATTAGGCAGAATTTTTGCAAAATTACATCTTTAGTTGAAAGTTACTTGAAGAAAATCTGCGTATTTTTTCAGCAGTTCTAGATTTCAGCAGAAAATGTCATCCTTGCTCACCCCTGCTTTATGCCCTTCAAGCACCCTAGAAGGCAAATCACTAAATGATTTGTTATATTAGGTAAAAAATTTCCATTCAACATCTTTGAGTAGCCATCTTTTTGGTAAGACAAAATAAAAATGTTATTTCTCCAGAATGAAACAGTTTTGCTTTCGGAATCAGGGTTTTTGAAAAAAAAAATGTTGTGTTTATACATGTACAATTACTTTTTTGGTTAATTATGTTCTTTTTACTTGAATTAATAACAACAAAATTTGCTTTGTAATATTTTGTAGCCTTAAATTACATTCTTTTCTAATAACAAAGTAATTTTCATCTCATAAGTATTCAAATCAAGAATTCAGCATTTCCTGCTATTGAGTTTTTACTGGAATTAGTTAGTTTAAAATTAACAGAGAGATAATATAAATCATATCAGAATGTGTTAGCATAACTTTTTTAGCATTTAGTTAAAAGAAGTTGAACAATAACCGAGGAAAAGATTATTATTTTTCAACATTGATCAAGAAAAATTTCTTGAGATTCTGTTCAGCATAAAAACTGATCCTTTTAACGTTGAACATTTTTTTGGGGGGGAGGAGGGGGTTTTAAACTCAGTAATTAATTCAATATCAGTTGATTAATCTTCTAAAAGGTCCACTATAGGGCAATTGTAGCATGTTTTTACATTCATTATTATGTTGAAATTTTCTGTATCAACCCCAAATTCGAAAGCATGCTAAGCTTGTGTGCAAGAGGCTAGTGCTGTTCGATTTGAGGTACTGCACTAACAATAAAAAATATAATAATAATTGTAAGCAAATTTAATCGATATATGAAAAATGTAGTTTTTGGCGTTTTATGTCGTATGGATCAACTCTTGAATTAACTTTTTTAATCTAAGGGCCCTTAAAATCTCGTTTTTGGTTTCAAATCATTATATTTGCTCTCTACTCCTTACAAAAAAATGATGTTTGTTTGTAATTCATGCTTTCATATATGCAAACGAACAGGGAATGGTCAAAACATTTCAAATCTTTGAAAAAATCTAACATTTGATGAGAAGATCAAATTTTTAGAGTTATTACAATGTCATGAATAATATTTTCGGAATTTTTACAAGTCATCCTTCTTTTTGAAAATAAATGATTACGACTGCAGTTATGCACTCTTCACACCGCAAAGTAATTTTAAAAAGCTTACTATCTAAAACTTTTTTCATCTAGAATTTTATTAGCAGTGCCCCTATTTAAAATTGATTATTTAGTTGTATCCCCTCAGAGACATTGACCAGATTTCATTTGAGGCATTTAGTAAATATCATCAACAAATAAAAAATTAAATTCTTCTCTGTATTCCTAATAGATATAAAATACAAAATTTTCAAAGCCTTTTTACGTTCAAAAAGAAAAAGTTGATAATTTAAAAAATAAAAAAAACCATAACACTTAAGGTATGGATGATGTACACTATTTAATACTTCAGTTTAGCTGCAATGTGTCTATATTATGACTGTCGGTTAACTTACACACATTTTTATTTTTCCCGCTTTTTGAGTTTCAAAAGAATTTACTACCGTGGTATGCTAGCATATATAAGAGTTGTATTTAATAGAAAAAAATGAATACTAGAGTTGATGAACATGTAAAAAAGAGTATAGCTATATATACATATATATTTAAATATGTTCTTTAATTATTAATTTAATTTTGTTTCGTTTTCATACATGATTACAATTTATTACATTCTAAAATACATTCCATTATACACACAATTAGGGGGGGGGGTGGAATACTTGATAATGTTCTGAAAGTAATTTTATAATGTATGAACATATATCTTACAGAATAATTTTGGTTAAATAGTTTTGCTTTGCAAAACATCACAGAGCATTCTGTTTTGGGGATCAGTGCAAAAATACTCATACACAGCAGCAAAGAGCTTGAGACAGTATCACTAAAATATCTATTTTTGGAATTATTTCAAAGATTTGTTTTTATTTAAGTTGATTTGCATTTTTTGTCATATAAGCATTGCTACATTACAAAAAAGATTGAGGAAAATCAATTCCCATGTGTTATATTTTGCATTAAAATTTACCTTGGAATCATCTTCCTTGAATTCCAATGTTCCTTCAAACACATAATTCACCAGATTGTTTTTCAAATCAGTTGAGCTTTTATCAATGCCAAAAGATTCAGACTTTGGAATAGGTAATTTCGGAGTTTTTTTCAGGGCAGCCGAGAAGCACTGCATTATTTTTGACACCTATAGAACATATAACAGAAGTTTTAAACATTGATGGAACAATATATTAATAAACAAATAAGCATACTTGTTTATTTTTAAATGGTCAGTGAAAAACATAAATTAGAACTAACAAAACTGCAAATCAAATGAAATTTTTTTAAATGCAAAATAAAAACATCAATGAATTTAAATGCTGACATACTCAATATGGTTACAAATTAACAGCTTTAAAATAAGAATAATATTTTAAAACACTTTTTAAACAGAAACAAGCTTAATCTGAAAACCAAACTAATCAATCACTCATTCTGTCACTGTTTAAAACATTGTTGGTAGCAGTTACAGTTAACTTCCAGACCAAAAAAAAAAAAAAATCTGTCCTCTTTTCTAACTTTTTAAACAGAAACAAATAAGCATACTGGTTTATTTTCAAATGGTCAGTGAAAACATACAGTGGCTCCCAAAAGTCTTCGTACACCTACGACTTTCAACGAAATAGGTCCCAATCCATTGGTTAGAATTAATATTTTGGAATAGGTATTTAATTATAAGATCTATGATCAATTTTTAACAGAGCTACATGAAATTTTTTTTAAAAATATTAAAACTTAATTTTTTAAAAATCAAAAACCAAAAAGTGCCGGAAATTTTATCTCACAAAAGTCTTCGTACACTTTAAAAAATGTCTATATATTATTAAATAATCTAACTTTTTATTAAGTTATTGTTTAGTAGAATATCATGCAGTATCAACAACACCTTTTAAACGTCTGGGAAAAGATTTTATTCTTTTTTCTTTCTTTTTTTTGCGTAATTTCTGAGTACGTGTTTAACCACACTTCGAGTCTTACTGTTTCTAGCTCTATTTTCGTTTCAAAGCCGTATTTTCGTAATCTAACCTCCATATATCTCTCAATATGTTACATTAAGTTCAAATCAGGAGATTGAAGGGGTACTTTCTAAACTTTAGGACAATTTTTGAGACACTAGACGCAAACGTGTGCTTCTTACCGTTATCTTGATAAAAGACAAAGTTGTTTCCGATAGCCAAATTTTCGGTTAAAAGTTTAACATTCGTTTTTAAAATATTTAAATGAACAGCATAATTCATTATTTCATCAAAAATTTCCAAACTATTAAGTCTTAATGCTGATATGCACCCTCACACAAGAACACCTTCACCGCTCTGGTTAACTGCTCCAACTAAGTTCTTAAGATTAAGTTCCTAATTTTTTCTTCTATTTACAATTAAACAACAATTTAACCAAAAATCTTAACTTCATTTCTATCTGTAAGTAAGACGTAATTCCAAAAAGTTTTGAGCTTATTTATGATTGATTTTGTGACGAAAAGCAAAAGTTTTCTGTTTTTCGCTGGGTCAAAAAAAATTCTGCGGGAAGAGGTCCCATTTAATCCAGCTAATCAGAGAACTTGGTGAACAATTTTAGGTGAAAATTAAGTGTAAATATTTTCATTTAACTCTGCAGAAATCTTTACAGCAATCAAATATGTATTTTTCATAATTTTTTAAACTGTAAATCTTCGATCACGCTTTGTCAACTCCGCCGGTTGACTTTTTCTTACCTTGTTTTCGGTCCGATTCTTTTCTTCAAAGCATTTTATCAAGCATTTTACTATAGAATGGAATAAATTAACTAAGTTAGAGATATTTCAAACCAATTTACCGACACTGTGAAGAAAAAAATTCGAATTTCGAATGGTGTTTGTGGTTTTTTACGAATACCAGCCATTTTAAAGTAATAAGCACAATAATTAGAAATAAATAAACAAAAAATTAAAGCCATATGACTTTTAAGGGTCAACACAATGCAAAAATAATAAAAAAACGACATATGATAAATTCTAATCATGAATTTATTGGAAAATATTTGGGTGCACGAAGACTTTTGTGGCGTATTATTTCTCTGTCTCTTCGTTTTTTAACCCATTTCAAAAAGAAGATCCGTCAATATTTTGAAAAAACTACAGGGTTTTATAAGGAATGACGTAGGAATGATGTGAAAAAATATTGGACTTCATATTCGAATTCAGTTTTGCGTTATTTCGATTTTACTAAAAAATTTCGAAGTGCACGAACACTTTTGGGAGCCACTGTAAATTAGAACTAACAAATCTGCAACTCAAATGAAATTTTTAAAATGCAACAAATAAAAACATCAATGAATTTAAATGCTGAAATACTCAATATGGTTACAAATTAACAGCTTTAAAATAAAAAGAATATTTTAAAACACTTTTCAAACAGAAACAAGCCTAAACTGAAAACCAAACTAATCACTCATTCTGTCAGTTTACAACATTGTTGGTAGCAGTTACAGTTAACTTCCAGACCAAAAAAAAAAAAAATCTGTCTTCTTTTCTAACATTTTAAACAGAAACAAATAAGCAACTGGTTTATTTTTAAACGGTCAGTGAAAAACATAAATTAGAACTAACAAATATGCAACTCAAATGAAATTTTTAAAATGCAACAAATAAAAACATCAATGAATTTAAATGCTGGAATACTCAATATGGTTACAAATTAACAGCTTTAAAATAAAAAGAATATTTTAAAACACTTTTTAAACAGAAACAAGCCTAAACTGAAAACTAAACTAATCACTCATTCTGTCAGTTTACAACATTGTTGGTAGCAGTTACAGTTAATATCCAGACCAAAAAAAAAAATCTGTCCTCTTTCTAACTTTTTAAACAGAAACAAATAGGTTTATTTTTAAATGGTCAGTGAAAAACACAAATTAGAACTTACAAATCTGCAAATCAAATGAAATTTTTAAAATGCAGCAAATAAAAACATCAATGAATTTAAATGCTGAAATACTCAATATGGTTACAAATTAACAGCTTTAAAATAAAAAGAATATTTTAATATATTTTTTAAACAGAAACAAGCCTAAATTGAAAACCAAACTAATCACTCATTCTATCACTGTTTACAACATTGTTGGTAGCAGTTACAGTTAACTTCCAGACCAAAAAAAAAAAAAAATCTGTCCTCCTTTCAATCAATTTTTAGTTTGAAAAACTTGGTAACATCACTCATAACTAAACTCTTATCATTCTTTTTCCTTTTTCTAGTTGAATAAAGAAGTATGCATGATGGTTTATTTTTAAACAGGGTGTAATAAACAAATTAGAACACACAAACCAGCAAATCAAATGAATTTTTAAAAATGCAACAAATATAAAATGGAGAAAATAAAAGCTTAAGTACTCACTATGGTTTAAAATTAACAGCTTTAAAATAAGTTGCAATTTTTAAAACACCTATTCAATAGAAACTCACCTGAACTGTAAACCAAACTCATCCCTCATTCTAACTGTAACTGCTAACATTTTGACAGTAGTTGCAGTTAACTTCTAGACAAAGAAAAAAACTGCTGCCTCCCCACCTGTCAATTTTTGGTTTGAAATATTTGGTCACATTAATTATTACTGAACTTTTATCATGCTTCTTAATTTGTTCATTAAGATTCAGCAATCCAATCTAAATTAGTAATAATTTAAGGAAACGTTTGATTTCAGTTCACAATTTTATGAAGGGAAACTTCTTGGTTGATTATGTAGAGTATCTTACTTTTATATTACATAGAAGAAAAAAAAAGTCTAATATCTTTGAGGCAAACCTGTACCAACATTTGTCCTAAATTATAAGTGTTTATTTTGATCTGTACTTTTCTTCTATTTTCCCATTATGATAAAGCTTCCTCTAGTCATTTTCATACAGACACACACACATAGAATATTAGCAATCTAAAGATAAAAATTTTTGGATTGTATTTTATTTGTTTCAAATTAGCCAAACAAAACTATCTAAAAATTAGTGAACTACAATGCGGAAAATAAAAGAAAAACTAATTATTCATCCTCACATTGTTAGAAGATTAACAAACAGCAACAATAAATTTGGCAAAATTTTGCAGATAAGTCATGAAAATAAAAATTGAGGTATAAAGTTACTTTTTTCCTTTTTTTTTTGAAGAAAGGGAAAAAAATAGAAATTATTTTGAAAACTAAGTTAACATTTTTGTAGTGCTACCTTCTATTGATGTTCACTAAAGTGCACAGAAAAGGACTCAAGTAATTTTAATTGAAAAATTCAAAAGAAAAAGAAAAAAAATGGTGGCTTCAGGGGGTGACCACTGCCCTTTAAACAATTAATGAACACAGGAAAAAAACTTAATTTCACTTACAGCTTCTGGTACTTCACAGCGGAACACATGACACTGAAAGATGGTCGAATCGGGAATGGTGCCTTGGCTGCAGCTACATACTAGAGTCAGACAATTGGCTTCTTTGGTATCAACGTCTCCCGCAATATGGGCCTTGATTTGTATGATAGGAAAACTTGCTATTTCATTTGAAGAACTTGGTTCATATAAACTAGAAAATGAAAAAAAAATCACCTTAAAAAAAGTCTTGTTTTCTCTAAAAAAAAATCAAAATTCACCAAAAAATACTCAATACCAAACAAACACAACTGCAAATGCTGCAAACAAAAAATAAGAACAAGAGCGCACATATAGGGGGGCAAGGGGAGTCTCCCTCCTTAGAAATTAGGACTTCCTTGCTTTTCATACTTTTGTCTTTGCAAAAATGTAAAAATATTTCTTCTCCAGCCATTAATGAATAAGTTATTTAAAATGTCAAATTTTAATGACTAATCTGTCATGAAATCTGCTTCCATGGGGAAAATATCATGCTAAACTATGGTTAAATTATCTGAGCCCCCCTTTTAGAATTTTGTACATGGGTGCCCATTAGTAAGAAAAATGTATTATCTGTACTGTACAATTATTGATCGCATGGAAATTAGAACACATTAGGGCTTGAATCCTATAGAAAGAAGTGTGTGAGCCCTACAACATAAAATTGACAAAAAAAAAAAAAAAAACTAGAACTGAGCTTTAATGCAATAAGTCCTGTATGCAACAAAAATCTTTTAATGCTTAGGAAGAGGAGACAAAATGGAAAGGAACACAGGAGCTGAACTCCCATGCAAAATAAGTCATGCATGCGACAAAATCTTTTAATGTGTAGGAAAATGAAATAAAATCAAAAAGAAATACAGTAGAACTTTGAATATCCAGTCTAACAAAAATTCAGATAATATAGGCAATTAGCAAAATAAATTCTTGAAATAACACTTTTTTTACAACTATGAACAATACTTTGAAAAAATTAGAGGACTGTTTCATGTAAACACTTTAATCATGTATAGTTTGGCAGCAGCAATGTCAGACTGATGCTTCAAGTACTCCAAGATGTTTGAAATGACTAGAATTTGTTGTATTATCTATGCAGAAGCTGGAAATTTAAACAAAATAAAAAGCTTATGTTTGGAGAAATAGTTCAGCTATCATAATTTAAAATTATTATCATTTATATGTGCGGAAGAATCATCCTGCAGTTTTCTTCAATAAGTCCCAGAATAGGTAGCACCATTCAGCATATGGTCAATATGCATTAACAAAATTTAATTCCGGATCATAAGGTAAATCAAATCTTAGGTTTTGTAGCAATGTTCTCCACTGCCAATGGGACGGCTTCCCACTCTTTCTATCCCTTCTTCTGCTAAAAGGGGATCAAACTTTGCTGCGTCAGTAGCTGGCTTGTTTTTGCGATGCTGTGACGTGTGTGTTTATCACAACGAGATTTTGTCTCGAATAGTTAGAGGAAAAAAGAAAAGAAATCCTCTAGTAGTGCCTTTGAAAAATATCCATATGAGGCAGTGAGAAACAAAGGGAAAGGGATGTCAATGGCAAAATTACAAATTTGGAGATAACCAGTACAAATGGTGGTACCCCCTCTCCTCTATCTTGGGGCAAGAGATAGTACTAGGAGCCCTGGTAGTTGATGCTATACAGCATGATTTAGCAAAAAAACAAAAAAAAAAATTAATTTGAATTTTGACATCTTGAATTCAAATTATGTTTTTCGCAATCACGAGTGTGTGTATGTAGGCATGTGTGTTTGTGTGTGGGGGGGTTGTGTGTACGGGGTATGTGTGTTTGTGTCTGTGTGCTGGCATAAGTGTGTGGGGGGCTATGTGTGTGTGGGGGGGGGGTATGTGTATGTGTGTGTAGGCATATGTGTTTGTGTCTGTGTGCAGGCAGGAATGTGTGGGTAGTTGTGTGTATGTATGCGTATGTGTATGTCCGCATATGTGTTTGTGTCTGTGTGCAGGCATGAATGTGTTGGTAGTTGTCTGTATGTGTGTGTATGTATGCGTGTGTGTTTGTGTGTGTATGTGTATGTGCGTGTAGGTGTATGTGTGTAGGTGTATGTGTGTGTAGGTGTATGTGTGTGTAGGTGTATGTGTGTATAGGTGTATGTGTGTATGTGTGTGTAGTTGTGTGTGTATGGTGTGTGTGTAGTTGCGTATGTATGCGCGTGTGTGTAGGACATGGATGCAACCTGGAGACGGAAAATAAAATGATAGGACATCAAAAACAGTCAAATGAAAGCAATAAGCAATCGTGATTGCTCAAAAAAACAAAATCAATGAAAGCCTACCTAGGATGTTATCTTTAAACATGTTTTACTCAAAACTTGAAAATGTCCACTTGCATCCCTTTGCTTCTCACTGCCTCATATGACTGTGAACTCATCATATTATTAACCAAGAGAAAATGTCCTTATGAAAAACAGTCCGACACATGACAAAAAGGGGCTAAGCGTGACACTTTGACCTGCAGGGCAAGATTTGGAAGTGTGGAAGCCCTGGGGCAACGAAGGAGTGAAGGCCCCTAATCAGGGTTTGAAAAGATCATGTTTTCGAAAATATTCGATAATTTGATATATATCCGAATATTTTGATATATACATATGTATCCGATATTTTCGACCCGTGAAAGTTAGGATATTTTGTAAAATTTTATTGTGGGGGCCCCTTTGTTGTGGAGGCCTCGGGGCAGTTGCCCCCGCCTGCCCTCCCCTAAATCTGGCCCTGTTGACCTGGGAGGAGGGGGTCAAATTTGCTTTTTGAAATGCATTTGTTAACTTCATTAAAAATTGCTAGTGTTCATTTTTATCTTTGGCATTGATTAAAAAGCATGCCCACCAACTAACCCAAATAACAGAGCAAGTACCGTGCAAAAAAAAAACATTGAAAAGTCAAGGATACTCACATAACACATCCTTCGGAATTCAATGGCAGGGACAAGGAAATATGGAGTGCTGAAGCAGATGATTGATTATTTAGAACAGACATATTTCTTTTTATTTCTATTACACTGTTTGGATCACTGATGACAGCACCTCCGAGGTACGTAATACGATCAAATACTGTGTATTCTCCATCGGCTAAACTTGCCGATATCGACATTAGATCTGAGAGAGAAAAAAAGGATAATAAGAATACAGTAAACCACAGAATAGGGTGGCGCGAAGACCACGGATAATCTGAACAATGGGTAAAAACAATACTACTGTATACAATAGCTAAAAAATATGAATAAAATTCAAACATACATTAAGTTATAGCTAAAAACATTGCATCTACTAACATTGAATGTAAAAAAATATTTAAAGCTAAAAACGAACAGTAACACAATCATTAGTTTAAAAAATATTTAATGACTGTTAAAAAAATTAATAAAATGAATTGTGAAAAAACCTGCGGATAAGCCAAGCCGCGGATAATCCGACCGCCGATAATCGGGAGCTTACTGTACTTATATAAAAAGTAATAAACACATGTATTTTCTGATGCATGGCAAATCATAAAAATATTTTCAACATTTAATATTTTTCAAAGTGAGTAAACTAAAAAACTGTATCAGGTATCTATAACATATAGGTGGCTCGTACAGGGGGGCAACTGCCCTCACACTTTAAAAAGTAAAGGGGCCCTGCCCACTCACTTTTCAGAGTTTAAAATTAATGATTGATTGAAAAAAGATTTTTGGATAGAGTGGATTGTATTTTTTCACGAACATAAAAACTAAAATTTCAAATGAATAAATTTTTCTCACTTTATTCCATGCCATATTCCACATTTTTAGAAGTTGGTGCCATTTAAAAATATCCATATAACTATGAATCATCATATTATATTTTATGCTACATATTTTATGTTACAAAAATCAGTCATATTAAAAGCCAGTAACGTAGACAAATTTTACAAAAGAAAAATCAGCTTCAAGGGCCATGCCCCCTGACCCCCACACTTCATTTGAGCCCCCCCCCCCCTTTTTGTGCTCCAGCCGCCAATGCTAAAACATATATTTTATGTTAAAAAAGGGCAGTTTCCAAAGTTTTAATGCTCTACTAATGAATGAACAGCTGCGTAAAAAACGGATTAAAAAAATAAAAAAAAAGATGAAATAACAATGCTGGTTAACAAAAAATTTTGTGGTGATAAGAAACTTTTAAGCCCAGTGCTTTAGCCAGTGGAAGGGGGGGGGGTTGGGGATATTGTAACCTTTTCATTGCATAAAAGAAAACCTAAAATTCGAAATTAAACATATTTTAAAGGATTTTGAGTGATACAAAGAACAATAAATGACTTTCTAGATAGCAAAAAAAAAAGAAAAGAAAAGAAAGTAAAGGATCTTAAAACTGGAATCTACTATTCTTGAAAACACAGCACTTTTTTTACTTTAGTTTTAAACAATTGAAAACGAAGGAGTGATTTATCAAAATCATTTGATGCTTTTCATCTAAATACAGTCGAACCTCCATATATCGAACTTCCACATATCAAAATTTTCTATCTATCGAAATCCCACCAAATTTATATGTTCATTACATAGAAAAAGTGTTTCTATATATCGAAAAAATCTCTATATATCGAATTTTTTTTCGAGACATTTGTAGATTTTTTTTTTTTTCCACTTTAGACTTTGTCTCATGAAAAATGAAGGTTAGAGGAGAAAATTATGTTCACTAAAGGTTGCTACGAAACTCATAAGGAATCTGGAGTTGAGGGGTGTGTAGAAAGGTCTTTGTTTCGTTCTGGAGTTCTTAAATTTCCTCAAGTTTATTTCAAATCTTAGTTGTAACCAGTAACACTGTAAAATCAGTTTCAAGTCATCCCTTTTGTCTGTACATTATCATTCCTAGTGTTTTTAGCTGCAGTAAAAATCATTCAAGTTAAGTAGATTGATTTTTCACTTTTCTCCCGATTACATTGTCAAAACGAAAATTCCCTTAATGTTGCGGATCAAGTTGAATTGCCGAAGAATGAAGATGTATGAAGACGCAAAAATGTCATTTCTATTATTTTTTTAATGATTAACTGTTATTTATTTCGATGCTCGTATAATTTAGAAATCGGGTTTCATTCACGAAAATTAGCTTTAATTTTAATGTTTTAGGAGATTTTTAGGATAAAATAAGATTGTTTCTATATATCGAAATTTCTATATATCGAATTTTTTTCCAGCAATTTGCTACTTCGATATACGGAGGTCCGACTGTACTTTGTTTCCTATGAATGTTTGATACAGATTTTTCTTTCACTTTTTTTTCCCAGTTGAATCATTTAACTTCACATTAAACTCAATGTTAAAACAAGCAAACAAACAAAAAAGAAAGAAAAAATGAGAAGAAAAAAACATACCTTCATCTAAAGGACTAGGTGATGTAGTGTACATTGCAAATTTTGAATCAAAGGAACTCCCCCGAAAATGAATGATATTTTCAGTGGCATTAAAATCAATGCCATTATTCACATGATTCTTCTGATTTCCCCCACACTCTGAACCGTGAACCTGAAACATATAAAATGCATGTTGCCTAACATTTTTAATGTGAACACGAAAAATTTACATCAGACAAGGACCCCAAATGTGTAAATCCGCCACTGTCTGAGTTAAACACACTTGCACATATGAAACACACATCACATTTACCTTGGTGGAAGAAAAACGAGCTGATGTGTGAATCACATGACTTCCTTTTACGCCAATGAAACACTAAATAATTTCAAACCTATTTTGTAGTAAGTTACCGCCCTAAAGCCAGGGCTACGGCAGAAATACTTAAAATACACCGCCAGCTCAGTTATTCCATCCGAGGACTGCAGTTTCGTTGGAGGCGAAAAATCTCTTAAGGGAGCCAAGATTCCCATGCTCATGTGATTCCGGGCTGATGAGTGCTAAAAAGCACGAAACTGCAGTCCTTGGGTGGAATAACTGAGCTGGCGGTGTATTTTAAGAATTTCAAACCTAATTTCTTGCGAACCGAAGCAAAAAAAAAACGTTTTACACAGATTTATTTCCCCATTGCTGGCAATTTCAATGTGATTCAATGGTTAACTCTTTAAATATCACCAACATTGACCGAATTGAAACCAGACTTAAAAATTGAAAAAAAGAAAAAAAAAAAATTGCCAAAAGGCGGCCAAAAGCTTGGCGGTATATCGCCAAATGTTTGACAAATTATAACACCACTTGACTTAGCATTGAAATTAGCAATGATTTCCCCCCCCCCCCAAAAAGGTGTAAAAGACTCGCTTAGGAACATCTGAATGCAACCAAAAGCACAACTAGACTTCACTAGGAGGCTACGTACCAAATTTCAACTTTCTAGGACATATCGTTCTCGAGTTATGCGAGGCACATACGTACATACGGACGTCACGAGAAAACTCGTTGCAATTAACTCGGGGATCGTCAAAATGGGTATTTCGGGTGTCTGTACGTTCCTAGGCATATATCTTCGTGTGGTCGGGTCGAAAAAAAAAACTCAACATTCATTCGGGGGTAAGCAAAATGGAAATTAAGGCCGATTTTTGAGTGAAATTTTTTCCGCGAATACAATATTTCCTTCTTTGTAAAAGGAAGTAAAAACCGACGATTTAAATCTAGAGGTTAGACCCAACTCTTCATACGTATAGTTTGATTGGAACGCTGAGTTTCAAGAACTACTTAAACGGTAGATAAATCTGTGAATCTCATCCTCATTACATTACTTACATCGGAAAAATTTCAGTTGCAATAATAAACTTTCTATTTTTAAAATTATATTTACCTTTCAACTCATGATTCCACTGAAGAGAAACAAGTTCACATGACGTGTCGGAAATCCAACAGCGAACTGACCAACAGCGGAAGAACTTATCTTGGAGCTTATGTTTCTATCGATAACACGTCCTTAAGCAATGAAAATACGTCTCTAAAAGATCTATTAAGATTACCGCGGCATTTTGTTGCAAAAAGGAATTTCCGAGAGAAAGAAGCGAAATCTAGAAATGACGAGTACAGCGCTAGGGGCCCGGGACCTACATTGAGGGGGGGGGGGGGTGGATATTCGGAATGAACCGAATGAAACTCGTAAATAAAAGTACCTGGACGACCGAGCCTCGCTCGGCTTTAAAAGAATTGTTTTTAAAAAAAAAGCATCGACTTACATAGTGCGTTTGAATTTGTTTTTAGCCAAGTGTGATTGAAATGAGCCAAAGTGGCTAATATCAGCCAAGCCTGGCAAACCCTAAGCAAGTTTAAAATTTTACATCTAGAACAGCGGTTCCCAACCTTTTTCTTTTTGCGAACCCCTTGGAACAGGCAAAAAAGTTCGCGAACCCCCTGATGTTGAAATTAGTAACATGTAAGAAACAATAAAAAAACAGCATGTTTGCATTCCATTTTTTGCAGCATTTGATTGCAATAAACAAAAATATAATTGTAAAATATCATTAAGTGCAAACATTAATAAAAAGTTAAAACTACATCTACAAGAAAAATTATAAACGAGAAGTTTTATAAACCAACTATTTTTTTTAAGCATACTTTAAATTCGGGAAAAAATCCTTAATGCGATATTTGTGGCTGTTTGACGGAACAAAGAAACTGAAAGTTTGGTTCAATGTCTGACAGTTTGAGTCTTAAATCAGGCTCTGCATTCAATCTGCTTCGGTATTTATCTTTGAGATAAGTATAGGAGGAAAATCCTTTCTCGCACAGATATGTTGTACAAAATGGTAATAAAATTCGAATTGCTTTTTTGGACAAAACGGTATAGTCATTTCTTACACTGAGCCAGAAGTCAATTAACGAGAGCTCTTTAAATGTAGTTTTCAATGAATTATCACAGGATAACTCGATGAGCATTTCCTTTTCAGGTAATGTCAGGGTGTTCTCTAAGCATGGATTTCCTTCAAAAGGATTGCGTATCCAGTTGTTTGAGAGAGGGACGTTACGCCTATTAGGAAAATACTCGTCAAAAGTTAGTTCAAGATGTTGCAGATGTTCACATACATTTCTTTTAACGCTTTCATCAAGTGTCATTGAGTTTTCTGATAAAAAACTACTAAGAGAAGTGAAACAAGAAAACTCACCCATTTCCAGGCATTGGTTCCAGAAATTCAATTTTTTTACCATAGCTTCAATTTTATCATATACAACGAAAATATTAACAACTGCACCTTGCAAGGATAGATTTAATTCATTTAATTTTGAAAAGATGTCAGCTAAATATGCAAGCCTTTGCATCCAAAGAGGATCGAATATGCAAGTGGACAAGTGAACTGGATGATCAACAAAAAATGCTTGGACTTCTGACTTCAATTCAAATAAGCGTGTCAAAATTTTGCCACGGGAAAGCCATCTAACTTCTGTGTGAAGAAGTAAAGTAACATGAAGGCTTCTCAATTCCTCACAAAGCGCGTGAAATAGACGGCAGTTTGTGGCACGTGATTTTATGAAATTTACAATTTTTACCGCATCATTCAAAGTAGCGGATAATTCTGCGGGAATACGCTTACATGCTAATGCTTGTCTATGAATGCAGCAATGAGTCCATTCAATTTTCTCGTTGATCTTCTTTACTCGCACCACAAAGCCAACAAATTTTCCTGTCATTGATTTTGCACCATCCGTGCACACACCCACACACAAAGACCAATCTATTCCATTTTCTTCAAAGTAACTGTTGACCAGTTCGAAAATTGCTTCTCCAGTTGTGTTGGTTTTCAAAGGTTTTGCTAATAGTACATCTTCTATAATTGTATCGTTAAAAATATACCTAACATAGACAAGTAATATTGCAGCGTTTGCTACATCAGTCGACTCATCAAGCTGGATCGCAAAATTATTCTCTTTTATTCTATTCACAAGTTCTTTCTCCACATTACTTGCCAAATCAGTAATTCTGCGTGATACTGTGTTGTTTGATAGCGGAACCAGGTCAATTTTTTTTGCTGACTTTTCTCCCAGCATACACTTAGCAATATCTTTAGCACACGGTCCAATTAAATTTTCTGCAATTGTATGTGGCTGTCCAGATCTTGCAATTCTATAACTGACTCGATATGAAGCTTCAAGGGCCATTTTACTATCTTCGTTGGATTCTAACAGGAACGTAGAGACGCTACACTTTTTTAAATATTCCAATTTTCTTTTAAAATATTCGATAGGTTTGTCCTTGTGTGTCGGATGCTTTGTTTCGAGGTATCTTAGAAGTGACGGTTTCAAACTGCTGTTCGCTAGAACTTCGTTGCAGAGAAGACAAAGCGGTCTAGGTTCAGACTCTTCTGCAGTAAAATAAAAGCCCATTTGTAAATAGTCACTGTCATATTTTCGCTTTTTTCCTTTTTTCTCCCCTAGTTCACTTTTCTGTTTAGTCGGGGGAGGCGGCAGTTCATTACAGCTATCTATTTCAATATCCTGTGTTGATTCGAAAGTTACTGCTGATGTTGAGGGTTGATCGATTGACTGCTTGTCCATTTGTCGCTCAACCAAACTACCAGTTTTCAACCATCGATCCATAACAGCAGAAAGTTATTAAATCATAAAAATTACCAACACGATTATAACTTCACAAACAGAGTAGCAAGTTCACGTAGCAAAACCAATTGCAAACAAAATCACTTGTTTTAAAGCATCTCTAAAGTATCTCTAAATACGTCTGTTAACAACTATTTCCCCAGAACTATGAGCATGCTGATGTTATATATTTTTGAAAACGAACAGATGGATAAAATCCAGTAATAAATTTTAAGTTTGGAGCCTTTTGCTGTCATGTCTGCTATTCGATGACTGAATTCGACGGAAATTCCCGAGTTATATTTCAACCAGATTAGAAATAATACCCCTATGTGCATTGTTTGAGAATTCTTTATTTTTTTCGACATATGTATATTATATGTATATTGTTTGATTGACTCCACGCGATGGCGCCTTTTTAAGGTCATCGTGATCCCCGCCACAGCTTAATACAACGTTTCTGCATGGCGCCTCGCAATAAAGAAGGAAGGATATCTCTTTTTGTTGTCTATCGAAAAAAAAATGAGAAAATTTCTTTTTAACCAAGATTATAAAACCGCTGAAAGATTTTTTTTTTTTTAGCTTAATACAAGAGTTTGGCGCGTTTTCAAGTAAAAAAAAATTTAGTAACTATGTTTGCAAATTGAATATTTTATAATTTTTTATCACACTAGGAAAAATCCGCCATTGCACCGAAATTTTCGCGAACCCCCTTCTTGCACCTCGCGAACCCCTGGGGGTTCGCGAACCACCGGTTGGGAACCTCTGATCTAGAAGAAACAAATTTTCATTGTTATGGTTGCAAATCGTCTGCCTTATGTGTCAATTCACCATTTTTTTAAGGCTTAACTCAATTAGACTTTATATTAAAAACTCTTTTTTGTAAAAAAATCGCGTTTTTACAGAAAAAAAACGCTGATGTAGGATGAACTTAGAATGCTAAACTACAATTAAATCCAAAATTTCATCCAAATCGTTAGAACCGTTTTCGAGATACGAAATACATACATACCCACAAGAATTACTCGTTTAAAGATATAAGATACGTGACGAATGAGGAGCGGGGACAACTGGACAGGATGCTTGAAAACGAGACTGTCCCGTCAGCAAACGGGACCACTTCAATAAAATACCAACTGCCCAAGAGGTAGGGGGCCATTCATTAATTACGTAAGGGTCCCGATCGGGGGAGGGTGTTGGAAAAATCTCTACATACCCTTACTTGGAGGGGGGGGGGGTCAAACCCATTCTTACGTAATATTTTCCCAAGTCCATATTTTATGTTTCAAATCGCTCGTCAAGTGGTTTGACAGGGATTATATTTCATTTACATCTTGAAGGTAATACACGGATCAGGATGAGCTGTTTTTTATTTGTTTTACAAAGAATGAGCAGTCTAAAATATACTAAAAGAATTGCACTATGTATGGCATGTTTTATTTTTTATTAGTATCGCATCATATCCAAAAAAAATGTCGAAAAATCCTTCAGTCTTTTTATTTCCTTTTACAAAAAAGGACGTGTTGTATTCGCGAAAAAATTTTCACTCAAAAATCGGCCTTAATTTCCATTTTGCTCACCCCTTTGGGGGGGGGGGGAATCATTGTTAATTTCGATGTAAACTCAAGTGGTGTTATAATTTGGCGGGCACTTGGCAATATATCGCCAGTCTTTTGGTCGCCAAGTTTTGTCGCCAATTTGGCGATTTTTTTTCCTTTTAAATCTGGTTTCAATGTAGCCATTGTTGGTGATTTTTAGAGAGATAACTCTTGAATCACATTAAAATTGCAATAATGGAGAAATAACATTAAATTGGTGTAAAAGGAAGTCATGTGATGCACACATCAGCTCGTTTAGTAAATATCTTCTTACACAAAAAGGTTTAATTTAAAAAGTAGTGAATTTAATTTCGATTCCAATGATGTAAGATTCGTTATTTTATTACTTTGAAAAACGAAATGAAATCTTACGTAAGAATAGGGGGGAGGGGTTTCAAAAATCTTACGTACCCTTACATGGAGGGAGGGGGGGGCAAAAATTGCCAAAATCATCCTTACGTAATTAATGAATGGACCCTAGGAGGATTCCTTTGGTGCAAAATGTTTCTGAAAATATTTCTCGTCTTTTCTAAAACATTCAGCTTGACCTCCAACAGGGAAGCAACAATCAAGCTAATGTTGAAATCAGCAACAGTGAATTCGATGGGGGGGGGGGGGGGAATCCCCCCTTTTGGATGGGGGGAGGGACCCCCCCTTCCCTTTCCACTCTCTCTTTTTAACAAGAAATGAATTAAGTTGAACTCGCTTATACCGAGCACTGACTGGCATAAATAATGTTATGTTGGTAATTTTGTTGCTAATTGTGGTAACCATCTGCAATAATAGGTAATCCCTTTCCCTTTGTTTGGAAAGGGAAAATATTGTTACAAACTCTGTAAATAGTAATATTTTTGTGATTAATTTGTTGTAATCTAGCAAAATTTGGCGATTATTCCATGATCTTTCATCTAAAATTTTCTTAGTATCGTGACCTGTAAATAGTTTCTTGTAATGAATATACAGCCCCCGTACATTCGGCTGAAGTATACGGTCCGCTCATTTCTGAATGATAAAAATTGTGAATGAAAAGAAATAAGATAGTGGTAGAACGGTCTACGATTTTCTGGAATATTTGAGAGCTCTCTTCAGGGTTTTATAAATAGCCGTGCCGAGGAATAAAAAGTCAGTCTCTAGTTAGTTTTTGCTTCTGACTCGTGTCAGCGGTACGCTGGAGAGCATGTATTATTAGCTCTGTTTTGTGAAGCTTTTTGAGCTGTATTTTTGCGCATTTGGATGTAAATACGTGTGTAACCGTTGAGTTTACGGTGTTAATTGATATTTGCTAAATTGCTGATGATTAATTTAGCAGTTGTTAACGATCTTTCCTGTACATAGCTGTAAATAAAGCTCTTGTGTTTTGCTCAAGAACTGTGTCGTCCTTTTAAGAAAGTTTGAAGTTGTATCGCGAACTCTTTACAATATTCTTCCGAGTCACTGATGCCAAAATTTTACACAATTTTACACTAATAAAGGTAATCAAGTTCCTAACTATCGTAATTCAAAGACTCTGAAACACTTGTTATCCATATAGAAGAGTGACAAAGACGGATCAAAGTTTTAAATGATTTCATTGCTACAATTTCACTTTCATTCAATAGCACAATTCGTATCTGACATATCTGATATTGATCTATTGATCTAACAACAAAACTAGAATCACGAAATTACTTCAGGTTCAGATTGATCTGCTAAGTGGTTTTTGTTTAGACCCTTTTTGCTTCAATGCTTCAACATTTTTGAGCCCCCCCCCCCCATTGAAAGGAATAATAAACGCTCCTTGACACTATTCTTGCTGGTTCTTATGTAAAATGAACTACTGAATCCAAATATGACCATCATTTCATCCAATACCCACCATTTTCTGGAAAAGGCACACCCTACTTTTTTTAGATTTCAACAATTTCATTGTCATTATTTTGATTTAGAGGGAGGGGGAGCAGAGCATTAAATTACCCGTTAACATTCCTCCAAAAGGCGAAAGAGATTGAAAAGTTCAAAAAAAAAAAAAAAAAAAACTATTTGTAGCAAGATGAGGGACTCATAGGGGTGTCTTAACTCCTCCCAACATGTAAAAAGTCACCAAAACTTTTTTTTTTTTCTGGTTAACTCTTTTTAATTTGTGGACTTCGGGACTTTCTTCGGGGTAAAATTGGATTCACTCGTTTGTGCTCGAATCCGAAAATATGTTCACGTTGTAAAAAAAATTATAAAAAAATGAAAAGAAGAAATATTGGAATATATATTAAAAATTGAAAAAAACATCAACTATCTTTATAGTTTTGATTTTGTATTGAGTTAAAACAACTATAATTGCATTTTTTTTTTAATTTTTAGAGCATATTCTAAGTATATTAGTATTTTTAAAGTATTTTAGTTCATATTTGCATACATATTTTAATGATTTATCAGTGCATATAATCTGGACTCAAGCCAGGGGTGCCCTCCCCCTCTAGTTCAATGGCGCAAATCGCCCCCCCCCCCTCCACCCAAACTGTTCTCAACTCCTTTTCCCTTTTTATTTAATATTTTTAGCTCACTTATTTTATTTTATTTGTTTATTTTTTAAGTACTTTTTTATTTATTTTTAAATTCTTTTTATTTATTTATTTTTTAAATATTTTTTATTTATTTATAATCATTATTATTATTATTTTATTAGAAAAAATCTGCCTTTTAATGACATACATACACACACGCACACACACAAACTAAATAAATGAATGAAATAACAGAAAAAAATATAATTAAATTAATAATTTAAATTAAAAATAAATCAATAAATAAATTTAAATAAATATATATATATATATAAATCCTCTCCCCCCCCCCCCCCCCCAAAAAAAAAAAACTTTGACGGCGCAAACTTGCGCCATAATTTCCCCCTGCGGGCACTCCTGGCTCAAGCTAAAATAATGAAATCGCTCATAAAATTATGAACAACGTAATGTTGTTTCCTTAAGATCATACTCAGCTTACAATAAATGTTTCTTTGTTAAAACAAAAAAGAAAAAGAAGAAGGAAGTTCTCAATCAAAAATAATTATTATTTCCTTCACTCACAAGGGAATCTTCGCTTAGTAACAGCAGAGAGATTTATTCCAAAGGCAGAAAATGTGTTTATTTCATGATCTTAATCATCAGCACAGCGTAGCGCTGGGATATCCTCATCTGGTGGTGGAGGGGGGGGGGGGGTCAAGCTTTTTAGTTAATACCAGGGAAACTCCTCATTCCAGCATAACTTTTTGAGAAATGAAAATGGAGAGAAAATGAAATAATAGCTTAAATGGAATGAGTTTGAGCGGAAATGGAAATTGAACACAAAAACGCCGCAACTACAAAGGGTTGAATGGGGTCGTTTCCAAAATTTTAAAAGTATTTTTTTCTGAAAGAGCATGTTTAAAAACATAGGATCTGATCATTTTTTAAATAATTTATGTTTAATATTTAAAAAAAATTACTTAAATCGGTGCGCTTTCATTGTTTACACTTCTGTCCGATGACGTCACAAATGATGAAATGTCATTCTGTGTTGCCATTCACAGAGCAAAATATTTTATTCACATCTTTATTCACGTGTATTGGCAACGATAGGGTTGATAGCAAGCGTAGAGCGCAATTTTAATTCGCTTCTTGATTATCATAACGTAGAATCACGGTAGAAAGATGCGGCAAAGGGCATCATTTGTGACGTCATCAAGACCATGCCTTGTTTCTAAAAACGGACATTTAAAAAAATTAATCAAAAAATAACTGTTGGGAAAATGAAAGTATTTTTTTGGGTTCATGTTATTTATTTATTTATTTATTTTTTATTTATTTATTATTTATTTATTTATTTTTTTTTTTTTGCTTATTCTATCAATTTCAGTGACAAAAAGTACTACTTTTGACTGAAGGAAACAACCCCATTGGATGTTGTTCAAGCAATAATGTTAGAGAATTTTGCATTCTGTATTAAGATATTAAACAGAATGAAAAATTCTCTAAGATTATATTACTCTACTTGAATATTTCTCAAGTGAAGTAAATTATTAAATTATCTAAGGATCATGGAAACTTTTGAAAAAGCTCATGCGAATATGTTTGCTATGTTGACAATGATATCCAGAAATGAAAATATTTTCTAAATCTTACCTTTGCATATGCTTCTCAAAATATTTCCTCGTATCCTATGGAAGCCACTAAAATCCGCCCAACATTCAGTTTTTCGGGTGTATTGCGGTGGTGAAAAAATTAGCCATTCAAATACTTTCTGAATCCTCTTTATTATTAAACTAGTGGTACCCACACGGCTTTGCCCGTAGTAGAAAAATTAAAAGGTCATTTGGTTCGCCTGCATATTTACAAATAAAGGATGATGAATTTCTCTCCTATTTGCTATGTTTGCCCATGTTACGGTTCCACGTTATGATAATTTGGTCATTTATTCTTCCTCGTTGTGATAATTTGATCGGTAAAATTTTTCTTAAATTTGGAATAGAAAAAGAACCGCATCGAATTTTCGAAAAATCGCTTGGAGGTGCACACCCCCATGCTACAAACTAATTTTGTACAAAATTTCATGAAAATCGGCTGAACGGTCTAGGTGCTATGCGCGTTACAGAGATCCTGACGGAGAGAGACTTTCAGCTTTATTATTAGTAAAGATTGCAAAACTTTAAACATCGAAACACATAATAAAATTAGATGTGTGTGTGGCACATTTCCCGCTTCCTGGTAAAACGGTTAAGGCCCAGAAACATAAAATTTGGTTGTTTTTTGCTGACGCTGTGCAGCATGGAGCTTTTGATAAATTAATTAGAAAAAAAAGTTTTCAAATGTTTTATGTGATTTTTAGCATTCTTCATCCGTTAGAGACCCGGAACACATTGCTATGTTAGTACAGTCGGGCCCAACCCACAGCCCGCGGGCCATATCCGACTTGAGAAACATGGCCCGTTTGGCCCGTTGGTTTGTTCAATTTCACAAAACGAAAAACACGATTTGTCACTTTTTTTTTCAAATTTGGAGAGACATACTTAAACATTGGTTTCTGAAAAACAGATACAAACTTCGCCTTGATAAAATAAGCATTTAGTAACGGTAACACAACCAGTATCGGACCCGAAATTCGGAGTCCGAAAATCCGACAGGACCCGATATTCGGACGCTAAAATTACTGTTATCATTATTATTTTTATTTTTTTACTTTGGAAAATTTTTGAAGTTGTAATCGTTTCACTGCGGGGATTTTTTTGGAAATTTTTATCACTGAAAAATTCCTTTTTTAGGGGATTTTGTTGTTTTGATGAAAATTCGACACTCCAGAACGAATCGGGAGAGTTGACAGCTATGCTTAATATGCACTCGATAGCAATGTAATAACTATCATTGGTGTCCAACCTATTTACTTTCTTTTATAACGAGCTGATGTGTGCATCACATGACTTCCTTTTACTCCATTTTAATGTCATTTTTCTCATTATTGGCAGTTTTAATATGATTCAATAGTTAACTCTCTAAATATCACCAACAGTGGCCAAATTGAAACCAGATTTTTTTTTAAAAATCGCCAAATTTGTCGCCAAGCGTGGGGGGGGGGCTGCCTATTTACATTTTTGCATGGTTAACAAGTGGAAGAAATTTAAGACAACTGATAAGAAGCCCCCCACGCTTTTTTTTCTATTCCAGTAAAATTAAGTATTTGGTCAATTACTTTATATACTTGTCATCCAAAAATAATTTTTAACTATTCAGTTCATTTAGCTATTAAAGCGTGTTTTTTTAGTTTTTTAAACTATTATTATTTCTTAGTTTCTCACATCAGAAGAAATGCCGCCAAGCACTCACCTCCGTCTCCGCACCGGGCGAGAACGTCCAGCATTTTGCTGCACTCGACGCCCTCCTGCAGCACCTCCTTCAGCGATTCCTGGAGCTGCTCCTCGCTCACATCGCCGGCGATGTGCAGCTCGGGCTCCGCCGCGCTCCCGACTAGCTCGAACTCTTCGCTCGTCGGCAGGGAGATCCGAGCTCCGGTTGACGTCATCGTCCATGGTGCGAGCCACGGCTTACCTCGCATGCCGCGGACACGATGGGCAAGGCCGGAGGGAGAAGCTGGAAAGAAAAAAGACAGAAGAAAAGATGAGCATACGAACATTCGAATGGGGTCGTTTCCGTCAGTCAAAAGTAGTACTTTTAGTCACTGAAATTGATAGGAATAAGTAAAAAAAAATAAGATGGACCCAGAAAATTCTTTCATTTTTCCAACAGTTATTGTTTAATTCATTTTTTAAAATGTCCTATTTTTCAAACAATGCGTGGTCTTTATGACGTCACAAATGATGCTCGTTGGCGCATCTGTCTGCCGCGATTCCAAGTTATGATAATCAAGAAGCGAATTTAATATTGCGCTCTACGATTGCTATCAACCCTATCGTTGCCAGTACACGTGAGTAAATAAGCAAATTAAAATACAGTGAAACCTGTGTAAGTTGACCACTTGCGGTGCGGTACTTTGGTGGTCAACTTATAAAGGGGGTAATGTTTTTTTTTTTTGGCATTTCTTGCACCATGTATTCATTTTTTGACTAATTGATACTTACTCTTTCCGTTCAACTCACTTTCATTGTTTAACATTACTTTGAAGCAATAATTTAAAATGTTATTCAAATATTTTTCGAGATTATTTTCTCAGAATGACGTATAATGTGTCACGTAAATTTAAAATTTCAGTAAATTGATCAAAAAAATAAATAAATAAATAAATCATTGTTTATAAAAAGTTATTTGGTATTAATACATTAATAGTTCCTAAAAATTCATAGCTAATCAAAAATAACAAATTTTTCACTTATTTCTTTTTTCTCATATACATTTAATACACTTATAACCATGATGATCTACTTTTCAACAAAATAACTTTTTATTGAAGTTTGGCGCACTTATTAGACACTAGTTTTGGAAATTCCATATGTGTCAGCGAATTTTCTCTGGTTTTTTCCCTTTTCAATTAATTTTAATATTTCATACTTTTTATCAATCTCAAGTTCAACTAAAACTTTCTTTGAGGCAGTTGAAAATGAAAATGTCCTATTTCTTAATCCCTTGCACCAGAAATACTACAATGCAAGTAACTTTTACTCTAGCACAATTCCAGTGTTAATACAAAATATTACATTTGGAAAAAAATACTTTGTACTTTTCTACTGACATATGTTTTCATTGAACAGAGAGTACAAAAGGTAATCTCAAATAGAACAACAAAAGAAAAACAAGTTTGGAGAATAAAAGGGTTCTTAGTAGTTTTCAATGTGGGTTAAACTTACAAGGAGGTTTAGTTATGCTGCTGTTTCATTAGTTGGTAAAATGCTGGTCTGGCATCAAAAATATTCTTGGAAAGCTTAAAAAAAATAATAATAAAATAAAATAATTTGCTAAATTAAGTTTTAACTAGTATGTTGTGGCCATCACGAAACTTTCTTCTATATTTTTCCTTTTTCTGATCCCTCCCCATGCTTGACGAGGAAGCAATATTCCTAACAAAAACAAAATGACACATGCAAAATCTTGACTACCATCCCAATGTCTGAATTATTGCAAAAGCAAAGCAAAGAGCGAAAATTGAAAGTTATTTTAAAAGCCTTGCTTGAATTAATTACAAATATTTTATTTGTTAACAAACATAAGATGGCAACAGTTAAAAATTTTAAATCATTGAGATAATATTTCCGATCATTTCCATTCAATTAAAATCACGAGAAATACGCAGACGACAATCTATTACGATTTATCTTTCTTATTGTTGCATTAATAAAGCTATTTTTATTCGAAAAAAAATCAACACCTCTTGCAGCGATTGGCGTCAAAATTGAACCAAAGCCTGTTTACATATGGATTCACATATATTCCAAATTTCAACCAGAACGTAGCATTACTTCTTGAGATAGGGCACTCACAATGGAAAAAAAGAACGGGCGATTGCGCTACCCCCTTTTTAGCTGTTGACATCAAAATAAAATCAGCTCTTATACCCACTAAGGACTACTTGCCGATAAATTTTTCTTTCATTCGGTTCATTATTTCTTGAGATACAGCAGTCACAATTGACGACAAAAAACGTTCTATAGCTCAACCCCCGTTTGAGTTATTGACACCAAAATTGAATCAGCACCTGTTCCTGTTAATACCAACGTATGGACCAAATTTTGTTTGATTCCGCCAGTTACTTCCTGAGGAATAGCAAGCACGCGTAACTCGAAAAACGTCCCATTGCTGCACCCCCCTTGGAGGAATTAGCGCCAAAAACTAATGGGCACAAGTTCACATAGGGGCACATATGTGTACTAAATTTCGTTCGATTTCATGCGGTAGTTTTTGTTGTAGAGCGGCCACAAAAAACTGGTCACACACAGACGTGACACACATACATACACACACACACACACACACACACACACACAGACAGACAGACATTTTCCAAAAATGGTCGAAATGGACTCAGCACACCTCAAAACGTTCGAATCCGTCAAAATTCGAAATTCGAAAATTTGCACGAATCCAATACTTTCTTCTATATATTAGATATAGAAGAAAGTAAAAAACAAAGCAAGTGGTCAACTTACAAAGGGTTTTTACAATACTCCAAACCAAATTTGGGGTACATTAGTGGTCAATATAGACAGGTGGTCAAGATAGAAAGGTGGTCAACTTTACAGGTTTTACTGTATTACGTTCTGCGAATGGAAATAGTGAACGGCATTTCATCATTTGTGATGTCATCGGCAGAAGCGTAAACAATAAAAGCGCACCGATTTAAGTATTTTTTTTTTTTTTTTAATATTTAACTTAGTCAAATTATTTTAAAAATGGTCAGATCCTATGTTTCCAAGCATGTTCTTTCAGAAAAAAAAAAGAATACTGTTAAAATTTTGGAAACGACCCCATCCGCCGCTGGTTGCTCCGCTTACCCAACTGACCACAGCTATGTTTCTGCAGCGAAGAAAATATTTTGCAATTTTCAACTTCAAAATCTTACAAGATTATTTACACACAACGTACAGCATTCTGCGAAATTCAATATTACCCTGGAGAATCATATTTTATCGGTTACGAGCAGACATTACCTGGTTTTATATCTTTAGCAATACATGAAAAGCATTAATTTGCGATAAAATAACTTTTAAAAGAGCTCGGGTTTTATTGTTTTACAGTTTTGAGAAGAGTGTCGAAAGAGTTATTGAAACAAATACAGCCAACTCGCGATAAATCGAAGCTTTATGACTCGAATATTCCTTTATTTCGAAGTTTTAATTGGGTCCCGAACTTTTGAGAAGGGGAGGGATCTTCCTATAATCCGAACTACCAATAACTCGAAGGTGTTAGGTAGTCCCTCGGGACTTCGAGTTCTCGAGAGTTGACTGTTTGTATGCCACACACTCTGAAATACGAGGGCCATCCGGAAAGTAGTACCCGTTTCCGCCGCATGAGGCGCTGACGACGCGAATAGTCGCCGGTCAAGGTCAAACCGCTTCAGTGGCTTGTTTGCCTTCTCTGTTGGTTTTAAAAAATTGAGAACGCCGCCAGTTGTGAAACATTAAAGAAATTATTGCGGGCAATACAAAATCGACGGAGAGGTCTGATGGTGTTATTCTCCTCCATGACAATGCCAGGTCTCATGCAGCGGGGATAACACAACAACTTCTGCAGCAATTCAATTGGGAAATATTCGATCATCCACCGTATAGCCCGGACTTGGCCCCTTCAGATTTTCATCTCTTTACAAAACTTAAAGAGTTTTTGGCGGGAAAAAGATTTGACAGCGATGAAGAACTCAAAGAAGGCGTGACTATGTACAGTCGACTCCCGCTACAACGCGATTCGACTTACGCGAAATGGCTATAACGCGAATTTTTTTACGAGTAACGAGTTTTAGAGCTAACGCGAATTTTTCGCCTACAACACGATTTTTTGGAAGGAAATATCAGTTTCGTTTTGTCTACTAAATATTGATTTCGTGAATGCTATTATATTCCTTTAAGCATCACTGACAGCCAAAGTTCCCACAGTATACTGGTCTAGTACATCAAATAAAAACTCAGCATCTTTCATTGACTTAATTTTTTTCATTCTAAATATAAAAGTTGATGAAATATAATGGCACCTATAAAGAGGCCCTATAATGCGGCTAAGATTCTTGATATGCTTGAACAACTACAAAATGTCGGCGGTAGCGCGACAATAAGTATGAGTGAATCTTCCATACGTACAATTAAAAGTCAAAACAAAAAGAAATGCGTAAAAGCTCAGAACTTAGTTTCAATATTGAAGCTTGCAGAGCAATCTGGCAAAGTAAATATTATGAAAATGGAAGCTGTTCTTTAATTGTCGATTAATAAAGAGATTAGGAAGAGGAGATATTGCCACAAATTGAAACGTTATTAAAAAAAAAGGCGAATCAATCGTATTTAAAAATGTATTAGATAAGAATAATAATATGATCATGGAGCATCACTATCTTCATTTTTTAACTCTTAAGTATTGTTACTGTATCTACTGTACAGCACTGTTATAGTGCATCATTTTAATTTTACTACATGCTGTGCGTATCGTGTTGTTTTATTTTATCTTTCATTCCCATTGGTCATTCATTTTGTGCATCTAAAAGCATTTCACGTTGAATAATATTTTATTTTTAAATACAGTAAAAGTTCAGTTCTTTATGCAAGAAACTGTAGTGTATGGTTAAGGAATGCTTTAGAGCAGTTTGAGGGGTGTTTATAACTGTCTAAAAGTATTTGGTATGCTTTAAAAAATTTGAATGCATATATTTTTCCTCAACGCGAAATTTCGACTTACGCGAGGAGTCTTGGAACGCATCCCTCGCGTAAGTCGGGACTCGACTGTATTTCAATCGCCGGCGGCGGAGGAATATGACGCTGGAATACAAAAACTCGTCACACGTTATGACAAATGCTTAAATTTTCTTGGAGATAATGTGGAGAAGTAGTTTAAAGTATGCTCTTTTCAATAAAAATGTTTACATTTGTTAACACTTACTTCTGTGTCTTTATTCCACAAACGGGTACTACTTTCCGGATGGCCCTCGTATGTATTACCTGAAAATTCGAACTAACTTCGGAAGACTTCCGGATCAATGGTTAAAAATTAAAGTTACAATGCTGAAAATATAAACAACAAAAGTCAAAGATCAACAATTGACTCATGTGTTTAACGAAATTTTCCCCACTTCAAGATATCAACGAACATATTTTTTCGCATCGTACATTTGATTCGATCTTTTAATTAGATTTATTTCCAGAAGGTGCCAACAACAGAAGAGATAAGGAGTCAAGAGCAGACAAACATGACAAAAAAAGGTAGATAGTAGGGGTAAATAAGTCGATACGAAACGAGATAAGGATATTTCAGGGATAAAGGTAGTAGCAAACAAAAATAAGAAAAAAAAATAGTACGAGTACAAGAGAAGAAATGAAGTTAATCAGTTAATACGGGAGACTCAAAATGAAGTTATTCAATAGTTGGATAAGTAATATTTATCTTTAACTTCTGGCGCGCGAACGTTTACACGCGAATTATTGAGTATATCGCGAGTTTATACTCAATAATTCGCGTTTAGTTGCGTATTTCACGAGTTTGGGGAAAAGGGTAGCAATTCCCCCCAAACTCGTGATATAATAACGCTGTTTCTCATTGATGGGTTTTCATGTGAAATTTGTTTTAATCTGCATTAAAGTAATAAATAAAAATAAAACATAAAAAGCGCAGCAGTAAAAATGGATGGAAAAAAAAGTGGGGGGGGGGGGGGGGAATCAATTGCAATACTGTTGATACTGGGAAATCTTTATATATGTTAGAATTGCCTTTTTTAGTTGTTTTAAAGTCTACATAATCCAACGAAGTAAAATAGGTTCATAATTTAAGTTCGAAAATCAATTATTGATATTTTCATCATCAAAATTTTTTTTTTCCTCTTATGTGATTTAAAAAAAAAAGATAGGCTTGTTCTCTCCTGTGTTTGACAAAACATCTCTTAAGTAATAAATGAACTACTTTTTTTCACCTCATTATAATTTTACGGTGTGCCCCCCCCCCATTACGCCGACAAGAAGTCCCCTCCCCCTATTTTACAGTTTCAATCGTCCCTTTTGATACATTAAGGGGGGAGGGGGGATTTTGAATGGCGGCGAAACTGGGTAAACCAATTTTGGAAGAAGTGGTGGCACTATTTGGCATTTGAACAGCTTAAGGAAGTCAAAATAGTTATTAACATCCTTAATTTAATTATTTTATTATTACATAATATATTTGATTATTACAAAATATTTATTTATTTTTCATTTCTTTTTGCTTGCTACAGAAATCCAAAAACGGTTTATGTGTGCTACTCGAACGGATTGTGGAGCACTGCAATAACATTCGCAATTATCTAACTACTATTATATATGCGAAAGTTGGTCTGTATGGATGTATGGATGTTTGTTACTCTTTCACGCAAAAACTACTGAATGGATTTTGATGAAACTTTACAATAATATAGCTTATGCATCCGAATAACACAAAGGGTATGTTTCGTCCTGTTATGGGGGGCAAAACCCCCCATAGAGGGCAATAATGCACAATTTTCATACAAATTCTCTAATATGGGGGTGAAAAAATCCTTGCACATATTAACATTATATGTCCACCGAAAGCTTTGATTTTTCTGCTGAAGATGGCACCGGTTCGAAATTTCTAAGCAGAATAAAAAACGAGTTATAAGCTTTTTAGTTCCATGTTCAAAGGCTTTCCTCAACCCAACACAATATTTAGTTCAACATCTCAACTCCGTGGCTATAGCTACAATTGTTGTATTGTTGACTATTTTTGCTTTTCGTCTGACTGTTCAAGGCAAATCTCAACTAGAATTTTTGCACAAGACTGGCAAAAAATAAAATGATTTGGCTGATAATTTTTCATTTTAATGCAACTTTGATGTAATAAATACTTTTTTTAAAAAATTAATTTGTGGTTTTCTGGACATTTACTCATTATCCAATTGACCAGCAGGAATCTCGCTAAACGTTTTTTGTGCAAAGACTTCAATAGCTAAGGCATCTGACAATTTTTTCAACCGTCACTGTTTTTGAAGCTAAAAACAATGCAATACCGTTTCTCGGTTTTCTCCATGTAACCAAAATATCGCCGTTAAAAGAATATTTAAATACTTTATTAACATGTACATCCGCCAACTAAATTAAGCAAATCCATAAACAGCACAAAAACTTCCATTAATTTGTCTTTTTGCATCATTTCAAGCAATTGCTAAATTTTACTACTTATTTTGGAAAGATTTCGGCTGAAAATATGTAGCATCGTTTTATAGTCAGTAGAAGTATCCCAATATTTGGCGACAAATTTCTTCAACGAAAATTAGTAACACACAGTTACTGGCGGATACATTTTTTTTTAAATCAGTTTGTACTTCAATAGCCATATAGAGAAGGTTTTAGACTATGTTCAAAGAAAAGAAAAAAATAATCCTTAAATATATTATAAATGCGAAAAGTGACTTTGTTTGTTTGTAATTCTTTCGTGCCTTAACTATTCATCCTCACTCGAATTGGAATTTTTTAGAATTATCCGTACAAACTTCCTCACTACTCTTATATGTTTTCCTGATTTACGTGATTTTTTGGGTGTCTCTCCAGTTTCGTCGACATTTCATTTGCCCCCCTCCCCGTTTTTCAGTTTTAATCATCCTTTGATATATTAAAGGGGGGAGGGAGTTTTAAATGTCGGTGAAACTGGGGACAAACCATTTTTTTTCGTAACGATTTGACATCTGCCTGTGTTGACTATTAACCTGAATCGATTAAAATAATCTATATTAACGTGAGCGAAGCCGCGGGTAAAAGCTAGTAATAACATCAAGTAAGAAGCAGGGGGGGGGGGGGGGAGGAGTGCTAGATAAAATCTACCCAATTATCATTTTCAGAACTACACAATATTTAGTATATTAACTACGCCCGTTTACTTTTTTTTTACTTTTTTTTTTAATCGATTAATCATTTCGTGTTGACGGTATAATTATTGTGAAAAATTTCATTTCATTTTCTTTTCAATATAAATCTAGTAAGCTATTTGTCATAGGAACGTTGTCTGATGAAGTCTTTTATCCTTGAATCCTTGTTATTTCTTGCACAAGGAAAATTGCTTGATGAACTCATTTTATGCAATGAACATTTTTTTTCCGGAACGAATTACTTCACAAGTAACATACTTAAGAGATAAAAATGCTGAATCCAGAATACCGGAGAAGGCAAAATCAACATCTATATAATATTCGTAAAATTGATGTTCGTTCGAAATGAGTTCTGCGGAATAATAAGTCCAATAGAACAACTTTGGAAACTGAACTACGCAATGGAACTTGTGTGAATAACATCTCTCCCTTTAGAGAAACAAAAAAAAAAAAAAAAAAAAAACGAGCTGATGTGTGCATCACATGACTTCCTTTTACTCCAATTTAATGTCATTTCGCTATTATTGGCAATTTTAATGTGATTCAATAGTTTACTCTCTAACTATCACCGATAGTGGCCAAATTGAGACCAGATTTAAATATATATATAAAAAAATCGCCAAATTTGTCCCCAAGTTGGCGACAAAACTTGGCGACCGAAAGACTGGCGATATATCACCAAGTGTCCGCCAAGTTATAACATCACTTGAGTTTACATCGAAATTAACAATGATTTCCCCCCAAAAAGGGGCAAAAGACCCCTTTAGAAACACCCGAATGCAACCAAAAGGGGAGGCGCACAACTAGACCCCACTAGGAGTCTACGTACCAAATTTCAACTTTCTAGGACATACCGTTCTTGAGTTACGCGACATACATATGCACATACATACGTACATACAGACGTCACGAGAAAACTCGTTGTAATTAATTCGGGAATCGTCATAATGGATATTTTGTGTTTATATGTTTTTAGGCACTTATCCACGTGTGGTCGAGTCGAAAAAAAAAAAAAAACTCAACATTCATTCGGGGGTGAGCAAAATGGAAATTAAGGTCGATTTTTGAGTGAAATTTTTTTTGCGAATACAACTTTCTTTTTGGTAAAAGGAAGTAAAAACTTTTTTTTTTTTTTTGACAGGTACCGACTAAATTTATTTTTTCATTGG
The DNA here is from genome assembly GCF_026930045.1 of Uloborus diversus. Taxonomy (NCBI): domain Eukaryota; kingdom Metazoa; phylum Arthropoda; class Arachnida; order Araneae; family Uloboridae; genus Uloborus; species Uloborus diversus. Next base: position 266,224,074 of record NC_072731.1, read on the forward strand.
AAGGAAGTAAATTTTAACTTGTATTACTTTATAGTCGTTCCTATAAAAGAAAATATTCGCAACAGTGCACTCGTCATTAAATAAAAGTCAAATTTTCCCTTTATGGTGATGACGACATAGGCCCTCGCGTGAGGTCATGACATTCCACAAAACGACACATGCAGGTACAATGGCGACATCAATGAATCAATTCCAGGTCATGGTTTCATTTCGAAAAAATATGAAAAAAAAAGAAAATGATTCTCTTCAAACACGCTTTATCCCAACATACAGTTTGTTCATTTGCGTGCGAAATAATTACAAAGGCAACATAAAGTTAGAAATTATTTTGCTAAACGGGGGAAAATGCTTTCATTATTCTTTGGAAAACAAGTAAATTAGAAACTTCTAGTTCAAAATGAAACGAAAAAAAGGCGACATTTTTTAGGGGATGTCTATAAATGAAGTCACACTTTTTGACCTTCCACCCATATTTGTCACAATTCACCTTGGCCCCTTCTCTTTGTCGCAAGTTAGGCTGATTTTCGTAAGCATGTTGCTGTCAAAAAAAATGCTTGTTACCCTCCTCCTCAAAGCGTCACATTTGTGGACAAACCCTCAACTAAAACTCATACACATGACCTGAAAAAAATATTTAAAAGATGTTTTCAACATAAATGCCTATCAACCATTAGTTATATATATACATGAAATAATAGTTATATTTCATTTCATATAATATAAGTTATATTATATGAAATATATGAAATATATATAACTATTATTAGTTATATATATTTCATGTAATATTATATACATGAAATAATAGTTATATATATATATATATATATATATATATATATATATATATATATATATAATAGTTATATCACCGATCACTTCTCATGGGCTTTGAAAGGTCAGGAGCGCCCAAATAATTGTTTGTAAGGGAGGAGCAGACCTAGGAGTATTTTCAACATTTTGAAATACCTGCCAAACTGACACTGGGTTCGGTATCTCGTTTTAGATGAAATTTCAAAAGACATTGTTTTAAAAATGCAATTTCAGGCTATATTTGGTAGTTACTCAAGGAAAAGGGTTTGGTTTGTGGACGTTCCCCAGGAACTTTTTGAAGCCCTAAAGCCGCATTTGGTGCTGACCCCAGAAAATTCATTCATTGAAGTTTTAAAAAACGCAATGTTGGGATACATGTTGACATGTTAGGGGAGCAGGTGGTTGCTCTAACTCGGAAATTTTTCGAAGATATAAGGTCTACGATTGATGACGCAGGGAGAGGTTCGTGGGGGCTCTCAAACTTTTGACAATAAGACTTTAAAAACGCCATTACAAATTTTCTTTGGGTGAGTTTACGGGAAGGAGATGGAAATTTAAATTCCTTGGTAACGTTAGACAAGGGAAAAAGGTTCCCCAGGGAAATTTGTTTGAAATAAAAGTCCAAGAAATTTGATTTTTGATTATGTTATCTACGACGGCATATGGGGAAGGTAAGGAGCTGCTGTCCTCCCGTAAATTTTCGAAATCAAATTTCTGAAAATGCAATTTGAAGTTACCTTTAGTGATATTAGGGAGGACAGCCGGGAATGGGGACTCTGATCCAAAAATTTTTTAAAATTAGAGCCTAAAAACTTTTGGTCTTGTTAAAAGGGCTAAAACCCTCTTTTGGCAGCTTTTTTATAGCATGCACGACTTTGAAAATTTCAAAAGGGGTTCTGACCCCTTGACCCACCCCCCCCCTCTGGCTACGGCCTTGAGCCTGTTTATGCCATCCAGAGACTGCAATTTCGTCCTTGTTAGGGACTCGTCAGTCTGAAATAGTCAATAACCGAGCGGAAGGCAGATGTGCCTCAAGTCCATGTAGTTCTGCCTTAGTCCTGGCTCAAGGCCAGTAATTTACTTCTTCTTAGCGAAGAAATTATTTTTATTCTTTGAAAGAATTTTTTGAATTTGGTGTTGCATTGTCAAAAACTTTGTTCCTTCATGGGGGTTGCAACCCCCTTTGCTACGCCACTGAATCTCACATACGGAACTATATCTTATTACCGACAGCAGGATTTTTGACACCCAGACGTGAAAACACACCGCGGAGGCAACCCGACACATGTAAACAAAACGAACTGCGCAGCCGGTAATAAAAAGAAGATTAAACGCAGCCAACGGATGAGTAAACGACCTTAACAATGACTCTGTAAAGAAAAAGTAGTTCGCATGAATAGGCACGCCTACTACAACAGGGAAAGGAACGGGTTTCCCGTCAAATTCCGCGTCCGACTTGATGGACCTGAAAAATGCAGAAAGGGAATTTTTTTTCCGACTGCGCCACGGATATGATGAGTTCCTTCACCTGTCATTTTTTTGTGCGATAATTAGCTGCATTTCATCGGCAATAAAAGGATTTGAATTTGAAAATCGAGTTTTTAAAATATCGTGCATCATAAAATACCCCCTAAAAATTTTAATGGCGCTGTCTGCGCCGTGCCCGAGGGTGGCCTCTCTGCCGAACCTGAGTTCTTGGGGGAGGGGAAATTCTCAATTGACCAAATGAGACTTTGAAATTTAGCGATGATGAAAAAAAGGAAAGAAAAAGGCGTGGGTGTATACAAACCTACCTCTGATGAGAAGAGACAATAAATATCATTCAGTGGAGCAATCTGATTTTTTTTTGGGGGGGGGGGCATTGAAAACAAAACGAAAGAAAAATTTTGATCTGATAGGGAAGGGGGGAGGGGTGGCCGGGGTTTCGCCCTCGAAAAGATTTTGAAACTTGTAGTTTAATAAAACGCAACATCAGACTTTCTTCGCTGATAGTCGGGAAGGGGGGGGGGGGGTCTCAGCGGAAAGAGAAAGAGATGGAGCTCAAAGACTGTCCCCAATCGATTTTTTTTTCTTAAATAAATCAAATCAATTCCTCCTTCTCACTGAAAATTTTCAAAATTGAAGTTTGGAAAAAGCAATTTTAGACAGACTTAGAAGATTTTACGGGAAGGACGTTCTAGAAGCTCTTCAGTAGATTTTTTTTTTTTTTTTAAATTAAGATCCTGAAAACTGCAATGTTTTATATTCAGGCTATTTCACTTTAATTTTTTGTAAGAGTAGTTTAAAAAACCAAATCGCTTATGATATTAGAGAAAGGCGGTATGGGGACCCTTGCCCCAATATTTTCTGAAATTCAAGTCTTAAAAACGCGATTATAAGACCATATTTTGTAAGATTAGGGTCAGTAATTTTTCGAAATTAAAGCTAAAAAATATATTTTAAGTGATTTTCAGTGTTGTTGAGCATTTGTGGACTTCCCCCGGGAAATTGAAGATCTCTGAAAACGAAATTTGAGATACTCCAAAATGCATTCGGTGAGGAGAGGGGCGGGGGCATTGAAGGAGCAAAATTTTGAAGACTTTCTTATTTTCAGACGAACTAGAAAAAAAGGAAAGAAATAGGACGGGGGTTGAGAGGGGGAATGAGCTGACCAGTAAGCTGCAACTGTTGAATATTTTTAATTTAAGGATTTCTTTTTAAAATAATTGAGATTTTCAACTAACATTTTTATTATTTTCTTATCAAAATCAATTTGCTTTCATCAGACGTGTTCTTTTCTTCTCATCAATAATAAAGAATAGTTTTTAAAACATTCAACTCATCATTCTGGGGGGGGGGGACACTCCCCCCTCTGGTTGCACCACTGGCATCATTAATATTTCAGATAAAAATAATTGCAACAGTCTTCAAATTTTCAAAAGTAAAAAAATAAATGAAAAAAAAAAAAAAAAAAAATCGCACGTGCAAACCTACCTGCCTGTATCTGATGAGAAAATTTCAGACAAAAAAATAATTACAATAATGTCCACAAAATTTTCAAATTATCAGTCAAAATTAGTCGAGTAGTAAATGCCTTGGAGGATCACATTGCAGGGCCCAATACAGGCTGATTTTGCTACCGTTTTTCGGTACCTTTACAAAAATCTTGTTTTGAAATCGGTACTTTCACAAAAATCAAGTTATAAAATCAGTGGTTTCACAAAAACATCGAAAATTTCACAAAAATTCGCATTTTAAAATATAAAATTTGTTTCTCTATTTAAAACAAAATTTACTCATAAAATAAAATTCTAAGCAGGTTTATATGAACAATCGCTTAAATAGAAACCTTTTTGTAGTATTTTAACTAATTTTTAACTGTTTCTCGCCAATGTATTGATTCAATATTATCGCAATCTTTCAACATCTGTTTAGGAAACCGTTTTTCTCATGATTTCCGATATTGTACACAGTACATAGCCCATTAAGCTGAAATTACGATGATATTTTTCGTATTTCTTAGATTTTTAGCTCCCCCTCCCCAAAAAACGAAACCTGTTAAAAATAATACTAGATGACATTTACACTTTTCGAACTAAAATTTCACTTGTTCTACTTCTCTTTTACAAAAATTAGGATGCCTCTAAAATTTCAAAAAAAAAAAAAAATAATAATAAATAAATAAATAAATAAATAAATAAATAAAAAAAACTTTCACAAAAATAGAATGATGCAATACTTTCACAAAAATAGGTAGCGAGAAAAAAATCCTGGATTGGCCCCTGCATTGACTTCTTGTGTTAACCTGTTAACCTTCGTGCGATAGTGGTGTTGCATAAAAGTGGTGTTGCAGTGGATCCCAGCACACTGCGGGATTAAGGGAAACGAGCTCGCTGATGCTGTAGCAAAGAGGCGGTCTGCTGTTGTTCAAATATCAAATGAGCCAGTCTCATTTATGCAATAAAATTACATATCAGGAAGAAATCAAGAGATGTTTTCTGGCAAAAGGCTTAAAATCTAAAAGCAACCACAAAGTTAGGTTTATAAACCGTAATTTTATCCCATTAACACCAAGCGCAGAGTCAGTAGACTTTTAACTGGCTATGACTGTTTGTCAAAGCATATTCACCGTTTGAAGATTGTCGCGAGTCCGAATAAGGAAGTTTTCGATTTTTCAATTTTATTTTTATGTGATAGAGTAACATGTATGAACATCATAGGTGAAAAAATTTTTGCGATACGATAAGTAGTTTTTTTTAAATTAATTTTTAAAGTTCAAGCCCTTGTGACGTCAAATGGCATAGGAAGTGACGTCATGCGCTTTCCGATAGGAGAGAAACGCTAGCGAACCGGTTCCCTGTGATGGGAGAAATTGAAGAATTTCTTTCCACTTCGAAGACGAAACGTAAAAGGCTTATCTCCTCGCATTTAACTCCTCGCGTTTCTGGAACATTAAACCTCTCATCCTCTCGGAAATATTCGAATATCATCATCGGTATTACTTCAGGAAGATTATTTAGATTGTGCTTTAACGAATCCGACCTCCATAATGTGTTCAAAAGGATTATTGAATTTCTAAAAAATAAAAATATCAGCGCGCTCAAAATGTCCGTAGCGAAAACAAGGGATCTTCGGCGGAATGCTGCCCATTCGCGCCCTGTGACGTAGGCTCGTGACGTTTCAGAAGAGCGCACTTTTGCGCGTGGATTTTTAAAAATTCATTAAAAATCAACCACGGTGTTTTAAAATTCGGCGATGGTGAATTTTTTAGTTTTGAGGGTCAATTAACAATATCCAATAGCCAAAATATGAACATTTAATAGGTTGCAACTTCCCTATTGTCCTTTTTGTGACTCAAATCAAGAAATGGACATTCGCTACCTGCACACTTCCACCCAGATTTCCAGGCGTAGCCTGTGCGACGGTTTTTGGGAGGCAAGAGAGTATTGGCAGCAAATACAGTCGAGCCCGCTTAGTGGAATAGACAATTTGCTGGAAAAATTATTCTAATAAGCGAGATATTCCATTATGCGGGATAAAAATAACTCACATCAACGGTGTAGTTCATTGCATACCTGCCAACATTCAAAGAAAAAAATCCAGTAGATTTTTTCAATGTAGCGCAATATCGCTTTTTTCCATGTTATTGAGGGGAAAATATGGATTTTTTTATTATCTCTTAAAGTGCAATCATATGCAAGTTCCTTGAGTCATATACACAGAGTTAAATTAATGAAAATATTAAATGGAAGAATAAAAGTTAAAGTAATACTTTTTGAATGAAAAGTTATTTAGGGGAAAAAAAAGAATTTCAATTATCTGTAAAAATTTAATCATAGACAAGTTTTTTCAGGTCTTCAACAAGATTTAATTTACTTTTTTCGGCCCAAAGTGCCCGATAATAGCGGTCGTTTTATGTACAAGAAGAAATGTTGTAATTAAGCAACATAGGCTTAGCGATGAGTGCGCGAAGCGAGATCGCATGATCGCAAACGTAAACGAGGACTGATGTTGCCAGATTCCAATGTGCTAAAGTTTGAAATTGAGTAGGAAACTTTCAAACCATGGAGTAAAAGCGCTAAAACGATGTAAAAATTTATTTTAAAGGGGTTTATTTTTTTCATTTTCGAGAAAATCCCTAAATGGAGGGATTTTTTTTAGAGATTAATAAAAACCGGGAGATTTTCAATAAAAATCGGGAGACCGGGAGAAATGTCAAAAATCCGGGAGTCTCCCGGAAAATCCAGTAGAGTTGGCAGGTATGTCATGGGAATTTTATTACATTAAGTGAGATATTCTATTATCCGATATTCCATTAAGCGGTCTCGACTGTATTCTATTTTATTGTTCCTTGTTCCGTGTATTGTGATTGTTTTTGCTATTTTGTTCTTTCGGGGTTCGTACTCAATTTCAGGAATAAAATGAAGGAGTTTTGGAGGAGTAAAATGAGATTTTGAAGGAGTACTAATGGGCTGTCCTTAAATGACGTCGCACTTTTTTTCAACATGTTTGACCCTCTTCCCCTTTGTCGCAAAGTATCACACTTTATCTTACTACTCCTCTTGTCACGTCATATTTTATATAAACATATTGTTATAATAACTAGATGATGTTATTTTTTGTCACCTTCTCTCTTCCCGTTGTCACAATTTCACGAACTTGTCTCCCCCTCAAGTCATGACATCACTTGTGGGTGACAATATCATAACTGCGATTTGCTAAACGATTGTTTTTTAACACAATCACTTATAGTACATCCGCTTATATATTTTTAAATATTTAAATAATAATTAGACAAACTGACTGTTGCAGCTGAGAGTGGGGTGGATGGAAAAGCAATAATCATAATACTTGAAAAAATAGCCAAGCACCATTTAAGCATGGTTTACTGCATTTATGAAATGTCTTAGTCAACTAATAGTATTTTCACCTTCAACTTTTATAACTTCTATGATCAATTTGTCAATCATATCTTTATGAAAAAATAAAATACATACACGAAATTACTTCATTAAAATCGTCCTTGTGATGAAGCTAAGTTGTCTATCGAAGTATTTCAAGTTACTGTCATAGAGGAAGACTATGTAGTCTTGAACTAAGAAAGAAGGAGGTTTGAAGGAGTTCAAACCAAAATGAAGGAGTTTGAAGGACTCTTCAAAAAATTTCCTAAATGAAGGAGTTTGAAGGACTCTTCAAAAAATTTCCTAAATGAAGGAGTTTGAAGGACTCTTCAAAAAATTTCCTAAATGAAGGAGTTTGAAGGACTCTTCAAAAAATTTCCTAAATGAAGGAGTTTGAAGGACTCTTCAAAAAATTTCCTAAATGAAGGAGTATTGGAGGAGTTTTGAAGGAGCGTACGAACCCTGTCTTTGTAACTTTTTCTTGCTGCCAGCCATTGGAAATAAAATAAAAAAACATTACACATAGCAAGAACTGCTGACACCCGGTTCAGGGTTCACGTTTTAATTTTCAATAAAAGAAAAGAAAAAGTAAAACAAGAAACATTTAGCATCCAGCATTTTTATGAATTTTGACGTCTTGAATTCAAATTATGTTTTTCCCAATAATGAATTGCAATAGGACCCTACTTGTTTGGTTTCTTGTTTCTACAAATGGAATAAAATGGAAATGGCCAAAGAACGTGCACTGGTCATATTATGACGGATGGTTTTCTAGAATATTTAAGACGAGGCAGATCCATTAAAAAAAGAAATGATTACTAGGATGCGCTAATAAGGATTTTATGGCCGATGTCCACCTCTACACTTATATAAAGATTATTTACTCATAACGTTATGGCATTTTTATTTTTTATCCATCTTGAAGGCTGAGAATTAGTATCCCCCCCCTGGAAATTTTGTATTTGGATGAAGGTTTGCTGTTTAAGTTCATCTATATCACTTTTTTTTCCTGAAAAAACGTAATTTTTCACAAAAAAAAAAACATTTTTTAATGCAAAGTCTGCTTGAGTCAAGCCCTGAAAAAAATATATGGATAAAATCAAACCGTATGACGATTTGTAACAATGACGATGAAAATTTCGCCCTCTAAATAAACATTTAAAAAAACCGTCCTCATGGCAATCTGAAAAATCAGAGCAACATCAACTTTGGTCAACTGAGGGTAATAAGCAACAGGGTTGAGGAGTCGGAAGGAAAATGGCCGACTCCGACTACTTGGTTTTGAAACGTCCAACTCCCCCCCCCCCCCCGACTACAACTCTGACTCTGGCACTTTTAATTAATTTTTTTATTTACTTGAAAATTCCCCGTCAAGGTACGAGGGTGAAAATTGCTTCTACATTTGAACGAAGCAATTGCCTGTTTGGTGATATTTTTGATAGTTGAAATTTTAACCTTAACATCAGTGGATTAACCCTAAACTCCAGTAGGTAGCGTTCATTGTTTTCGTTTCTTCATTCCCATGAAATGAAAGTCTTACCAGTAAAACTTAAGTTGCCAGATCAGGACCGTAGACAGGTCAGGGACCGTCGGGACTTTAAATTATCCCCAAAAAATAAAGAAACGAAGACAATTATATATAATCAAAACTCTTCCTTCGATTCCTCCTTCACTATCACTTGGACTTGTTATACAAATCTTCTTTCATTCAGACCTCTTCTACTTTTCGCGCCCCCCCCCCCCCCCCTCCACACCACAATACATTTTTTTTTTAATTTCAAAAAGTCCTAATTTTTTCACACCTTGGTCCATTACTGATTGCTAATGACTCTTGTTAAGGATAAAATTTTAAAAAAAATTCTTTGATATACACTTCAACAAAAGACATAACAGATTTACATGATCAAAACCATCATTTTAATCCTATTATACTTTTGATTACATGCTTAATTTTGTAGATTTTAATAAAGTAAGCCTTTAAGAATATTAATTTATTCTTTGAGGTGGTGAATGTAGATTACTTTTCAACTGTGACCATTTTCACTAATTTGCGTGAAAGTTTATTCTAAAAGCCACCGACGCATGCATTTGTAATTGCAAACATGTAATAAACACTGTATCAAGTGTCATAGACCGTAAAAGCATACGCAGTCCTCTTATTTTGTGAACTCCCTAATAAATAATTCCGATGGAATATAAATTAGTTGTCAAGTATTAATGAAGTAATTAATTGAAATAATTATTTGATACGAATTTTTTAAATACATTGTTGTTTAATTTTTGCAAACGACATAATAAACATAATTTTTAAATGCTATTTTCCCACTTGATTACATGTCCTGGAACCACCTTTGCCTCGACCATGTCCCTCCCCAAAAAAATATCCTGGCTACGGCCTTGTGCCAGATTGAGTTCAGCCTTGTCACAATAAAACCTTCCCCTGCATGTTAAACATCACCAAAACATATTATCAAAGTATCATGCCGTGGCGCAAGTTTCCTTGTTGAAACGTGCAAGTTACTCGATCATCGGTTATTATTTGTATGAGGATTTATTTTCAATTTTTCTCCCTCGTGGGAAGGGGAAAACCCCTAAACAGAGATTTAAATATTTATTTCTTTTTATCAAATTTTCGCATTGTACTTTATTGTAAACCTAAGATGCATACAGCGTCAGAAATTCAATTTGAAAATCAAATTTTCCAATAGTTGCAATTTTAAAAGTGAGATTTCTTATCACCCCCCCCTTTTTTGTAATTGAAATGGGTTAATTTGAGGGGTGTACCCCCCCCCCTTTTTTTAAATTCAGAAGGGTTAATTTGCTAACTTTTAACGCTTAACAAATAGATGTTGATCAAATCCTGTGTTTTCAACTTTTGAACGCAGTAAAGCGCAAAAGCTTTTTTGCTAAGTCAAGAAACCTTTCTTGAGAGGGGGTGGTCCACCCCAAGTGACGCCCATCTGGTGATTGACACCCTAAGTTAATTTTAGAGTTTATAAAAAATATAAATACTTTAATTTTCCCAATAAACCTTAAATTAAGTTTCATCTATAAAATTTCAATGAAAATATGGCACTATATTGCAGAGAAAAGACGGATACATGTACGTCTGGAGCAAATTTTACACAAAAGGTAGCGGTATACAGCATTTAGCTTTTACTGTACCTATATTTCTTCGCTCAATTTTTAATTTTAATTTCATTGCCTGCTTTAGAACTAACTAGAGACGTACCGAGTAGCACTTTGGCCGAGTACCGAGTACTCGGCCTTTTACTACTCGGCCGAGTACCGAGTTATCAAGTAACTCGGCCTTTCACTACTTGGCCGAGTTTCCCAGTACCAATTATGTTGAAAGAAGGACCACCGACACACACCGATGAATTTTGAACTTATTGAAATAGTAGTATAGACCTCCTTGTCCATATAATAGTTTTTAAACTAAATTCCTGCTGAAATTTAACTACAAAATTTTGCAAAAATAATATTTTTTAAATTAAAAATGAATAAATAAAAGGTATGACTTATCAAGTTGGAATTAAAACAAATTATACAAATTTATTCATTATAGGTCTAGTTCGCTAAACATAAATAATTTTTAAAAGCAAAAAAACAAATATGCAGGAACACTGCAGACACGTTTTCCTGTGTTACAAGGATCGTCTTTTCAGTGCATAACATGTGAACTAAAGAATGTAAAGGCATACGACAAAAAATTCGACTTTTGCCGGATGCCTTTAAATCAACGAGCTCACATTTTGTGCATTGAAAAAGAAATTCCTCGTAACGCCAAAACACGTGTCTGCAGTGATCCTGCACTGTGCTTCTAACGTTGTTTTATTTCCTTTTATTTTTAAAGCTAAGGTATTTTTATATATCTTATAACTAATTTTAGTTTGTAGCAAAAATTCCATATTTGCACAATTTTTAACAAAAAAGTTTTATTAACTTTCGAGACATTCGAACCAAGATTTATTCCATTAAAGTATTTCAAACTTCATTATTCTCAAAATTTAAATTTGAATTGTAAATAGTTGCAAAAAATTATATATGCTTGAGCTTTTTTGTAAATTTTAATATATTCAATTTTTTGCAACTACTCGGTATTGGCCGAGTATCTGATCAAAATTTGGCCGAGTACCGAGTACTCGGCATATTGGCCGAGTAGGCCGAGTACCGATTAGTTACCGAGTACTCGGTACGTCTCTAGAACTAACCTTAAAATTCAGATTTTAAAATTAACTGCAATTATTGAGTGTTGTAACCTAGAAATCATATTTTTATTTTATCTCATACCTTTTTGTGAGAACCAAGCTTATGCATATATCTTCTTTGGATTACAAAACCATAAATATTTTATCGGATCATTTGGATTTGCACTTTTGTGACAATACTTATTTGAACTTACCCTCAGAAGTTTCCTCCTAAGCTAAGGGTCTGGACTTGTTGAAGGGATCAATTACTTTTACTATTTTATAACTGGGATCGAAGTAAAAAATAAAATATTTTTATTTGAGAGTGATCACTTAGAAAAATGTTAGGCAACAAAACTGTTTACTGACAGTTGCTGTTATTTTAAGAGAGTTGAAAAACAAGCTAACTAGCTATTACAGAAAGTTCAATAAACAATCAAGTTGGTTGCCAATGACAGTTGTTTTATTATTAGTAGGCCTTTATACATGTAATCGAACCAATTGGTAGTCAGTGTTTTAAAAAAATTCAAGGATAGCCAGTGAAAACTAAAGACAAAAGTTAAAAAAAAATTAATTTGAACTTTGACATCTTGAATTCAAATTATGTTTTTTGAAATCACGAGTGTGTGTTTGTGTGTAGAGGGTATGTGTATGAAGGCATGTGTGTTAGTGTCTGTGTGCTAGCATTAAGTGTGTGGGTAGTTGTGTGTATGAATGTGTGTTTGGGGGGGGGTATTTTTATGTGTGTAGGGGCATATGTGTTTGTGTCTGTGTGCAGGCATGAATGTGTGGGTAGTTGTGTGTATGTGTGCGTGTATGTTTTTGTGTGTGTAAGAGTCTCTATGTATGCATGAATGTGTGAGTAGTTGTGTGTATGTTTTTGTATGTGTAGGTGTCTGTATGTATGCGTGTGTGTAGTTGTGTGTGTGTGTAGTTGTGTATGTATGCGCATGTGTGTAGGACATGGATGCAACCTGGAGTGTATGGGGATATGTGTATGTGTGTGTAGGTGTATGTGTGTGTGGGGGGGTATGTGTGTGTAGGCATATGTGTTTGTGTCTGTGTGCATGCAAGAATGTGTGGGTAGTTGTGTATGTGTGTGTGTATGTTTTTGTATGTGTATGTGTGGGTGTCTGTATGTATGCGTGTGTGTAAGTGTTTGTATGTGTGTATGTGTGTAGGTGTATGTGTGTGTAGGTGTATGTGTGTGTGGGCGGTATGTGTATGTGTGTGGGGGGGTATGTGTATGTGTGTGGGGGGGTATGTGTATGTGTCTGTGTGCATGCATGAATGTGTGGGTAGTTGTGTATGTGTGTGTGTATGTTTTTGTGTGTGTATGTGTGGGTGTCTGTATGTATGCATGTGTGTAAGTGTTTGTGTGTATGTGTATGTGTGTGTATGTGCGTGTGTGTGTGTGTGTAGTTGTGTATGTATGCGCGTGTGTGTAGCAAATGGATGCAACCTGGAGATGGCTTTCGCTATAGGAGCAGCATCGTGATGAACCAGTCGACGGTCATGGTGCGGAGGGTGGTAAAATAAAATCAAAGGACATCGAAACAGTCAAGTGAGAACAATAAGGAATCGTGACTGCTCAAAAAAAAGAAGCTTGGAGTCAGAGTCGGCATATTTTCTAACAACTCTGACTCCTTTACCCCAAAATCAGTCCGACTCCAACTCCAAAGCTCCGATAAGCAATTCGTGATTGCTCAAAAACAGCTTATGGAGGAAAAGTTCAAAATTTTTTTAATCCTTAAGCTCCGCACCCCCCCCCCCCCTTTCCTATCGTCTATTTTTTTTTTTCAGTAGAATAACTTAAATGCGAATTGTATAAATCGCCCATATTTTATGCAAATTTACATTTGCATATGCAATTGTGTATTCAGCTTATCTTGATGCTAATGCATATAACTGTATAAAAAAGGAAAATTTTCAAAACTACATTTTCCCTAATTTACAAGGTTTACAAGCACCTGATAATTATATTTAAATTTTCAAGTAGTATTCATTATTTAGGGAACAAATTATGCGAGTTTTGGGGAGTTGTGGGGTCCCCAACAGAGCAGGGGCCCTAAGCTGAAGCTTTTTAAGCCGATGGGTAAATCCATCCCTAGTTCTCGGTCTACTCATTTTCAGGGTTACCAAATGCTCCGCATTTTGCGGAGTTGCTCTTCAAAAATAGCAAAACTCCGCAAAAAAGTTGTTTTGCTCCGCATTTCCCGGCCGAGCGTTTTCAAGCATGACAAAAATTTAAAGCTGTTTTTTTATGCTAGAGTGCTTAAAATGGTTATCAAAGCTCAAAAACAATTTTAGATTTAAGTGGTTTTAGTTTTTGCAGTGAATTTTATGCAAAATATCAAGTTCCTCCACAAAATTTCAAAATGCTCCTCAAAATCACCACAGATGCTCCTCAAACTGTTTCTCCAAGGTTGGCAACACTGCATTTTATCCAGTTACTGAAAGGATGAAGAGCTGAGTTGAGCAGTCCCAAACTGGGAATGGAACCTGGGTCTGTGACACAGATGCAGGAAGCAAAGTGCTATCACTGAGCTTCTTTATTATAAGTATACCTGTGTTTAAGCCGAGTTTAAAAATTCTTTAGCAAAAAATTTAAAATTGGGGAAAAGTCTTTAGCAAAATGCTAAAATTCAGGCTTGACATCTTTGAAGAAATAAATGCACAATAGGTAATATCTTTTAAAAATTTGAAATGAAAAATTCAGAATTGTTCTTGGTATTGAGGAAGCAAACTTTTTTTTTTTTTTTTTGGAAAACCCCAATAATGCATTTATTGGGGGGATAAAATGTCCTTTAAAACAAAATATGGTTCAATTTAATACCAGTGTTAGATATGATTTATAAATACGATTAAGTTCAATATCGCTTCCCCTCTCTGATTGTACCTCCCCCCTTCTTTTTCTTGTTATATTGGAGTAAAAAAGCAAAAATGCTTCGTTCCATTTTCGCAATTTGGATAGTATTTTCGCATTTTGCGAGAAATGCGACCATAGCGGAAACCCTGAAGTATACGAATATTAATTTGCAAAAAAGAGATATTTTTGAACAATAAGTCTTATTTTAATGCCTAAAATGGGTAGACCTAATTAATGGGTAGAATGCCGAAAATGGGTATAACGTGCAGATCAGAAAAATTCGGAAAAACAGCCTAAATTTTCAAGCAATATTTCCATATGCCTTTGAGAGATATATTTAACTGCTGTAAAAAAAAAATTAAAATGCAAAACAACTTTTACACTTCATTAATAAAAAACAAAAGATTCTGTATCCGGATGAATTGTGATTCAACACATACACAGTAGTAGAATACACAAAAACACGCCGAAGATAAAATGCGATAAAGAATGTCAAATTAGATAAAATAGTACAGTCGTTCAGTAGCAACTTCACTATGTTATTTCTTTTACATTTGACATTGCTGAAAGCGCTAGATAAAATAACAAAAAAAAAAAAGAAATAAAGCTTGTTTTCATTAAAAATGCATGGTTGAAAAAAAAAGTACCACCGGCCCGGATAAAAGATATCGGGAAAATGTTAATCATAAAACCAAATGGAATAGAAATGAAACAGAAGCATCGGAGAAAATGTCATAAAACAAATTCATTAATTAATAAATTCTTATTCTTTCTTCAGCAAGTTTATTAAAAATTTTAACCCATCTAAATTTACGCCTCTTTGACACATCTTAAAACTCTGCTCATAGTAACAGATGTATAATCATTTAAAAAACAATATTAGAACTTGAATGAGTAAAGCTTTGAATGTGAATTCGATACTCACGTAAATTTTGAATTCAATTGGTGTTACGAGAATCCAAATATTGTCCTTACACACTATTTGCTAGTAATAAACTGATGTGTGTCTCTGACTGACTGACGACCATGACCTGAAACAATTTCTGGCTAAACATCAACATTTGCAAAATGCTGCCAAATTACAAACAAAATTTATATTTATAAAGTTCACAAATTGATTACATTACATTCTTCCGCTGAAAATTCATTATTTTATTCATGGAGTCAATAAAATGATAAGAAATAAAATGCGGCAGCAAATTTTTGATATTATTTGATTGCATGAAGAATTTCAGAGCGCCCTCAAGTGACGGAATGAAGAAACTTTTTAACACTGTTCCAGGCATTTAGATTAAAAAGTAAAATTTCACAGAATGGTCGAACTTACTTTTGTCCTACGAAAACGATACATTATTTTCCTCATTTTGTTAGAAAGTGAATCTTTGAATGTATAGCTTATTTCCAAGGTAGATAGTAGCAAGGTCAATTAATCGATTGCTGCAAAAGAAATGCCAAAAGCTAACTTCTTTTTCACCAAAAAAAAAAAAAAATTCATTGTAACCCCGAAGCACGTGTAAGTAATTTCTTGCAAATTTAGTCATATTTGCGTAGAATTATTTTCCTTTAGTGCAAAAATAGCAATTCAATTTTTCACAAACTAGGAAAAACGCGGCTCAAGTCAGGTAGAGAATCTCTTATCGTTCTAACTTTTGTCATAAATTTGAGTGTGAAACATGCATATTTTTCTGGGAAAGTTTGGTTTAAAATGTCTTGGCCGCACTTTTCCGCATTTGTGGAGTCATTTTCTTGGAATAATTGAAAACTACTGGAATACTTAAATGCTGTCCTTGCTGACCCAGAAAAATAATTTTGTCCTTTTGAGTGCATTATGAAAGGTGCTTCGTATTTTTAAAAAATATTCTGTTATTTTATTCTTTTTAGTGTGAATGTATTTCAGAAATATAATAATGAATCACGAAATTCCACCCCTTTTTTTCATATAAATCCTTCATACTAAAAGAGAAAAAACTATTTACCTGTCTAAAACTTTAAGCATTTGGCGCTAAAAATTTATCCTTGTTCCCCTGGATTGTTTGTGTGCTAATTTAATTAGAACCATTTAAACATTAAAGGTTTTTGAACCTAATTCATATCTCACAACATACAAGTTACTCGTGATGAAGATCCTAATATGTGTCATTATTTAGCCCCATTTTCGATTGGCATAGACGAAGATAAAAATCCTAAGAAAGCAATGATAGTGGATAAATTTCATGCTTGCTCCACAGAAGCCTTAATTCCAAATTTTTATTATGATTACTATTAATATACTATAATATTGTAAGACAACAAAATTTGTAACAATGGGTTTTATATTTAAGCATTTAATGTGGAAATTACATGAAATTTGCTATTTTCCATCCTAACCGAAATAATAATTTTATATAAAAATTTTGATTTTTTTCAACTTTAAGTTGTACCTTAAGATTAAGCAAATCATTTAGTGAAATCCCGAAGACTGTAAGTGGTCTAGTTGCTCAGATATAAGCAAAAGCAGGCCTCGGATTTTTCCGTGACATCTGGCCAAGTATAATAAAAGTGCTTTAAAAAAAAAAGATAAATGCTCACAGAATAATCAAAAGAAGAAAATTTTACCTCAAAGTAAAATCATGCATTTTAATTATTTACAGTCAAGGGAAAAAATAGAAACAGATCTTTCTTTTTAATTTGCTTATTCGTAACTCCAGAGCCCGAATACGTTACCTTGCGGTGATTAACAATACTACCGAAAAGGGTAAAACATTCCATTCCACTTGTTTTCTTTGGGGTAAATTACAGGCATCAGAAAGTTTATGGTGCAATGTAATTTCAGAAGAATAAAAAAGAAAGCTTCCCACAAACACGATGAAAAATTACTGTCATTCATAAAGCGTCAAAGCATATAGTTATAAGTTACGACATTTGTTTGTTTTACCTTTTTCATTCGCCATTAGACAGCGGCTGCAGTGCCCATTATAGTTTATTGGAGTGGCGAGTTCACGTTAATTTAAATTGAGCTCATTAGCAAACGATAAATTTCCGATTTGATTTTGTTGTTCCATAAGTCTTGAAAATGCTTATAACTTTTTCCCGGGGATTTTACAGCCTTGTTTTTTTTTTTTTTTAATTCGAAGGAAGTAAATCAACAATAAGGGTATTTTGAAGGCCTTTCGAATGGGACTTGAATGAAGAAAATCGGATAATTATTTCGGGTAGAAAGAGTCATTTAATGTCATTTTCGGGTCTTAAAATTAAAATCGAACTGTTTGGTACTTTTTTTTGGCGTTCGAACCCCCCCCCCCCCCTTTCCCCACGTTCCTTCCTGTGCGCCCAAGTACCTCCCTGCCAAATTTGGTCAAGATACGATGTAAACTGCGGATTTGTATAGGGAACAGTAGCGGATTTTAGGGGGGCCCGTGCCCCCCCCCCCAAGAGGATGAATTAATTTCGCTATTTTATTTATCACTTTTTAATTGACCTTTCTTTTGCATTTTTTATGTAGTTAATTAAAAAGAACACAAAACACACACAGTATATTTTGAATAAAAGCATTTTTGTTTGATTAAGAGTATTATTGGAGTCAGAGGCACAGAGCTGCAGAATACTTTTAACTCCCTGGTTTTCGAATTCAAGGGACCATATTATCACGATTCGTCCACTAATTCTTCTTTGATAGAATCAATAATTACCTTTTTTTTCAATTTTTTTTTAAATGTGTAGGCGCACCTTAAAGAGTCATTTTGATTCAAGAACCTATTTGCGAAATAATAGATTTTTTTTTCAGCTTGTAAAAAATACAAAATGAAAGAAATCATGTGGTAGTTTCTTGGAAAAACCATGATTTTTAATGGAAACGGCATGCAGTATCAATATGTTATCTCTACTGTATCATGGCTTTAAGAACAATTCAGCAACTGTTTTGAAATTCACACAAAAATAGTTTCTGAATTCTTCAGTAAAATTTATACGTTATGAAGTTATGATTTTCTTTATAACTTAATTAAAACGAGCTGATGTGTGCATCACATGACTTCCTTTTACGCCAATTTAATGATAATAGCGCCTTGAAATAAGCAAAGAAATTTTTTTAAATATTTTTACCCTAAGTTTGCTGCGAACTAAAGCAAAAACATGTTTTACACAGATTAATTTTCCCAATATTGGACATTTTAATGTGATTCAATGGTTAACTCTGTAAATATCGCAAATAGTGGCCAAAATGAAACCAGATTTAAAATAATAATAATAATAATTTGAATTTTGACCTCTTGAATTCAAATCATGTTTTTCGCAATCACGAGTGTGTGTATGTATGTAGGCGTGTGTGTTTATGTGTGTATGGGGCGTATGTGTGTTTGTGTGTAGTGAGGTATGTGTGTGTAGGCATGTGTGTTTGTGTGTGTGTGTGGGTAGTTGTGTGTATGTGTGTTTGTGTTGGGGGTATGTGTATGTGTGTAGGCACGTGTGCTTGTGTGTGTGTGTGTGTGTGTGTGGGTAGTTGTGTGTATGTGTGTTTGTGTAGGGGGAATGTGTATGTGTGTGTAGGCATATGTGTTTGTGTCTGTGTGCAGGCATGAGTGTGTGGGTAATTGTGTGTAGGTGTGTGTGTAAGTGTAGGTGTCTGTATGTATGCGTGTGTGAATGTGTTTGAGTGTGTGTATGTGTTTGTGAGAGTATGTGTTTGTGTGCATGTGTTTGTGAATGTATGTAGGCGTATGTATGTGTGTGTATGTGTTTGTGTGTCTGTGTGTGTGTGTGTGTGTACGTGCGTGTATGTATGCGTGTAAGTGTAGGATATTGACGCAACCTGGAGACGGTTTTCGCAAGAGGAGTAGCATCGTGAGGAACCGGTCAACGGTGATGCTGCAGAGGGTGCTGGCGGGAAAATAAAATGATAGAACCTCAAAACAGTCAAATGAAAGCAATAAGCAATCATGATTGCTCAAAAAAAATGTCGATTAGTTGGCGAAAAAACTTGGCAACTAAAAGCTTGGCGATATATCGCCAAATGTTTGCCACCACTTGAGTTTGCATTGCAATGCAACACCACTTGAGTTTGCATTGAAATTAACAATGATTCCCCCCCCCCCCCAAAAAAAGGTGTAAAAGACCCCTTTGGAACATTCGAATGCAATTAAAAGATGAGGTGTACAACTAGACCCCACTAGGAGTCTACGTACCAAATTTGAACTTTCTAGGACATACCGTTTTTTAAGTTATGCGAGATACATACGCACATACACACATACGCACATACTTACATACAGACGTCACGAGGAAACTCGTTGTAATTAATTCGGGGATCGTCAAAATGAATATTTTGGTTGCCTATACGTTCTAAGGCGTGTGGTCGGGTTGAAAAGAAAAACTCAGTATGTATTCGGGGGCGAGCAAAATGGAAATTAAGGCCGTTTTTTGGGTGAAATTTTTTTCGCTAATACAATACTTTTTTACTTCGTAAAAGGAAGTAAAAAACTCAAGTGAGGTATGGGTTTATTTAATAACCTTGCCCTCGTGTTATAATCATTATGACAATGTTCCTTTGTAAAGCCGCTCATAGTCTAGCATCTCGGTGACATTATATTAGGTTTAGTATTTAAATGGCTTGAAAAGTTAAATATATTTTTCGTCCACATTCAAAGTATATTAGTGCATAATATTCATGTAATTAGAAGTAGATTCATCAACCTAAAAGAATCCTGAAAAAAAAATTAAAAATACTGCACATTTTTAAAATAAAGTCATCAAAACTTTGTCATGAAAAATCGAAGACGGCGCGGGGGGGGGAGTGCTATTCAATTTCCCATGCCCCCTCCAAAAGATTTTTCTGCATCCGCCTCTGATACGAAACATACATACACACATACATACACACATGTATACAGATATATATATATTCTGTTTTATTTACATAGATGATAAATTTGAAGTACGTTTGTAAAAATTTGAAAAAAAAAAATGTTGAATTTTCAAAACTTTGAAGCTTGGTAGCGATCTCTAAAAACATTTATTTAGTCTGAAATTTCTGAAATTTTTATGGATGTCGTATTTTAGGGCATAAACCAAAATGGGAGTTCCCTTTAATAATTTCGAAAATTCCTTTTCTAGGACCACCCTAATGCACGTATGCATTTGCATATAATCCGTACTTTATTTATTACTACATTTGCAAATGCAGTAGTATGCAAAACGTGAGTAAAACAAAAAATTAATTTTATACATATCTACTGCAAAGTTGGCATCACAACATGTAATTTTTGCTTGAAAATTGAGAAATGAAAGAAACACATGAAAATTTTTATTCTGTCTCACAAAACAAATTACTGCATACTTGACTTTCTGATGCGGAAAATTTACTGGAAAAGTGTAGTGGAAATTTTTTGTTCCAGAAATTGTTCCTTTCCACGCTTCACTATATTTTGCTGTAGCAACACTTTTTGTGCCACGTTTCACGCTGTTTGATCTCAGTACGAAAAAAACTAAAACTTAAGTCAAGAAAAAAAATACAAATTTTCCGTTTGTAAAATTTAGTACTGAAGTTGAGGCAAGCCGAACCTGGCACCATTGTGAAGGCTACGCATGTCCTGATCATAGCATTACAGTGCTGCCAGGTTAGGTTTGCCTCATTTATAGTACATCTCAGGATTTTAGGTTTTCGTGAAGTGGTCCGTTTTTGTTAATAATGGAAAATAAATTTCAATTGAAAACTCGCTCCAAAACTCTGCATTAAAAATCCAAATAATCTTTTAAAAAGTCCAAAATAGTCTGAAATTACACACTAGTAGTGGCCAGTGCTTAATAGTGCTTCGGTAGTGGCCACTTCAGGGTTTATATTTGAAAAAATTGGAATCCAGGTTTCCAAATGGATTCAAACGTGCAAGAAGTGTTGTAATACCTCTTGCACGTTTGATGCAATGAAGCACTAGTGGCCAGTGCTTCAGTAGTGGCCACTTCAAGGTTTATATTTGAAACAATAGGAATCCAGGTTTTCCAATGGATTCAAACGTGCAGGAAGAAATATCGTAATACTTCTTGCACGCTTGATGCACTTTTGAATCAATTGAGAGACTTAAAGTCCTATTTTTTCAAATATAAACCTTGAAGTGACCACTACTGAAACACTGACTACTACTGGTGTGTTTACCCTACTGCATGTACTGCCACTGCCATCTATTAGCCAGTTTCGAAAAATTACATTGTGGGGAAAAAATAAGAACAATAATAATTATAATAATATTAACCTATGTAGATATACAGCGGTGCACACCTGGGGACGGGGTCACGGCACAGACTGCACCATTTTAAGGGGGGGCTTTGGGTTGGTCATCGTGATATTTAGGGGGCCCTTGCTCTTAGGGGATGGGACTCCTGAGACATAAATGAATGTACAGTCAACTCTCGACAACTCGAAGTCCCAAGGGACCAGATAAAACGTTCGAGTTATTGATAGTTCGGGTTATGGAAGTTTCCACAACAGTCGTAAGATTCTGGGACCCAATGAAAACTTCGAGATAAAGGAATATTCGTTATTATAAGCTTCGATTTATCGATATTTGATTGTATCTGGGTTTGTGTTTGTGTTCCCTGTACAAATTCAGTTTACGTCGAATCTTAAAACAGAGTTTGGCACAGTGTTCCTTAGTTGCTCAGGAGTTTATAGACGGGGAGGGGGGGGGGGGGGTTGGAATTTAAACAAATTCATTGTGCAATACACCGCCAGCTCAGTCATTTCCCACCGAGGACTGCAGTTTCGTGCTTATTAGCACTCATCAGCCCGGCATAGGAAAGTGACTGAGCTGGTTTTACGCATTCGGGTTTTTTGTTTTTATTTAATAATTTTTTATTAAATAATATCTTCGCTAATGAATATCATCCGAAGACGCAACCTAGCTAAGAACACTCTCGATTAACTCTCCTTTCGAACAAAAATTTTTATTTGCAAAATCGGTCCATCTGTTTAGGCACTAGAGGCCACAGACAGACATACAGATACACAGACACGTCAAACTTATAACCCCCTTCCTTTGCATGTAGGGAGGATAAAAACTGTATTTAATTTAAATTAAGGAACAAAATAAATAAATAAATGGACGAAACATTAATGTATTTTGCTTTACATATTTGAAACTCCTCGATTGAGTGAAAGCAATAAAAAGAGCATGACCGAGATGACTAATATACCTACGTTTTAAAATGTATTATCACAGTTGTAATTTTTTTTTTGAGCAATCACGATTGTTTATTGTTTTCATTTGACGGTCCTTGGCGTTGTGGTTCTTTTTTCAGCAACACCACCGCCTACCGGCTCCTCCGGTGGGCGGTGGTGCAACACACACGCATCGTTACGCACATACACACTTTCACACACAAGCCGTTACACACATACACACAAGCCTAAGTGCATACACACAGGTCTACGCACATACACAATCCTGTACTTGCACGCACGTGCCCGTGCACACACAACTATATGCACGTAACCGCCCAGGAGGAGAGGTAGGTTTTTTTTTTTTGGGGGGGGGGGGGGGGGTTCTAGAAACAATAACTCCAATGAGTAGGGTCCTGTCGTGATTGCGAAAAACATAATTTGAATTCAAAATTTCAGGTTTCATTTTTTTTTTTTTTTTTGGTACGAGTAGATTCAGTTTTGCACTTTTGGCAAAATAATAAGCTCAAAACAGACTTGTAATGCTCGATTCCAAACCTGTCTTCTATGGGTCCACGTTCATGATAAAACTAGTAAAAATACCTGGCGTTGCCTGGGTCAGTAATAATTGTGAGAAACCAATCGCTACTTTCTTTCGTTTTCCGAAAGAACTGAAAACACACCGCTTTGACGTGATTAAAAATCGAGCTTCTTCGTTACCCATAAAAGTAAAATAGCAATAAGTATAAAGAACGAACGAGTATTCATTTAGAAACGAAAGCACGAGTAGAAGCATATAAAAATTTGAAAATTTTTCAAAATATGAACTAACAAAAACAAAGATCACTAAAACAAACCGTGCGCTTTATTTAATTAAATAGTACACACACACAAAAAAGAAAAAAAAAAAAAGCTCTCTACTATGTTTCCCTTAGAGTGCAAAAAGTAGAGTTTCCAAATATTCGAATGACTTTAAACTCATGTTTGCTCCAGAGAAACCTTGATTCAAAATTTTCATTATGCTTTACAACAGCAGTATCACTTTTAATACTGCTGTTGTAAAGCAACGAATTTTCGTAACAATGGGTTATATATTTAATCATTTAATGGGGAAATTACATGACATTTATTGTTCTCCATCATAATTTTTTAAACTAAGTTTTTTAGGAATAAATTATAGCCTAAGTTGCTCCCTGACAATGTAGCTATCTATGGTGAAAAAATGGTTGAAATCGGTCCAGTATTTTTGAAGATTACCCCGGACATACATACATACATACATACATACAGAAGTAGCCATTTATGTATAAAGATGAGGATACAATTCCTAAGAAAGCAATAAATGTCATGCTTGCTATAAAGAAGCCTTGATTCAAAATTCTCATTATGATTACTTTTAATATTGCTGTTGTATGGCAACGAATTTTCGTAACAATGGGTTTTATATTAAATCATTTAATGGGGAAATTACATGACATTGACTGTTTCCCTCATAAAGTTTTTAAACTAAGTTTTTTAGGAATAAATTATAGCCTAAGTTTCTCCCTGATAATGTAGCTATCTATGGTGAAAAAATGGTTAAATTCGGACATACATACATACATGCATACATACATACAGAAGTAGGCATTTATGTATCTTACATCTTTAAACGAGCAATTCTTGTGGGTATGTATATATTTCTTATCTCGGAAACGGCTCTAACGATTTCGGTGAAATTTTGGATTTAATTGTAGTTTAGCATTTTAAGTTCATCTACATCAGTGTTTTTTCTGTAAAAACGCGATTTTTTACAAAAAACAGTTTTTTTAATATAAAGTCTAATTAAGTTAAGCCTTGAAGTAAACTGTGAATTGACGCATTAGGCAGACGATTTGCAACCATAACAATGAAAATTTGTCTCTTCTCGCTTTAAAATTTTAAACTTGCTTAGGGTTGTCAGGCTTGGCTGATATTAGCCACTTTGGCTCATTTCAATCACACTTGACTAAAAACAAATTCAAAAGCACTATGTAAATCGATGTAAGGCTTTTTTTCTTAATTTAAGCAAAACTGTTGCTTGACCGTCTTATTTTATTTACTTATATCCTTTATTACACATCAAATAGTTTTATGTTTTTTTTTTTTAAATCACGCATCTATATTTTATTTCGAAAAAACATATGTCTAGAGACTTTATGTGTTGTTAAGACAGTTGTTATCATTTGATGGAATAGGTTTGTGGATCAAAAGTTTTGATGGATATCATGTTGTATGTAGCATTTTCTGGCGTAAAGTGACCAACTACACTACACTAAAAGTACTTATTCAAAAAGAAAATCTCGATTGGGATAAAATCGTAAAACGCATCATAGTATGAAAGGAAGTATTCGGTTAAAAACCGATTTCACCATAGCAAAACTGGCTCCAAGGTCAAAATATTTTAGTTACTGACAAGAAAATTGTATAGCGGAAACAAATGTAACAGATAGTTTAAAACAAAATGTTGATTTAATTACATTCAAAATCTTCTTTGTTTGATACTTAAGTGTTATAAGAAGGTCGAGTGCTTAATATTTTGTTAACGTGAAGCTTTTCAAGTATATTTGGAAAAATATTAAACCTTAAAAAAACACGAGTTGACAAAAAAATAATTCTTTTAAAGCCGAGCGAGGCTCGGTCGTCCAGGTACTAAAGATTAATGAAACAGTTTCAAATTTTAAACTCCTATAAAATTTTACTTCTTTCATATACACCGACCAATTTACGGATCAACCCCTCCAGTCATTGCAATTAGCACTGTTAATTCGCGATTTTATTCACATATGTCGTGATAGTACTGTCAATTCGAGATTTCCCCATATATGGTAGCGTCTACAGAGATTCATCGCTGTCCTGCCACCCACGGATTTTATGACTCTCAACCTGAAATGAAGGCAACTTTTTTTCCTTGTTCTCATTCTTTCTTTTTCTTTTTTTTTCTTTCTCGGACCCCATAGAGACAGGTTTGAACTTCACCTTCAAATGTAGAGAACTTAGGGTCGAATTCGTTCTTTTTAAGAGCATTGAGCAAACCATCTGTTAGCGATCTCTCTCTTTCGGCATTTATTGGTTTTGATTTCATTAAATTTCTATCGCTGATTTAGTAAAATTTGGATACATTTTTTCAAAAATCAGCTATTAGATTCTGATGAATTTGTTTGTTGAAAATGTTGGCAAACTAAATTGACGACTGTTTGAATGTTTTGAAAAATTGATGCGTTGAAAATAATAAATTTAATCATCAAAATTAATGTTGATCACTTGGAAGAAACTTACGATAAAATGCTTTGTTGTAAATACTGATATGAGGCAGGGAGAAGCAAAGGGATGTAAGTGGCAAAATTGAAATGGTACGAGTAGCAGGGTTGGCCGGATTGGACCCAATTGGGTTGGACTCAATGGGTTTTTTCGAAAAACCCATGTAAAAAACCCCATTATTTAGCCCACTTTTGGGTTTTTTTTTAGAATTTTTGAGAAGTTTTTTAAAAAATTAATTAATTTAAATACTTTCTCAATTTAAACTTCTTTTTTATTTGTTCTTCACCACAGACAATGGACACAAAAAATGACTTTTGAACTTTAATAGTATTTCTTAACTCTTAACGGCATTAAAAATAAAACTTCATAGATTTTAAATAAATATATTTAACTTTTTTCTTTAACTGGTCAATAAATAACTCAAATTATCTTGACTAAGTCCTGTCGCATCTGATTTTCTCAATATTTGTAGATTGTACAGAGGAAACTATTCTAGCTAAAGGGCTTTCATGTGAATTATTTTCTGCAAATCAACACATCACAAATCTTGAATAAACAAGGTATATTTTTTAGAAATTAACAGATTTTTCAAACGGTCGACAGAAAACAGAACAGGATGTACAGTATTTTCATTATCTTACGAAAAAGTTTAATATTTCTTATTCTGTACACAGAAATAGAAAAACAGGCAACATAACATTCAAAGAAATGTTATGATTAAGCTAAAATTCAGTTAAAAGGGATTTAAACTACTTGAGGTTCTACAATAGTTTTGCATAACAAAATGAAATACAATAAAATAAAATGAAAAAAAAAAAATTAAAGTAACTAAAAACGAACAATAGATTTTATCCCTCGAGAAGTAACTTTGCCTTATCTGTTGGTAATAATGAAAACTAAAAAATTTGAAACTTCGCCATTCTTGGGTTTTGTCGTCTTTTATTCTTTTCTTCAGAAAAGGCTGAATTTTAACTAGTTTTCCAGCTTTTTTTACCCGAAGATAATTTTTGCGCTTTGTCCATATACTTACGCTACAATATGCTACTAGTACTCTACATTTTCCCTAAAAAAAGACAAAAAAAAAAAAAAAAAACACATTTCTTTTAAAAAAAACCCAGCTCTAGTTGGGTATTTTTGGGTTTTATTTAAAAAACCCAAAAAACCCTCGATCCATGGGCTTTAAAAAAAAAAACCGGGTTTTTGGCAACCCTGACTAGTAGCCCCGGTAAGTGCTGCTGTATAGCAGGATTTAAAAAAAAAAATCAATGAAAGCCTACTTAGGACGTTATCAAGTTGTTTCACTCAAAACTTGAAAATGACCATATCCCTTTGCTTCTCACTGCCTCATATATTTCTTTATCAAAATTGATGATGATCGAGACATTTTGAGAAAGAAAATTTCGAAAAACTGACCCCTTGAAAACATTGATAAATTTAATCATCAAAATTAATGATTATCAAAATATTTTTGAGAAAAGTTTGATAAACTAGTACGTAAAAAATATTGATAGACTTGTTGGTCAAACTTCATAATTATCAAAATAATTACATGTATAAAAAAAAAGATGATTTAGTACTTACTGTCTGATTCGCAAGTTTGAGCATGCGTCACACAGGTTTTATTTTCCTTTTCTTTTCTTTCTTTTTTTTTTATCAAATGGGAAGGGTGGGTTGGATAAATAACAATAAGAGGGAAAAAACACAGAAGCGTTTTTAACCGTATTAAACGAAGCAGAAGTATGAAAATGGGGTCGTTTCCAAAATTTTGAAGTATTTTTTTCTGAAAAAGCATGCTTGAAAACATAGGATATGACCATTTTTAAAATAATTTGTTTAACTTTAATATTTAAAAAAAATTACTTAAATAGCCGCGCTTTCATTGTTCACGCTTCTGTCCGATGACATCACAAATGATGAAATGCCATTCAGTGCTGCCATTCACAGAGCAAAATATTTAATTCGCATCTTCACTCAGTGTAATGGCAACAATAGGGTTGATAGCAAGCGTAGAGCGCAATTTTAATTCGCTTCTTGATTATCATAACGTGGCAACGCAGTAGAAAGATGCGCCCAAGAGCATCATTTGTGACGTCATCGAGACCACGCCTTGTTTGAAAAATCGGACATTTTAAAAAATTAATTAAAAAATAACTGTTGGGAAAATGAAAGTATTTTCTGGGTCCATGTTATTATTATTATTTTTTTTTATTATTATTATTTTTTTTTCTTTTTCTATCAATTTTATGACAAAAAGTACTACTTTTGACTGAAGGAAACAACCCCATTGACGATTATAAAATGTGTTACAGAAAAACGAAAAAAGGAAAAACAAAAATACTTATTCATCAAAATTGACGACTAACAAAACATTGATGATCATCAAACTGATGAATTTTTATCATCATTTAGTCATCAATTATTTTTGATGCTCAACAATTTCGCTCTTGCTTTTAATATTTTCAGTTACATTGTTTCTCTGTTTTCTCCCACTAAATGTTTTCTATTGAAAATACAACGACAGCGGAGCTGAATTTGGCACTTTTTCAGGTTTTGATGCGTGAAGGTCGGGTTTACCCATTGATCCAGCTGAGTCATCACCAGGTCACGCGCACTTTTCTCCATCTTTGGAAGCGAGTTCTGTTCTTAAAGAGAAATCAAACACAATCGAAGACTTGAATCGCACTTGAGAATGGTTTTTCAAATTTTGTAACATGAAATATATCTTCTTTAAAAGAATATAAAACAGCAAAATTGGGCGAAAATTTGCAAAAAAAAAAAAAATGCTAACACGTGTTTTGGGGTTAAAGAGAACTCCTTTTCAGTGAAGCTTTGTGGATGAAAAATATCCGACAAAAATTTTTGTCAGATATTTTCTCGCATCGTCCCTCGGAAAAAGCAAAATGCGGGAAATTCATGAATAACAAGACTTACAATTCGGGTTAAATTAACATTGGCCGAAACACTGGGACCTGGTGCAAAAAACGTAGATTCGGGGGACGTAAAATCGGGGAAACCGATGGTAATTTTTGAAGTTTCTCATTGGCTGATACAATTTGTGATGCCGGTCAAATCTGAATTGTTGAAACATTGTGAAGCCTTTGGTGGCGGAAACAGAGGCGAAAGTTGAAAAATGGCGTAGAAACGCACCGACACACCGATATTTTGCCGTCGTTACGTTCCAAACTAAACCCGCATAAGCTAAGGCCCCTAATTATACGAGCCGGCGCATCAGCTTAAGATTAGCCATTTTGAATCGGAGCGCGTGTTTGAGTGGCTGTCTTTTCTAGCGAGTTATCCCGTTTGGTGATTGTTTACAGGGAGCAATTATTAGCGGCACACACGTGAATTGTTTATTAAATAAAATATTACTTTCGACAAATCTGGCGACATCCGAAACTTTGCTGTGGTGACCCTAGCAGCGCAACGATGAAAAATTCGATCCAAAATGGCTAAACTTAAGCTGATGCGTCGGCCTATCTAGCTGCTTTAGCATAAGCCATACATAACTAGTATGTTGTGGCCATCACGAAACTTTCTTCTATATTTTTCTTTTTTTTTCTGATCCCTCCCCATGCTTGACAAGGAAGCAATATTCCCAACAAAAACAAAATTACACATGCAAAAACTGAAAGTTATTTTAAAAGCCTTGCTTGAATTAATTACAAAGATTTTATTTGTTAACAAACATAAGATGGCAACAGTTAAAAAGTTTAAATCATTGAGATAGGCGCCTGGCACGCAGCCCTTCGTTATCTGAAAGGGGTCAGAGGCTCCTGGAATAGTAATAGTAATAATATTTCCGATCATTTCCATACAATTAAAATCACGAGAAATACGCAGACGACAATCTATTACGATTTATCTTTCTTATTGTTGCATTAATAAAGCTATTTTTATTCGCAAAAAAAATAATGATAATAAAAATAAATCAGCACCTTGGAGCGATTGGTGTCAAAATTAAACCAAAGCCTGTTTACATATGGATTCACATATATTCCAAATTTCAACCAGAACGTAGCATTACTTCTTGAGATAGGGCACTCACAATGGAAAAAAAGAACGGACCGATTGCGCTGCTCCCTTTTTACTTTCTTCTATATCTAATATATAGAAGAAAGTATTGGATTCGTGCAAATTTTCGAATTTCGACGGATTCGAACGTTTTGAGGTGTGCTGAGTCCATTTCGACTATTTTTGGAAAATGTCTGTCTTTCTGTGTGTATGTGTGTGTGTGTGTGTATGTGTGTGTGTGTATGTGTGTGTGTGTGTGTGTGTGTGTATGTGTGTGTGTATGTGTGTCACGTCTGTGTGTGACCAGTTTTTTGTGGCCGCTCTACAGCAATTTTTGCTGTAGAGCGGCCACAAAATCGCATGAAATCGAACGAAACTTGGTACACATATGTGCCCCTATGTGAACTTGTGCCCATTGGTTTTTGGCGCGAATTTCTCCAAGGGGGGTGGAGCAATGGGACGTTTTTTGAGTTACGCGGGATTGCTATTCCTCAGGAAGTAACTGGAAGAATCAAACAAAATTTGGTCCATATGTTGCCAGTAACAGGAACAGGTGCTGATTCAATAATGGTGTCAATAACTCAAACGGGGGTTGAGCTATAGAACGTTTTTTTTGTCGTCAATTGTGACTGCTGTATCTCAAGAAATAATGAACGGAATGAAAGAAAAATTTATCGGCAAGTAGCCCTTAGTGGGTATAAAAGCTGATTTTATTTTGGTGTCAACAGCTAAAAAGGGGGGTAGCGCAATCGCCCGTTGTTTTTTTCCATTGTGAGTGCCCTATCTCAAAAAGTAGTGCTACGTTCTGGTTGAAATTTGGAATATATGTGAATCCATATGTAAACAGGCTTTGGTTCAATTTTGGCGCCAATCGCGCCAAGAGGTGCTGATTTATTTTTATTATCATTATTTTTTAGCGAATAAAAATAGCTTTATTAATGCAACAATAAGAAAGATAAATCGTAATAGATTGTCGTCTTCGTATTTCTCGTGATTTTAATTGTATGGAAATGATCGGAAATATTATCTCAATGATTTAAAATTTTTAACTGTTGCCACTAATGTTTGTTAACAAATAAAATATTTGTAATTAATTCAAGCAAGGCTTTTAAAATAACTTTCAATTTTCGCTCTTTGCTTTGCTTTTGCAATAATTCAGACATTGGGATGGTCGTCAAGTTTTTTCATGTGTAATTTTGTTTTTGTTGGGAATATTGCTTCCTCGTCAAGCATGGGGAGGGATCAGAAAAAAAAAAGAAAAATATAGAAGAAAGTTTCGTGATGGCCACAACATACTAGTTAGCTCTTGACACCAAAATAAAATCAGCTTTTATACCCTTTAAGGGCTACTAGCCGATAAATTTTTCTTTCATTCCGTTCATTATTTCTTGAGATACAGCAGTCACAATTGACGACAAAAAAGTTCTATAGCTCAACCCCCGTTTGAGTTATTGACACCAAAATTGAATCAGCACCTGTTCCTGTTACTGGCAACATATGGACCAAATTTTGTTTGATTCCGCCAGTTACTTCCTGTGGAATAGCAATCACGCGTAACTCAAAAAACGTCTCATTGCTCCACCCCCCTTGGAAGAATTCGCGCCAAAAACCAATGGGCTCAAGTTCACATAGGGGCACATATGTGTACCAAATTTCGTTCGATTTCATGCGGTAGTTTTTGCTGTAGAGCGGCCACAAAAAACTGGTCACACACAGGACGTGACACACACACATACACACGCACAGACAGACAGACATTTTCCAAAAATAGTCGAAATGGACTCAGCACACCTAAAAACGTTCGAATCCGTCAAAATTCGAAATTCGAAAATTTGCATGAATCCAATACTTTCTTCTATATATTAGATATAGTAGAAAGTAAAAATAGAGATTTATGTAAGAAAATGAAAAATGAAACCAATAATATAGTTGTGGATGAACGTGCATTTTCAGGGGAAAAAAACACTGAGGATTTTTATGGTAAGGGGGTGTAATTTTCCAAGATTTTTTGATCTTATTTGAGAGGAATCTCGTTGAGTTCTTCATAGCACTTGAGGGGGTGGGCCATCACCTTTGGGGGGGGGGGGGTACATTCATTTCACACAGTTCGCATTTGCTTGATTGACTACATCAAAAATTTTCCCTTCACTTGATTAAATTCGATCCTAAGTTTCACGACGATCATTTAAGGCTCCACTTACTTAATAGAATTTAGCTAAATCTGTCAAGGACGCTTTTCTTAACGTTACATTTATTTGAGGCGTGGAGTCCTATGCAAGCCATTAAACGGGGTGCTATTATAGGGTGGTGCATTAATCGAGGATAGATTCAATGAGGAATTGTTTAGCTTTGATGATGAAACCCTATTTAAATACAGAGAAGGGGAAACAATTGTGTAGGGAATATTTTGGAGTGATATTTCGTATAAGAGTGACATAAATACCTTTGTGCAGAAAATTAAAATTAAAAATAACAACATTTTATTGCACAAAGTATGCAGATTACAGGAGACAACTTCTGGGAGGTGGCAAATTTACTCTGTTTCTTTGTGTTTTTCGTTGAAACTCCATAGAAAGACTTGAAGGAAGATATCGCGACAGTTTCAAGATTTGTCCGGCTGGGAAAACCCGTACATTCCGCGCTGATTCGTGGTGAAAAATTCTGAACTGCCTTAAAAATTGAACTGAATTAAAAAAAAAAAAAAGAAAGAGAAGTACTGAAATAAATTCAATTATTGAAAACAAGTCTGCTAAGTTTCCATATATTAGCAAGTTCTAAATGTTTATAACTTGGTTTATTTTACACAGGGGCGCCAACGCCCTCCCTAGAGCAAGGGCGCACCCCCCCCTTAAATACAACAAAGATCTCCCAAAACGGGAGCCCCCTTCCCCAAAGAAGAGAAAAATACCCCTGAAAACACCCACCCACTAAAAATCTGCGCCATGATGGACACCTTGGATTCTCAAACTGTCTCCAAGGCTTTACAACAGTGAAATGTCAGACTGGAGCAAATTTAAAACAGTTTTTATTAAAAAATTATAAACGCATTTTTCATGATGATTTGTTTTGCTTTTGTATTTATTTTGCAACGTTAAGAGCAAGAGTGATTGTAGGAGAATATGGGGTAAAGTGCAATGGTAAATTATTTTCAGTTTGCAGCGCCCTCAGTAGCAATATTTTAACTGTATTCCCATACTAGATTCAAGTCAAAAAATAAATAGCTTTCAAGGTCAAGGTACATAATAACACAAGTCATTTTCACACAATTCCCACTTTTATTCAATATTTTTATTCTTTCTTTTCTTCATCTTTTTTCATTTATTAATTTTGTTACTGGTTTATTTTGTCATTATTCATCCATTATTTATATTATTTACTCATTCATTCGATCAAAAACATATTTAGTAATCAAATAGAAAATAAAATAATTTTATTTTTCATTGAGCGCAGTGAAAAAAGAAAATAAATAAATAATTTTTTTCTACTTTTTTTTGAAAGTCCAAATTTGCTACTAAAAAAGGAAAAATAATGTCCCAATGCAACTTTTATTATGAAATACATCGTCTCTCCTTATGTACTGCAATTTTTGAAACAAATTTCCAATTTATTCATTTCGAAAATGGTGGGTTATCTTAAGTATTTTACTTTGCCTTTAATTCCCCTACTTATTTTCATCATAGTTTTTTCCTTTTTTAACCGACTTCAAAAAAGAGACGGTTATCAGTTCATACCTTTTTTTTTTTTCGTCCTCACACAGCGTTTCACCTAGAAAACCGATTTTGACGATTCTTTTTTTTAATGAATATGGGATGATTCAACTTAGGTCCCATTACTTTGTTTGACGATATTTGTTTGTTAGAAAACAAATTATGGGTAAAAAACAGTCAATTTCAAGTAATTTTCACATTAAATGATTACACAGAGTTAAAAAAGGGAAAGTGCAGGGGTGATTAATAGTTCTTTCGAAAAAAAAAAAAAAAAAAAACCCTATTAATTAATATTCAAAAATGAAAAGGAAAAACATGAGAATTTTTTTTTTCAAACTTCTTTTCCTTTCTTGTTCTTTTTTCTTTTCTTTTTCAGAAACATTCAATTTGCAAATTCTTTTCAAGTTTTAAAATACATTCTTTACCATAATCAAAGCTACATTACAGAAGAACCCATTCGTAATTTAAGGTTTCTCTACCGACGATAAAACAAATCTCGTATAGAACACAAAAGATGAGAGAAATAAAATGTATCATCATGTACAAAAAAATCGACGACTGTTTCTCCATTTAAAGAGAAATCCAATCGGGCGGCGGGACAACCAATGGGGCGACGCGTAGGCTCCGTGTTCTAAAAGAGCGTGGGGAGCAAAACGTGCTCTATAAAACAATCGTCTGCCCAGAGAACACTTTAGTTTCTAGTTCGTGCTTGGAGTCCTAACTTCTCCGCAGCTTGCGAACGCTCCGAATCTTCGACGTTCCTTATCTTCCGTGCTCCGAAATATTTAATAATATTTTTCCAAAATGGTAAGTTTTTCACATAATTAATTAATTAATGAATATTAGTATCATTTATTCTTTGTTACACTTGGCCGACATTTCTACTTTAAGTTGCACTTTGGGACGAGTTTGTTACCTTTAACGTTTGAAAAATTGCTGAGCTCTATAATTTTTTAGTAAAATTTCGCTTTGATAAACATATTTAATTTTCATATCCAGCAAATAAGTAAATAGATTGAAAGCTTAGTTATCAATTCTTATTCCCTTTATGCATCTAATTCATTTATTTTTATTCCATCCATAGTACTCATTGTCCTTTGCTTGAATTTATTTTTTCATATACTACGCATGTCTGCTAATGCTTATTTATTAACTAGTGGTGCCCGGACGGCTTTGCCTGTAGTAGAAAATTAAAGGTCATTTGGTTCGCTTCTATATTTACAAATATTGCATGATGATTTTCTTGACAGTTTGCTACATTCATTTGCTTGCTCATATTACGGTTCCACGTTGCGATAACTTGGTAATTTACTCGTCGATCTTATGATATATTTGCTCGGGAAAATGTTCTTAAAATTGGAATAGAAAAAGAACAAAATCAAATTCTCGAAAAATCGCTTCGAGGTGCACATCCATTAGCTACAAACTAACTTTGTGCGAAATTTCATGAAAATCGGCTGAACGGTCTAGGCGCTATGCGCGTCACAGAGATCCAGACAGAGAGACTTAGAGCTTCATTATTAGTAAAGAAAAGATATCAGAAGGTGTACGCGATATAGGATTCATTGCAACATAATAAATAATTGAAATCTCATAATGCTATGAAATAAAAATTAGGAGTTTTTAGACATTTAGAAGTTTTATTTATTACACTACGTTTATTAAACTAATTTATTTTACATCACATTTCTCCTGTGGCTCAAATTGGCGTTTCGTCATAGGATCACGTCGAACAAGAACAATCATTGACTTTAAACGGTTTTCATATCAATTATTTCATAAATTTGAATAACTCTACAATGGTCAAGAAGGTTTTCTTCAGTTTTGAACCAATAGATGCAATAATACAAATAATATATGAGAGGGGCAGCTAAATATACAAGGGAGTCTATCCCCCCCTCCCCTCAAGAGCAATGGCGAAACCCGCAAATACCTCGAAGAAACTCCAAGAGCACCCCCAAACGAAAAAAACACTTCCTAAAACACTCCCCGTAAAAATTTCAATAGCGCAGCCAGCCTCATGACATCCACCCCCCTCCCCTCTTCGTTCGGCACCCCTGAAATTTTGAGAAATTAAAAGTATAAGTTTTCTGATTGACTGTTTTTTTCTCCTATTGTTATGATATTACGTTTACAACAAATATTTTGACCATTCCCCCCCCCCTCTTTGTTCGGCACCCCAGAAATTTTGATAAATTAAAAGTCTAAGTTTTCTGAATGACTGCTTTTTCCTCCTATTATTATGATATTATGTTCACAACAAAAATTTTAACTATGATTATTTAAAAAAAAAATTATGAATCTTGATGAATCTAAAATCGATTTTAGCTATACTCAAGTGATTAAAACACTTGACGCTATCGTAACGATGAAAAGAAGAAGTGATAAAAAGAGAAGAATCTTGATGATTGGTGACAAATATGTAGAAATGAATAAAAAAAAAATCATCTGTTGGATAGTAAAAGATTCTGATGGTTTCTTGACAAAGAGTGGTCAGGTGCCGGCGGATGCAATGCGTCCTTGGCCATATATAATCAAAAAGAATGAACGTTTATTTTCTTTCTTCCAAAGGAGCACAATTCTTTCCATCTGCACGCAATCAGTGGCATTATATTAGTGAGTGGGAAACCCCAGTGGGTTTGGAGAAATTAAATGCTAATCAGCATGGGCTGTAAATACGGTTTAATTAGCGTATTTTTTGTATGAAAGACGGAGAATGGCTTATTGGTTACTAGTGGTACCCGCACGGATTTGGCCGTAGTAGAAAATTAAAAGGTCATTTGGTTCCCCTGTATTTTTACAAACAATGGATGATGAATTTCTCGCCAATTTGCTGTATTCATTTGCTTGTCCATGTTACGGTTCCACGTTATGATAATTTCGTAATTTATTCGTCCACGTTGTGATAATTTGCTCGGTAAAATTTTCTTAAAATTGGGGTAAAAAAAAGAACAAAATTGAATTTCCGAAACATCGCTTCGAGGTTCACACCCCCATGCTACAAACTAATTTTGTAACGAATTTCATAAAAATCTGCCGAACGGTCTAGGCGCTATGCACGTCACAGAGATCCTGACAGAGAGACTTTCAGCTTTATTATTAGTAAAGATAAAGAAAAGAAACAGAGTAATACAGTTTGTTTTTAGCAACTGTTTGAGAGCGGAGGAGATGAGAGAGCAAAGAAAGAATTTTTCAATTTGGAAAAAATTGCAATGAATTGCGTCACAAAATAATCTCTTGATTTTTTTCGAAAATATCGAGCGAAAATCTAAAAATTTGTTTAAAAATAAATTGTACAATTTTTCTAGTTGAATATTATTTTAAGATTCTTTCATTTTTCCAAACCGTATGAATTTGGAATTTGTTTCAGAGGACAAGCTAAAAGAAAGTTTAGAAATGACCAGTAGTAAAATTTTGCTTATTTACTTGTCAACCAAAGAAGATAGGGAATTATGGTAAAATATTAAACTCCCGATATTTATTAACGCTTCCTTAACTGGTTTTCCATCTCCAGCTCAGTCCACTTTGCTATTCCGGGCTGATGAGTGCTAATAAGCAGGAAACTGCAGTCCTGGGCTGGAAATGACTGAGCTGGCGGTGTATTTCACTCTTATTGTGGTTCACTGCAATCAGAAATATCGCTAGGTGTTTTCCCAACGAGAGAATACTCCTTAACAATTTTTGAGAAGTGAAATTTACTTTGATGGAATGCATGAGTTTAACATCTGTGGACCAGGGGGGGGGGCAAATTCCTGAACCAATGATTTCAAGTAATATCACTCCCATGAAAAAACTAGCTCTAAGGATGAAATGGAAGATGGCAAAGGAAGAAAGATGTATGTACCTACTATTTTAATTTTTAGTATGAATGAGGAGACCTTTTTTTTTCCCTCAAAACGGGACACTTATCAATTTTAGCCATCTGCACATGAACATTTATATATGAAAAAGTGGCCCTCACAGACAAAAACAGAGATGAACACTTAAAAGATTAACTTAACACTTAACACTTAAAGGATTCACGTAATTTTAAATGTACAAATTTGTTTGAGTACATTTTGGTGATTGATTTTAACTAACAATGAAATGCTTGGCAGGATTTCATACAATTTATTTTTAAAGTCAGCATTTCTTAAAGATCTATGATTTTTCGTAAGTTTAAAAATTCGTAATAAGGGGAAAAACACCCCTTGTATGAGTGCCCGGGCAAACATAAAATATCTTTATATATTAATAGGCAAGCCGTTTTCTTTCGGTACAGATTTCTCCTCTGTTTGTGAACCGATTTCCTTCATTCTTTTTTTTTGTTCGGTAGCTCTTGCCGAGTTTTAGTGTCATTAACAAAAA
The DNA here is from genome assembly GCF_026930045.1 of Uloborus diversus. NCBI lineage: Eukaryota > Metazoa > Arthropoda > Arachnida > Araneae > Uloboridae > Uloborus > Uloborus diversus. Next base: position 266,261,795 of record NC_072731.1, read on the forward strand.
TTTTTGAAATCGAACGCTAATTAACGAAGATATTAATTAAAAACGCATTTTCGTCCTAAATGGCTCTTTCTACGAGAACGGATGGTCCAATTTTTTCGAACTTGATATGGTAGGAAAGGTTTTTAAAAAACCCTCCTAACGAAAAAATTGACAGGGTGCCCAAGGTCCAATAAACTAAATCCACTAGAAAAAAAAGTTATAAGCGTTTTTTAGTTAGCGAAACTCAAAATTTTGAATTTTATCTCTTTTCCATTGTTGAAATTCATTGTTGGAAGCGTGAAACATTAAGTTTTAATTCATTTTTTAAATCGCTTTTTCTACACGAAAAATGCATTTTAATGCTTCGAGCTTGGTTTGGTTGAAAAGCTCTTACTAAATAATTATGCATGATTAAATAATGAATTTTGGAAGCGTGAAACATTAAGTTTTAATTCATTTTTTAAATCGCTTTTTCTACACGAAAAATGCATTTTAATGCTTCGAGCTTGGTTTGGTTGAAAAGCTCTTACTAAATAATTATGCATGATTAAATAATGAATTATGGAAGCGTAAAAAATCTCTCTGACTGCAATCATATCTTTTCTAAAAACATTGGCATAAAATTTCAAAATATTTCGGAGCAAAGCAAAAGCGGTAGAATTAAGTTCACTGACCTCACGTGTCATCAATTGGACTCCCCCCTATAATTTTATGACTCGGTCTGTGGCTATTGGCTTTCCCGTGTTTTGAATAGATTTTCCCACTGCCTTTTCTATTTAATGTCCAGATTGTCAACATTTATTGATGTCTTTTGAAATATGATACTGCCGGAGGTACCTTTTTAACTTTTTACTGCTTTGGTTATTACGTTTCTTTATTACTTTGGTTATTTGTGTTATTACGTTCTACTCATATTTCGCTTCCTGGTAATAAATGGTTGTGCTATGATTTTAAACCACAGTGTAAATGCAGAAAAGTGAGCAAAATTAAATTTTTCCACTTTTTTTCGCTCTCAATCTTTACTAATGATAAAGCTGAAAGTATGTCTGTCTGTCTGGATGTCTGTGACGCGCACAGCGCCTAGACCGTTCGGCCGATTTTCATGAAATTTGGCACAAAGTTAGTTCGTAGCATGGAGATGTGCACCTTGCAGCGATGTTTCGAAAATTCGATTTTGTTCTTTTTCTATTCCAATTTTAAGAACATTTTACCGAGAAAATTATCACAACGTGGAAGAGTAAATTGCGAAATTATCATAACGTGGAACCGTAATATTGGCAAGCCAATGAACGTAGCAAATTGGCGAGAAATTCGTCATCCATTATTTGTAAATATACAGGCGAAATAAATGACCTTTTAATTTTCAAAAACGGGCAAGTTCTTGCGGGTTCCACTAATGTTATATAAGTAAAACCACCGGTAATTGACACTCGACGTTAAATCCCGGTTATCACAAATTTGCCATTTCAACTGCGCTTGCGCGGACTTAGCTGAATTCAAAAATCTTGCTAAAATTAATTACAAACATTTTAAATTTGTTAATAAATATGAGATGTCAACAGATAAAAATTAGAAATCACAAAGCTTTCTCTGATTTAGTTTTTAGGCCTCGGTAAAGATTGAGTTTTGAGTATTAATTACTAATGGATTTTGGTGTCTGATTTTATATCAAATTTTTAACCTCTGAAGAGCGTACTAGTATTGCATCACTTCTAATACAAAGCCGAACCCCCAACCTAAATAAAAATGTATAATACTAAGCTGTTTACGCCTAACGTAAAATATCCGCAAAAGACGGATTTCTGTACTCATATTCCAATCATTTTTGAAGCACACAGCGTGTTTTACGTTTATGTTAAATAAATTTTTCCAAACCAATAAAAAAAAGTGACATTTTTCTCTTAACATTATGAAGATTATCAGTTATTCATATCCGGAATTTCATATAAAATATCACGAAATTGCCGTCAAAATATTCTAATCCTATTCATTAATTTGTTGGGACTCAAGCTCAGCTTAAATATAACACAAGCAACACGAAATCTTAAAATAGAAAGCCCAAAACCCTAAGTCCGCGCGCAAGCGCAGTTGAAATGGCAAATTTGTGATAACCGGGATTTAACGTCTAGTGTAATTGACCGAGACCCACGAATTGACACCCATACTACTTTTTATTATTGCTCCTGTTGGTTAAATTATGTTTTGGAAAAATCTGACTAAACGATACCAGATAAAGGGACCTACACTCCCACAGCCAACTGAAATGTCCAAAGAATGTTTATACTGTGGCTCATTACATCCGACAAACCCTCAAGTGTAAACTGATTTTTCATCTCATCGTGTACCTTGCCACACGGAAGAAATTATTCCGCCTTCGTGCGCTGTGCACGTGACGGCGATCGACAACCAATTATGGCGTTGAAAAGAAAAAAAAAACAAAAAGTATTATCGATAGTCGTTTGAGTGCCGTTAGCTGTGAACGGACCTCGTTAGCTGACCTGGAATGAGAGGAAAAGAAAGAATCTAGGAGAGTCCGTTTTAACGCCATTTATGGAATTGCGACCTCGTTCGGAGGGAGCGCACGATTTCTCATCGCCTGCAAGCGCGGGGGAGGGATTGACAGGTGGGAAGAGAGTGCGTAGGTACGCCGCGGAGGTGAATTTGCAACTGCTCTAACATATCGGCACGATATCGTGTGCTGCAGATTATTAGTGATGTATCGATCACAGCAAAATAAATAAAGTGACAGAAAAAAAAAAAATAATTTGAGTTTTGACATCTTGAATTCAAATTATGTTTTTCGAAATCACGAGAGTGTGTATGTAGGCGTGTGTGTTTGTGTGGGGGGGATGTGTGTTTGTGTGTAGGGGTATGTGGTATGTGTGTGTAGGCATGTGTGTTTGTGTCTGTGTGCTGGCAGAAGTGTGTGGGTAGTTGTGTGTATGAATGTGTGTGTGGGGGGGTTGTGTATGTGTGTAGGCATATGCGTTTGTGTCTGTATGCAGTCATGAATGTGTGGGTAGTTGTGTGTATGTGTGTGTGTGCATGTTTTTGTGTGTGTATGTGTAGGTGTCTGTATGTATGCGTGTGTGTATGCGTTTGTATTTGTGTAAATGTTTGTGTATGTGTGTGTAGGTGTATGTGTGTGTATGTGTTTGTGTGTGCGTGCGTTTGTGTATGTGTTTGTATGTGTGTATGTGCTTGTGTATGTGTGTAGGTGTTTGTGAGTGTGTATGTATTTGTGTGTGTGTGTGTAGTTGTGTATGTATGCGCGTGTGTGTAGGACATGGATGCAACCCGGAGACGGCTTTCGCTATAGGAGCAGCATCGTGAGGAGCCCGTCGACGGTGATGGTGCGGAGGGTGGCGGTGGGAAAATAAAATGATAGGACGCCAAAACAGTCAAGTGAGAACAATAAGCAATCGTGATTGCTCAAAAAAAGAAAGAAAAAGAAACAAAGAGAAAAAAAAAGGTATAAAACCAGTACTGCGGAATCGGAGTCGGTGTCTGTTGTTGGAGTCGGACTGATTTTGAGGTAAAGGGGTCGGAGTCGAGAGTAGAGAGCTTCAAAATCCCAAGAGAGTTGGAGACTTTTGTTTTCCCTCCTAACTCTGTCAGTGCTACGAAGTCACATTGATTTTCGGGTAAAGGAGTCGGACTCGCTCGAAGTAGAAGTTTCTGGAATTTCTGGAGTCGGAGTCATTTTTCCATTGGCTCCGCAGCCCTGAAGAAAATATCATTTGATGCAATAATCTACTAAACCCAAAAAGAGAATTTTTAGTAAATATGAATTATATATTTTTTTTCTTCGTTAAGCGGAAGAAAAATTCTGTACTTGGGAGGAAGAGGCACTATTTTTCTGTTTCAATTCAAACAGGAATTTAGGCGCCGTTTCATTCAATGTCTTATACTGTGCTCGAAGGTTTAAAGCACGAAGGTTACTAGAGCACAGAGGTTGGCACTGAACAAATTTGTTTTATAAACGCAATGAAAGCCGAGTCTGATTACCGCAGGGGCAAGCGGGGCACAGGCCCCTCCTCTTAGATTTCAGAGGGGCCCAAATTACCCTTAATTTATCATGCTAGTTAAAAATAAATAGTGATTTCCCTCAGAATCTAGAGTACAATGATATCATTGATATTTTTGGAAATGGTGAGACAAGGAAAAAATCTCTTATTTGTTGATAAAAATTAAAAACTTGATCTCTCTGCAAATCCTAAAACCACTCTAAGTTTAGTCTGTATTTACAATTAGAAGTTATATCATAGATAATTTTGATATTTACGGTTAACTGCAACGGGCAAAGTTTAACCACATCGAATATAATTATCGTATACTATATATCTTTTACTTTTTAAATGTATAATACTATATTGTGATATGAGGTATTACCAAATTTAGCATGGTTGTATTAATACGCAATTATCGAAATATTTTATAGCTTCATTATATAGAATAAGCGGGAATAGGAGGGGGTGGGGTACAAATTGAATTTCATGCCCAGTGTCTTCAAAAGTCTTAGTCGGACTCTAGGGAGGCCCTGAATTAGAACTGTGCCCCATGTCCAATATCAGAATGATCGGGCTCTGACTGAAAGACTGAGTAAGACAAATCATCACAAAAGACAAACTTTTAACTCGTCTCCTCACCCATTCTCTTCAATTCAATTGATAATCTTTCACAAGCACACGTATCTTCCTAGTTTTCTTCTGCTGTTTTTGTACAATTATACATTTTCAACGATCCTTTCAAACTACTAGTTAATACAACTTGACTAAAGAACTGAATTAGTACCTACAATTAACTGCTATGGCATCTTGGGTTCCGCGGAATCCTAGTGATCTCTTCTCCGAACAAGGGATCCGTAAATGATCACTATTTGCCTAACGAAAGCGGCAGAAATGTTATTAAAATTTTATTTTTACAAAAGATTCTTGCAGCCGCTTTATTTATGAAACTAGCATTCCCGTACCCGGCATTGCTCGGGTAATGGAATTAGCAAGGGTTAACAGTGTTTAGGGCACCTAGTTTCGAAAATCCCCTGTAATAATTACTTATTACCTATATTTTTTTTCTAATTTTGGAAGGATCCCGGGGCCCCTGGACTCTTATGTATATGCCCTTTTACTTAACCGATCTTTAACTATTATTAACGATCCTTTTAAAGTATTGATTATCTTTGCAAACACAGGCCATCCACATTTTATTGTTATACCTATGTTTAAGCAAGAACTTCTTTGTATAGCACATTTTTAGGTTGCTTTTTTTTCTGGTGCTAAAATTATTAAGCTGCTAGATGATCCGACTTTGGAGCAAGCTATATAACATTGGCCGTGTGAAAAAAAGTCTTCTCTTAAATCGATCCCTGCTACTTTTAATGTCTGTCCTTGTGACTTATTAATGGTTATTGCAAAGCAAACTTTAACAGGAAACTGCACTCTTCTAAATTCAAAAGGATGGTCCGCCTGTGACGATGTTCTTAAAAACTTCGTTTCCAGTTTTGAAAAAATGAAAGCAAAAGACAGAAACATTATGAATTGACTTGAGAAAAGCCTCGAAGAATCACGTGAGAAACAAAAACAATATCAAATTTATAGTTCGCTATCGACCAAAAGTTGAGATGAAGTACTGAATAATGATTTGAATGGAGGAAAGCCTTCGAAAATAAGGGATTTGAATTTCAATGACAGGTTTTTAATTTCGCAGAAATTAAGGGGTTTTAATTAATTTCTCCCGAACTAATTGAGATTTCGAAAAATCCTTTCTTAGTGGTTACTTTCGTAATCATGCGGACATGCCTGCCAAATTTCAAGTCTGAAGTTTCAGCGGTTTCGGCTGTGCGTTGATATATATATATATATATATATATATATATATATATATATATATATATATATATATATATATATATATATATATATATATATATATATATATATATATATCTTGCAATAAAAAACAATCAGAGCCAAGTCTTTTTTTTTTCTTTTCATTTTGTTAATTTGTTTTATTTTAAAATATTTTTTATTTTGTTCATTATTTATAGACTGTATTTTAGAAATCGGAAAAAAAAAATGAAGCAATCTCACCGTTTATAATCTAACTAGTGGTATCCGCACGGCTTTGCCCGTAATAGAAAAATTAAAAGATCTTTTGGTTCGCCTGTATATTTACAAATAATGTATGGGGAATTTTCTCGCCAATTGGCTTGTACCTATGTTACGGTTCCACGTTATGATAATTTCGTATCTCGCCAATTGGCTTGTGCCCATGTTACGGTTCACGTTATGATCATTTCGTAATTTACTCGTCCATCTTATGTTGTTTTTGTTTTTAAAACTAGAATAGAAAAAGAACCACATCGAATTTTTGAAAAATCGCTTCACGGTGCACACCTCCATGCTACAAACTAACTTGCCAAATTTCATGAAAATCGGCCGAACGGTCTAGGCGCTATGCGCGTCACAGAGATCCAGACATCCAGACATCCTCCGGACATAGAGACTTTCAGCTTTATTAATAGTAAAGATTATGAGATCGTTTTATTGTGATAAACTAAAGATGCAACAAAAATTTTATAAATTTGAGTAGGGTCGACCAGGAGGTTCCTTCGAGAAAACGGTCCGCTCAAAGGGATCCCCAAATTGTAAATGGTTAAATACCCTTGAGATATTGCAACGCATCTCCTTTACTTGCGCTAAAGATCGAGTTGCCTTTTATCCATCGCTACACCTGATTGGAAAACCCCATTCATCTTCAAATAATAAATTATTAATTTCTACTCTGCGAACTCAATCATCAGCGTAAGCTCCGTATTTAGTTGTTGTAATTGTTCTATTGTCTTCGAATTAGGTCGTAATGATGCGTGACCGCTCTACCCTCATTATTATTTTTCTTTCTCTTCTTAACCTTAAATTTCCCATGTTTTCAGTCACACAGAACCAACCCATATCAAGCAAATTAACATTTTCGTGTGGGATTGATAAGTCATTAGTTTGGGTTCAATTTTCTCCTTCGCATTCCCAATCCCTTATTAAAAATTATTTTCCTTGTCATTTATGAAGGTCATTTAATAAGTAGGGGAATGTGGGGAAAAGTGAAATGATTAAGATGACTGAGTTTTTTCAAAATGAACAAATCGGAATTTTGTTTTGAAAATTGCAGTACATAAAGAAAGAACATTGTCCTTTATAATAAAACTTGCGTTGAAACACTATTTTTAATTTTTCGGAGTAAATTTGAGTCTTCAAAAAAAAAAAAAAAAAGGGGGGGGGGGAGGGGCATTTTATCCCAAGTCGGCCCTTCCCTGCTTGGATTGAACCTATTTTTCAAACAGTGATTAAACAAATGTAACATTAAAATCCTAGAAGAACAGGAAACACGCATTGTCATTTTTGAAATGCATAATACAAATATGGTTGATAGTAGAAACTACAATATACGACTAAAAAAACATATTTTCGTTTTATCACTTGAGATAAATTCTGAATTAGTACAATGCCGCTGAACATAGAACTATTAATAGAAATCAATAGAGGGAAATCGTGCTAAAACTTTTGTGCATATCACAACAATGTAAAGACAGATTGTTGTAATGACGTGGCATGAAAGATTGTTTTTTGGAAATTCCTTCATATTTGAATGGGCAGATGGTATAGAGAGAATGTATCACCATTCATGCCTGTATTCACCAGATGATTCGACTCTCGGTCAGGCTACTGAACTGCGGATGGAAGCCTTCTTATTGGCAGGAAGAAGGTTTCGATTAGCGGTTTGACTATCTGACCGAGGGTCGAAACCTTCTTATTGGCTGAAGAAGACTTCGACCAGCGGTTTAGCTGTTTGAAATAGGGTCGCATAGGGAAGTTGCAACCTATTAAATGTTCATATTTTGGCTATTGGATATTGTTAATTGACCCTCAAAACTAAAAAATTCACCGTCGCCGAATTTTAAAACACCGATTTTTAATGAATTTTTAAAAATCCACGCGCAAAAGTGCGCGCTTCTGAAACGTCACGAGTTTACGTCATAGGGCACTAATGGGCAGCCTTCCGCCGAAGATCCCTTGTTTTCGCTAGGGACATTTTGAGGACGGTGATATTTTTATTTTTTAGAAATTCAATAATCCTTTTGAACACACTATGGAGGCCGGATTCGTTAAAGCACAATCTAAATAATCTTCCTCATGTAACATCAATGATGATATTCGAATATTTCCAAGAGGATGAAAGGTTTAATATTCCAGAAACGCGAGGAGTTAAATGCGAGGAGATAAGCCTTTTACGTTTCGTCTTCGAAGTCGAATGCACGTCCTTCGGTTTCTCCCCTATCGGAAGAGCGCATGACGTCACTTCCTATGCCATTTGACGTCACAAGCGCCTGAACTTTAAAAAATAATGTAAAAAAAACTGCTTATCGTATCGCAAAAATTTTTTTCACCTATGATGTTCATACATGTTACTCTATCGCATAGAAATAAAATTGAAAAATCGAAAACTTCCCTATTGTCTGGTAAATAGAGGCATTAATGACTCAAAATGAACCGACAACTTCATCATTAGCGAAACATTAATACTTAGCAGAACAAGTGTAGGATCTTACAGATGTGTAGCCAGAATTTCAAAGACAGCCTAAAGTCTTCTATAACAAGTACTAACTATATTCAGTAAATTACCGCCCATTAGCCAGGGCTAAAGCAGAAATATATGAAATACACCGGGGGCTCAGTCATTTAAAGCCGAGGATTGCAATTTCGTGCTTATTAGCACTCATCAGCCCGGCATAGGAAAGTGATTGAGCTGGAGATGGAAAACGTCTTAAGGAAGCCAAGAGTGCCATACAAACTGGTATAGCTAATATAGAATTAGCACAGACCAGACGAGTGACCGAAGCAATGGTTCGATTCAACTCGAAGATTGATGGCAAGGCATGGTATATTCAGTAAATTACCAGCCCATTAGCCAGGGCTAATGCAGAAATACATGAAATACACCGCCCGCTCAGTCATTTCCAGCCGAGGACTGCAGTTTCGTGCTTGCTAACACTCATCAACCCGGCAGAGGAAAGTGACTGAGATGGAGATGGAAAACCTCTTAGGGAAGCCAAGAGTGCCATACAAACTGGTAGATAAAATTTTAGATACCAGTTAGCTACCAGCCATTGAAAATTTTAGGGGGTAGGGTTTAAGGGGTATTTTCCTCTTTTGAGGGTGGGGGTCTTCGTGGTATTCAGGGGGATGCACCCTTGCTCTTGCTCTTAGGGTGGTGGGCACCGCTGGAAAATGCGCACTCTTCTTTGAGTAAAACCTTGCAAGCATTAAACTGTTGGGGCCGTGGTAGCCCGATCGGTAGAGTGTCGGATTCGGGGCCGGAGGGCCCTCAGTTCGAACCTCGATGGTCGAAGATCCACCGTCGTCATTAAAGGGGACTGGGCGACGTTAAATATGCTCGTGGTCTCAATGTCCTCCAAGTGAAACGATACCTCTGGGGGTGCTAGCACCAGGTAGCTATTAGCTCCTGGACTAGTTCTAAATTCTCATTAACTGTTCGATCCGGTGATGGTGCTGCCATCTATCGGTATAAAAAAATAATGGAGGCAAGGCACTTAGTATGCAGTCGTCGACATAAATACAGTTGTAGTCAGTTGTGACTCGGAATCGGAATTAAACTGTTGTATGCAGAAAACTAAATCAGCATTTCCGCCGACTAAAATCCCATGTTTCTTCCAGAGGGAATGCATCAGCGTCCACATCGGCCAGGCCGGAGTCCAGATCGGCAATGCCTGCTGGGAGCTGTACTGTCTGGAACACGGCATTCAGCCCGATGGGAACATGCCCAGCGACAAGGCAGTGGCGACGGGAGATGACTCCTTCAACACCTTCTTCAGCGAAACTGGCGCTGGCAAACACGTCCCGCGGGCCGTTTTTGTCGATCTCGAACCAACAGTCGTTGGTAAGTTTGATACTATATAATACTAATGTGCATAATACTTTCAATACTGTCATTCAATGGCCTTTTCCTATGGTGACTTTGGCATTGATATATCCTTTAAGCTTACAAGCTGAGTTAATCAGAAATGATTCGATTCTAATCATGGCCCACTGAATGCGCTGGCGCTTAAGTATTCAGTGGGGCCATGATTCTAATAATAACTGAAAATGAAAACATGCCATTTTTTTCGGATTGATCATCTTATATAATTAAAAACTGAGCGTATCTATGTATCTATGTATGTTCAAGCTTCTTCACCCGAACGACATTGAATTGACCATCGAACCAGGTATCGATGAGTTCGTAAGCTTCCCGTCTTCATGTTTGGCTATTTAACATAATCCTCCGATAATAATTATCGGAGATATCAATTAAAAACTATCCATTATGACGCTTGGATTTCGACATAAAATCCCTATTTTTCGAAGGCTTTTCTTCATTCAAATTATTATTCAGTGCTTCATCTGAACTTTCCGTAACAATGCTTTTATTAAAATGTATAGCGGTGAAGAAAATCATTGAGATGAAAGATCTGTTGCCATTTTTTTTCTCTAATATAATCTTGTAAAGTTCTTGTTTTTGTTTTGAGGCTTTTCCTGTAATCAGGGAATTCAAAATGTTTACTCTTTTGGGGGGTTTTCCGCAATCCGCCGCAAAATTTCCCTGACTTTTTTTTTGGTTCAAGCCTAAGTGTTGAATATCGCGTCACTTGACATTCCTTTTATTTTCGAGGTAGACTGCGCAAAGCCGGGCGACGCAGCTAGTCATTTGTTAATAATTACTGTTTTGTCAAGTGATACGTCTTTTTTCATTAAATACACGATTAATTGTATGAATATATCGCTACCCTTCGTTAGCGATTGAACACAAACTACTTATTCTAATTACACAAATACCACAAACAATAACATTATAAATATATATTACAAATAAAAAAACATAATAAAGTGAAATATATAAACATGAAAACGGCAACGAGTACAAACATGCAACCGTCTCGTTCTGAAGTAGTGTCAGAACTGTCTCTAAGCACAGCCTGATTACTGAATAGATCAACTATGACCTTGAGCCTTTACCTGTTAGAGACTCCAAATCCCAAATGGCTAAATCTGTTTTGTTGTAAAATTGTAAGGTTTGACTACAGGGGGATCCGAAAAAGTTTTTGGTCAAAGGCCCCCAATATCTTAATCGGATCCTGTCTCCAAGGGCTCTTACTCTTTGTGAGATTGAAGTTGATGACTCCCTATTGGCCATTGCACGCGTCATATTGGTCATTGCGGGGTCTAACTCGTGATGTGCGGATGTTTTCCCATCACATATTTTGTGATGTTTCAACCAGGGGCGGATACAGACTACCATTTTAGGGGGGGTCATGCCAAAGAATGACCCCCCCCCCCTCCGCCTATAAACGAACTCCCCTTTTAGGCACGAAAAGTTTCAGAAACTGCTTGAGTGTCAGTATAACAAATCACCAAACCGACTGGGAAGAAGGCTTCTAGTGGGCATAGCCGTTAGAAAGTAATTTCTTCAACAATAAAAAGAAGTAGTATTTCAAGTACAATACTTTCAAAAATGATTAATGTATCCAGAAGAATACGGAAAATGTTTACATTTTATTTATATAGTGTTAGAACACAATGTGGACGGATACTATTGTCGATGGTTTAGGATGGGGGGGGGGGGGGGTCATGACCCTCCCCTTGTATCCGCCACTGGTTTAAACTCATCGTCGTCTGATCATGGACTATATGGAAAGGTTAATATCTGGTTTATAGACGGAAATAGACTCATCAATTAGTTTGCATGTGGGAGTTTGTTCGACACAGATGTGCGCTTTTGCCTATTTAGACGCAGTTTTGTAGAAATGACAATCCGTTCACCGAATCATTTCTTAAATCTAAACTATATACGATCTATATTCTTACTACAAAAATTAATTGATATATTTTTAACACCATAATTTTGCACTTACCATTTTGATTCTACTTTTCCTGGCGAAATGAAAACATTGTATTTTCTTTTTGTTGTTTCCATAGAAACTGTTTGTTTCCACTCTTTTTCAACTCAGAAAATGCAATGAATTAATTAGGCACCAGTGACATTATATAACGAGCGAATCAAAATCCCATCGCTAATTTTCCTTCTCCCTGCTAGATTCAATCAGATGGAATCGTCTTAACTTAGCCAATGGGGTTGTTTCCTTCAGTCAAAAGTACTACTTTTAGCCACAGAAATTGATAGAATAAGCAAAAAAAAAAAAAACCATGGGGGCAAGAAAATACTTTCATTTTCCCAACAGTTTTTTTTAAATAAATTTTTTAAATGTCCAATTTCTCAAACAAGGCGTGGTCTTTAAGACGTCACTGCGTTTCCACGTTATCATAATCAAGCAGCGAATTAAAAATTGTCTCTACGCTTGCTATGAATCATATCGTTGCCAGTACACGTGAGTAAAGATGCGAATTAAATACTGTGCTCTTCTGAATGGCAACACTGAATGGCATTTCATCATTTGTGATGTCATCGGCAGAAGCGTAAAAAATAAAAGCGCACCGATTAAAATATTTTTTTTTAAATATTAAACTTAAACAAATTATTTAAAAAATGACCAGATCCTATGTGTTTAGGCATGCTCTTTCAGAAAAAAATACTCTTAAAATTTTGGAAACGACCCCATTGCCAAATTTCATACAAATCGTGGTTAAACAGTACTATACGTACAGTACCGCATTATTTCTTCTCTTCCAGACGAAGTCCGGACCGGCGGATACCGACAGCTCTACCACCCGGAACAGCTGATCTCTGGCAAGGAGGACGCAGCCAACAACTATGCCAGGGGCCACTACACCATCGGCAAGGAGATCGTGGACCTGGTGCTCGACCGCATCCGCAAGCTGGCCGACCAGTGCACCGGACTGCAGGGCTTCCTCATCTTCCACAGCTTCGGGGGCGGAACCGGGTCTGGGTTTACCTCCCTCCTCATGGAGAGACTCTCCGTGGACTACGGGAAGAAATCCAAGCTCGAGTTCTCCATCTACCCAGCACCGCAGGTAACGGTCCTTACCACTAGGGCAGCCAGAAATACCTTCTGGTCGGGGTTTTTTGGTCAAAAATACCTTCTGCAGGTGGTTTTTTGATCAAAAATTCCTACTGGAGGGGAGGGTTTGATCAAAAATGCCATCTGGGGTGGTTTTTAGACTACAAAAAACCTTCGGGAGGGGCTTTTTGATTAAAAATACCTTCAGGAGGAGTTTTTTGATCAAAAATGCATTCGGAAGGGGTTTTTTGATCAAAAATACCTTCTGAAGTGAATTTTTTGATCAGAAACACCTTCTGAAGTGGATTTTTTGATAAAAAACACCTTCTGAAGTGGATTTTTTTTTGATCAGAAATTCCTTCTGAAGGGGATTTTTTGATCAAAAATTCCTTCTGAAGAAAATTTTTTGATCAGAAATTCCTTCTGAAGAAAATGTTTTGATCAAAAACACCTTCTAAAATGGATTTTTTTGATCAAAAATACCTTCTGAAGGTTTTTTTTTTAAAATCAAAACAGCCCTTTCATATGCATAAACTAATGTATAAGAATTTGCATTTATGTTAAAACCAATGCCTCTGGGGGGGGGGGGGTCACCCCCAAAATCCCCATTTCGCTGCGCCACTTACAACTTCCGAGAGACCGAAAACATCCCTCATTTAACGATGCTTGCCACGCAAGCTCTGTGGCAAATTGCCTGCGGAGGGGACTATTTTCTGTTGCTGTTATTTCTGGAAGGGTTTTTGTATTTCAACTGGGACTATACAAGAGATCTTAGCCTTTTTTGCGGATCTAGTGCGATCCCCCGATGTGGCAGAAGTCAGTGGCACAGAGAATTTTTATGCTCAGTTTCCCGCCTGTGCCAGTGTGGCATATGGTAATTGAGAGACTTAGCTGAAGCTAGAAAATCGATGTTGCTATGGGAAAAAGTGGAGTCGCTTGGCTCTAGGTAGATCTCGTTTTATTACGGATTGTATCTAAAATTGGCTCTATAAAGAGACAGAGCATTCTATAGCCTCCAATTCTCATAGCCATCGCTGTTGAGGTGGGCTGATTCGGTAAGATCTGATTTTCTCGCAATAAATGAAAGGAACTAGAAATCAAAAACTAACTACAGTCATTATGGCAACTTCTTCAAGGAAAGGCATTGGCCCATAACAGACGTTAAGTCAGTTATGATGATGTTTCTAAAATTGTGTTGTACGAAGGTTAGAAATCAATGTCATCATCACTATCAACCATGCAGTTGATGTAAACTCTAGAGTGCATGCTTCTTTACCCGTAAGCTAGAAACTAGCAAACTAACTGTCAAAATGGTCGAATAATAATAACTAGTATTCGAATAAAGAGTGGGAGGTCTATATTTGGCATCTTTCTCGCCATATCATGGTGAAGTTGAATTTCGCGTTTGACTAAGTTTGCGCACTTGGCTGAAAGTCGAACCATTGCGCTTGCTAAACGGTTGCGGTCAAAACAGCTTTCCTGCTAAACGGCATAGGGAAAAAAAACAAAACAAGCACGCTCTCTAGTTCCGTTGTTACTCTATATTATCCACACAATCAAGCTTCTATCTTACATTATTTAAAATTCATGCATTGTGTGCTTTCAGTTCTATTACTAATGTGAGTCTTTCGCTTCAATTACAAGCCTTACGAGTAGTGAATGTCCAATTGTTTCCCCAGGTATCCACGGCCGTCGTAGAGCCTTACAATTCAATCCTCACCACACACACGACCCTGGAACACTCCGACTGCGCCTTCATGGTTGACAACGAAGCCATCTACGACATCTGCCGGAGGAACCTGGACATCGAGCGACCCACGTACACCAACCTCAACAGACTCATCAGCCAGATCGTCTCGTCGATCACAGCCTCCCTCCGATTCGACGGCGCCCTCAACGTTGATCTCACGGAGTTCCAGACTAACTTGGTTCCTTATCCTAGGTAAGAGAGCGTCTGATATCCAGGACCCAATAGGCAAATTAGGCAGCTGCCTAGGGCGGCAAATTTTCGTTAACCACAAGTTTTTTCAATGACATTTTTATTTTTGAACTAGTGGCACCCGCACGGCTTTTGCCCGTAATAGAAAAATTAAAAGGTCTTTTGGTTCGCCTGTATATTTACAAATAAAGTATGGGGAATTTTCTCGCCAATTGGCTTGTACCCATGTTACGGTTCCACGTTAGGATAATTTCGTATCTCACCAATTGGCTAGTGCCCATGTTACGGTTCCACGTTATGATAATTTCGTATCTCGCCAATTGGCTAGTGCCCATGTTACGGTTCCAGGTTATGATAATTTCGTCATTTACTCGTCCATCTTATGATAATTTTGTTCTTAAAATTGGAATAGAAAAAGAACCACATCGAATTTTCGAAAAATCGCTTCGAGGTGCACACCCCCATGCTACGAACTAACTTTGTGCCAAATTTCATGAAAATCGGTCGAACGGTCTAGGCGCTATGCGCGTCACAGAGATCCTGACAAACAGAGATCCGGACAGACAGAGGGACATTCAACTTTATTATTAGTAATAATAATAAAGAGTAAAGATAAAGATAAACTCGCGATATACTCAATAATTCGCGTGTAAACGTTCGCGCGTCCAACTATTGAATAACTTCATTTTGAGTCTTCCATATTAACTGATTAACTTCATTTCTTCTCTTGTACTCGTACTAATTTTTTTCTTCTTATTTTTGTTTGCTACTACCTTTATCCATGAAATATCCTTATCTCGTTAAATATCTACTTATTTACCCCTACTATCTACCTTTTTTTGTCATGTTTGTCTGCTCTTGACGCCCCATGCTACAAACTAACTTTGCCAAATTTCATGAAAATCGGCAGAGCGGTCTAGTCGCTATGCGCGTCACCGAGATATAGACATCCAGACATCCTCCGGACAGAGAGACTTTCAGCTTTATTATTAGTAAAGAAGTAAAATATTAGCATTCTTTCATTTTTCACAGACACAATTTTTTCTTCTAATTTAATAATAATTACTTTCACATGTCTTACTATACTACCGTGTGCAGGTAAACGGCAGTATCTGCAGAAATGAGTTTTCGAGATATTTGAAGAAATGCATTCGCATTCAATACTAACAATAGAGAAAAGCTAGAATTAGATGTTTTTTTCGCTCGTTTTTTTTTCAGCGGAAACCAAATAAGCAAGCTTGTACAATAAAGCTAACGTACGATAGAGGACAAAAATGCAAAAAAATGAAAAATGAAAATTTTGCAGTTACTGCCCTTTACCTGCACACGGCAGTATAATCAAATGTTTTTCAATCATGGTAATACATCAGCGTAAAATAGTAAGTGAGGACGAAAAGTGGGTGTCAATTTCAGAAAGTGTCGTTGCGTTTATCCAGAAGTCGCAACAAGACTGGAGTTTGACTCAGATTTTTAGTGCTATACTAGAATTTATTCAGTACTGGTCCCTTGAGTGACTGACGTTTATTTTCTTTTTCACATTAATAATATTTAAAAATTGTTTTCAGTTAACATTAAGTCTCGGAGGCAAACGAAAATGAGTGACGAGCGAAAAAGGCAAAATGATTTTAGCTAAGGAAAACATGCTAAATTAAAAACCGAAGAACAAAAGAGAGCGTTCAAAATGTTTTTAAACGTAATATATTTTTTTCAAATGAGCAGTTTTCAAAAACAAAAACTTTGGATTCTTTACAAAGTAATCCAGTTGCAATTTACTTGACAGTTTAAATTTCAAGCACACTTTTTTGCACGTTGTTGAGGTGTTGCTTCTTTAAGGGATTGGTAGAACCCAAGCACGGCCGGAACACTCCTGCTCATTAGGGCCCAAAAATACTTGATTGAGTCTGATCAGACGATCCCAGAAAAGGAAGTGCTAAAGAAGCGTCAAGACAAAGAGAGAGAAAATTAGAAGGACCAACTATGTTATACGGAACGTTAGCCTGTTGGAATAAAGTAGGCACAAGAGATACGTAATACAACACTGCTAACGCTCTTTATGTTACTGTTTCAGACTACAGCATATCGTCGCCTCAGAGCAACAGTAAGATATCCTACTGTTGCTTTGAGGCACCGATATACCTGCTATATCGTTGCCTCAAACTATTGTTAACTCACATTCATCATTCATTCGCCATTTTCTTATGTATCTGTGTTAGTCTAAAATATGTTACAAAACAAGTTGGAAGTCAAATGGACATTGATATTTGTGCTAAACAGTTAAGATTTTTGTTTCGTGTTCCCAGTGGCATTTGTTCTCAACAGTGCATTTCGACCCTTTTCTTCCAGAATCCACTTCCCTCTCGTCACCTACGCGCCTGTGATATCCGCCGAGAAGGCGTACCACGAGCAACTGAGTGTGTCCGAAATCACCAACGCCTGCTTCGAGCCAGCAAACCAGATGGTGAAATGTGATCCCAGACACGGAAAGTACATGGCCTGCTGCATGCTGTACAGAGGCGATGTGGTCCCGAAAGACGTCAACGCCGCCATTGCTGCCATCAAAACAAAGAGAACCATCCAGTTCGTCGACTGGTGTCCAACCGGTTTCAAAGTATGTTTGCCCTCGTTTTCTTTTCGTTGCCCAAAGAACGTATGAGGCAGTGAGAAGCAAAGGGATGTAAGTGGCAAAATTAAAAATTTGGAGATAAGAAGTACACATGGTAGGTGAACCTCTCCTCTGTCTTGGGGCAAGAGATGGTACTGGTAGCCCTGGTAGTTGCTGCTATACAGCATGATTTAGAAAAAAAAATTCAATGAAAGCCTACCTAGGATCTGATCTTTTAATGCGTTTTACTTAAAATTTTAAGAAGTCCACTTGCATCCCTTTGCTTCTCACTGCCTCATATATTATTTCTCAAAGGCGTTTTTTGTGATAACGCCATAACTTTTTCAATGCTTAATCATATTTCATAAGTAAAGCATAATTGAAAAAATATTTTTCACTGATTTCTGCGAAAAATAAAGAGACAATTCACATTTTGGTTCCTTTGTCCAAAAAAAAAAAATGTTTTTTATTAGGCATTACTTTATTGCATAGCATCCCTAAAATGGAGAGCCATTGGCTCAGTTGATAAAGCGTTTTGCTAATAATGCGAAGACTGTGAGTTCGAATTCGCAGGGGCCGAAATATATCGTTTTTATGGCTCATTTTCTTCTGCAGAATTCCGATCTAAATTTCCATGAGTAATCTGAACTCATTTCAGGATTCTGAGTTAAACTTCTGTGCTTGTTAAAACAAAATTAAAACAATAGAGAAAAAAAACAAGACATTAATTTTAAAATTTTACATCACAGTAAGAAGTATTTAAAAACTTTTTTTTTTTAAATTGAGGGATCGATTCAATTTTTTTTTTTTTTGCTTCATTACGCATTGCTTTATTATATAGCATCCCGAGCCAACGGCCTATTAGCTCAAACAAAGCGAACTGCTAATAACGTGAGGGGAATGGGATTGAGCTAAATAATGTAGTTTTTGAATGACTAATTTTTCTCAGTTGAATTCGGGTCCAAGTGTCTATGAACATGTGAGCTTAACACATTGGGGGCAGTGTTCTAAACCACAGCTGTGTTGTTACATTAAAATCAGAAAAAAAAAGTTTTTTTTTTTACATGGTTACACGGTAATTTTCACACATGATTTTGCAGGCGCGGCATAACTTCCTTAATACTTCGTCAAACTTTAAAAGTAAGACATCATTTCAAAGATTTTTTTTACCGCCATCCAGTGAAAAATAACCGAACGAGTCTTTTTTTTTTTGCTTTTATTCAAATAAGTAAAAAAAGTGGCACTAATGAAACTGTTACTACCGGCTATGGTTGTCGTCATTTCGTCCTTTCTGAAAAGAGATTCTTAGTAACTCCAAAACACGTATTTGCAGCTGTTTTCAAACCAGCTTTTTGAGCGTTATTGTTTATATCTTTAGTATTAGGGGCCTAAGGACCCTTAACCTTCAAAATTTTCGACTTTCTGGAAAAAATATATGTTATGCATATTTTAATTCTGAAACAATTTAATACCTTATTTTTTACCATACGCGAAAAACTTTTCAAGTTATCGTAAAAATGCGTAAACTTTCCCCATAGAGAGTTATGTTAACAGCAGCTGTTTAAGCCTCTTTTTCTCAGGTGCCGGTTTCTTCGGTTTTCTCGTTTTGAGCGCATAATATCTCAGAAAGTTTCTTATCTATTTCCGTAAAACTTTTCATATTTGTTTGTCTGGTTTATATTTATGACCTGAACCTAAATTTGTTTAATTTTTTTTTAATTATTTATTTATTTTTTGAAATTTTACAAGTCATAATCAAAAATTTCCAAAATGTTGGGCAAAAATATATATATATTTTTAATATTACCTTTCATTTTTAGTTAAAATTTAGGTTCAGATCATAAATATATACCAGACAAACATGTATAAAAAGTTTTACGGAAATAGATAAGAAACTTTCTGAGATATCATGCGCGCAAAACGAGAAAACCGAAGAAACCGGCACCTGAGAAAAAGAGGCTTAAACAGCTGCTGTTAACATAAATCTCTATGGGGAAAGTTTACGCATTTTTACAATAACTTGAAAAGTTTTTGGCGTATGGTAAAAAATAAGGTATCAAATTGTTCAGAATCAAATTATGCATAACATATATTTTTTCCAGAAAGTCGAAAATATTGAGGGTTAAGGGTCCTTAGGTTTTCATGTAACAATCTTTTCATTACCCTCTTCCGTATAAAAGAACTAACTTTTTTCCTAACTTGCTCTTTCAGGTGGGCATCAACTACCAGCCCCCTACCGTGGTCCCTGGAGGTGACTTGGCCAAAGTCCCCCGCGCAGTCTGCATGCTGTCCAACACCACGGCCATCGCCGAGGCGTGGGCCAGGCTCGACCACAAGTTCGACCTCATGTACGCCAAGCGCGCCTTCGTGCACTGGTACGTGGGCGAGGGAATGGAGGAGGGCGAGTTCTCGGAAGCCCGCGAGGACATGGCCGCCCTCGAGAAGGACTACGAGGAGGTCGGGCTCGACTCCAACGACGGCGTCGAAGACGACGGGGACGAGTATTAGGAAGAATCCGTTGGCCGCTTTGAAGAGTGGACTGAACTTTCAATAAAGTTTTTTTTGAAATGAATATCGTGTCGTCGTTTTTGCTTTGTTGTATCTAAAGCTCAACAAACCCGTCCACGAAAAAAATTCAATCAATAAGGTAAAACCACCAGCAGGAATAATGCTGACCTACTCCTCCTGTCAAACCGCAGGCTAGTCCAGGTCCATGAGCCCTAGAGTCCTCAAAAAATCGTACACCAGGAGAGGACTGGAGTAAATGTCCTTTGTGTTAGTCCCACACAATGCAAAAGATGATCTGGAGTTGCCTGCACTAATCTACATTTAGCACAGGTCTCAAAAATGTTCTCCCCTAAATGAAAGGAAAGGCACTTGATGTGCCCACTTGCAAGCGTTTGTAGTTTGGACGACTGGATACGCCTTGATGGAAAGGGCGCGCCTTCGTGCACTGGTACGTGGGCGAGGGCATGGAGGAGGGCGAGTTCTCGGAAGCCCGCGAGGACATGGCCGCCCTCGAGAAGGACTACGAGGAGGTCGGGCTCGACTCCAACGACGGCGTCGAAGACGACGGGGACGAGTATTAGGAATAATCCTTTGGCCGCTTTGAAGAGTGGACTGAACTTTCAATAAAGTTTTTTTTTTTGAAATGAATATCGTGTCGTCGTTTTTGCTTTGTCGTTTCTATAGCTCAACAAACCCGCCTCAAGGGCGCCCATATAGGGGGGCAAGGGGAGGATCGACCCCCCCCCCCTTGAAATTAGAACTTCCTTGCTTTTAGTACTTTTTTCTTTGCAAAAATGTAAAAACATTTCATCACCAACCATTAATAAATAGTCCTGAAATCAGTTTCCACGGGGAAAATATCCAGTTCAACCACGGGGAAAATATTTGAGCCCCCTTTGCAACTTTGCATATGGGCGCCCATGACCCGCCTACGAAGCAATTGACACCAAGGATTAATTGCATGGAAATTTTGCGTAATTTTTCACATTTGGTGGGGGGGGGGGGGAATTCAGATAATACACGCATTAGAATAAGTTCTAGGACTATAGTGCCGCGCTAAGTGCATAAAAGTCGTATCTATCCGATTCAAAATGAGAAATTGCCGTAAAGTCGTGTGCCTGTATGTATTTCATACAGATGCAACTTTTTCAAATTAAAAAAGAAATATATTTCCTATTCACAAATGAGCACGAAACATTGTATTTAAGTGAAATATGTGACAAAGAACTACTCGGTGAGGTAACTCAATTTTGATTAAAAGTGCAGATACGACTTTGGTGTTTAGCACGGCAGTAAAGGGTACCAAATTTTGTAACAAATTAAAAAGCGGTTGACGACCGCAGTAGTGTAGTTGACATTTATAAAGCAAAAATTAAATTATAAATGTAACATGTTTTTTATTTTTTCACCTAAGACATAAACTAGAAGAAAGCAAAGAAAGAATTAAAAAAAAAAAAAAAATCAGCAATAGATTCGGAGGATATTTTGTTGGAATTGAGGAGTTTAAACCAAATGTACACAAGTGTACTCTGCACGAGACTGTAAAACTTCATTCCAAAAATTTAATTCTAAAAGATGCTGAAAAATGTTAACGAATCACACAATCTAAGTACTTTTATTAGGTCAACACATTTTTGACTTTTAGCCCTAAATAAATTAAATGTACGTAAAAAAGTGAATAAAAATCTGGTCCACTTAGGTTAATCTGGTCCCGCACATGAATATGGAATTACACATGGAGAGTAAATATTAAGTTCACATATAGAGGAAGCTAGGGAGGTTTGACCCGAAGGGTGGCTTGACCCATGAGAATTTTTTCCGTGAAAAGGAAATTCAGGCAAGATTTTAGTCATATTATAGGTTGACCAGTCACACAACAGGATTTTGCAGGGACAAGCCATTTCGGAATTGTCAGTGGTTTTCAAGAAATTCCGTGTTAAATGATACTGCACCTTAAAAGTAAAGTTTGAAGATTTTGGAATTTTTTA
Source organism: Uloborus diversus (assembly GCF_026930045.1). Lineage (NCBI taxonomy): Eukaryota > Metazoa > Arthropoda > Arachnida > Araneae > Uloboridae > Uloborus > Uloborus diversus. The sequence goes on from NC_072731.1 coordinate 266,283,838, forward strand.
GATTTTAACCTCCAGTTTTAAGGGAAATGAGTTTTAAAAGTATGCATGTTTCAGTCGTTTTTCTAGCTATGTTGGTACACAGTAGTTTTATATAACTTTAATCTAAGTTGCTAAAAATTTAAGATAAATGAAATAAAGCTACCTAGGCAGCTTTAACCCAAGCTAACTAGAGAGACTTGACTCATAGACTAATATGATATTTTTGTTTAATTTGATGTTTTTCCAATGAATTTTTTTTTTCGAAAAGATAAATATTGTGATTTAGACCTAATGGTTTGATTTTACTTAAGCAATAACTCCAATATTGTGAATATGAAGGCCTGATTTTTTTTTCTTTTTTTTTTGAATGAATAGCTAATATATAATATTTTGGTCTAATTTTTTTTGACCAATAACTTAATACCAATTATCTTTGAGCCCAATGACTTGTTACTTCTTTACCAATAATAAAGCTGAAAGTCTCTCTGTCCGGAGGATGTCTGGATCTCTGTGACTCGCATAGCGCCTAGACCGTTCGGCCGATTTTCATGAAATTTGGCACAAAGTTAGTTTGTAGCGGGGGCACCTAAAAGCGATTTTTCGAAAATTCGATGTGGTTCTTATTCGATTCCAGTTTTAAGAACAAAAATATAAGATGGACGAGTAAATTGCGAAATTATCATAACGTGGAACCGTAACATGAGCACAAGCCAATTGGCGAGATACGAAATTATCATAACGTGGAACCGTAACATGGGTGCAAGCCAATTGGCGAGAAGATTCACTATACATTATTTGTAAATATACAGGCGAGCCAAAAGACCTTTTAATTTTTCTATTACGGGCAAAGCCGTGCGGGTACCACTAGTAGTAAAATAATTGAAATATTGCTTACGTCAGATCTGATAAAATTCTGAATTCGACTTCGGCTTTCCTGTTAATATGGATTTCATTTGAGATAACACACATTGGGGTATACAGCTATTCTCAGCGGAGAAGCTTTTTACCTCTAACAATCCACAACAATTTTCCATATTTTATTTCCAGGACAATACACATGAAAGACGTACGTTACATAGGGATGAAGGAACACCCAGGGCTACAGGCGGGAATCGAACCAGCGCCTCTCTGCTTATAAAGCAGTCGGCGAAACCACACGGCCACCGAGGCCCTGTTAATATGGAGTACAATTATTTTTTCAAAGAAATGTAACACTACCTAAAGAGTAAACATTTTGTGTATTCACTTCAAGTATCACTTATTAAAACAAAAAAAAAAAAAAAAAAAAAACATCAAACCTGCGTTTTTTATTTCAAAATCTATGAGTCTTCCTTCATTCATGAGCGGGGTCATGTCTCCCTAAGTGTTGGGTGAAGTCATACTTGGCCATATGCAAACTTGAGGAATATAATTTTATTGTACCATTTCTATTTAGAATTATGCTAATTTTTTCAGCCATAATAATGAGCAAAATGGCAAGTTATTTATGTACATTTTTTATTTCGTTCTAACTATTCTACAAAAAATAAATAAATAAATAAAAATAAATGGAAAATTAAAAAAAAAAAACAAAAACAAAAATTGGGTCAAGTCTCCCTAGTTTCCCCTAAAGTAAATGAAACTCAAACGCACTTTTTAGATAGACCCTTATGCAAGTGATGAAATGCTGTAGTTTCTAAAGTAAAAAGTATAACAGATATGGCCCCAAGTTGCGTCAGATGAACATGATAATTAGAAGCATACATTATTTATACGAAAACCTGATTTAATTTATTCAGAAATCGCTAAAATTGAGATTAAATATATGAACTTTTGTAGCATGAGATATTTTAGGTTGTCTTATCTAAGAAGAAAAGCAGCCTAAAAATACTTTGGTTGATAACGTTACTAATTATATTTTGATATTTTATGCATCGCATTTCTAGAATAACAGTATGTCATGAAAGTAAACTGTCTCTGTTAGCGAAATTTCACAACAAAGTTGTAAGGCACAAACTTACAACTAAAACTGCACACACGTTTTGCGGATTTACAAGGAAACAGCAAGTTAGCTAAAAAATACTAAAAAATGTTGGATATTTTTTTTCTATCTTCGATCCGATTCTGCACAGAAACATATCGCACCCCGTCATCAAGAGATAAGTCTCCACAATATGTACTAATTATTGATTTCAAATCTACATTTTAATGCTCTTTCTTGCCACTAAAATCGCACTTGTAATTTGTTTCGTTTTTCGTTTTTATAACTGGTACGTGGCGGCAATTGAAACATGTCATTAAAATTTTATAACTCAAAAGAATATTTTTCGATTTTTTTTTAAACACACATTGTTAATTTAGACTACAAAAATCAACCAGCAAACATAACTTCAAAATGTTTGAGCGAGTTGTAGCATTTGAGAGCAAATAAGTTAAAAATAATGTGGCGTAAAACCTTTTTCGAATTTCTACTAAATAACCAAGAATTTGTCAATGAACAGTATTAGAAAAGGTGTGTCGATGCCCTCCCCTCCCCCCTCTATCTTAATATGAAGAAAAAATGATGCTACGTGAATAGAGCACAAATTAGCAGTTATTCGACGAATAATAAGCACCTGCTTCGAAGTAACAATAAATTCTCAGCTTGGGGGAGGTCGGGATTACCCAATAGGCCACCCTAGGCCCTGGCCTAGGGGCGAAGCCGAAAAGTGCGCACATCACAGCGAAAAAAGAAATAAATAAACAGCTTGTTGGGGGAAAAAAATGTGGCGCGCTAGTGTACATGAAGAAGCAAAGTTCAACTAGAATATATTGCAACCAGCCTGTTAGGCAGAAAAAAAAAAGCAATTGGAGGATAGGGGAGGGCGTAATGATTGAGGTCCTTTTCTGGTCAAAACAGATAGTTTTCAATATCTTAGATTTGAACAATAATTTCTCAAAAATATAGCTTTGCCCAGGGGTGGACTGCGTCCTCCAAGAGGGCGTCAACCTTGACTACTGAAGGTCGCAAAAAAAAAAAAAAAGATGATGTATAATGATGTAAATTATCAGGGTTTGCTTCCAACATATTATTTTTATGAATATTTTATTTCAAAATTTCACCATGGAGATCACAACAAAGTGGATAAAAAAGGTGCAAAAGACCCCTTTAAAACCCCTGAATGCAACCAAAAAGGGGAGGTGCACAACTAGACCCCACTAGGGGCTTACGTACCAAATTTCAACTTTCTAGGACGTACCGTTCGTGAGTTATGCGACATACATACGTACATACACACATACGTACAATAGGGTGGGCCGAAAACCTGATATTTTCGAGGAGCAACATCTAATTGCAAAACAAAGTTGGGTATTGCCCTCCTAAACATGGGGAAAATATTGAAAAAAAAAATAATAATGTCTTCAGATCGCGCATTGGCTGCAAAGTTTGAAAAAAGGTCAAAAATTGTCAATTTTCAAATATTTCTACGAAAATCCAAACGATCAAAAGTTTGGTTTTGATCTCTCTTTTCATATATTTTTGAAAATATTTACGTTCTTTACAGTTTTCAGTTCGTGCATAAGCCGCAAAGTTTTATGAAATCAAACAAAAACCGACGTTTTTAGCTTACTTTGCACGTTGCAGTATTTCGTCTTTTAAATTCCAGTTATAATTTTTTTAACAACAAATATGCACTGAACTTTGTTGAAAAACTCAATTATGTTTTCTTGCAGTAACGACCCAGAACCCACCACAAGTAAACAGTTGCAGTTCCACCCTGCTATTCTCAAGAATAGTTTTTACAGAACTCATGTACCTATTTGTAAAAAAAAATTACATTCACATTTTTTTAATAATTTTAAACAAGTTTCTACGTTTGGATCAAAGTTTGAAGTTGGACTTGTCACTCAATTTTTGCATTGATGATCGCTAACATAAAATTTTTTACATTAATCCATCTCGTGTGTCTTATACCTCAAATGAATTTCTGCAGATTGACTGATCAATTCTACAATCCTTTCAGCTGCCCAAGTATCGTATGGGAATTTTAAGAATGTACATTTAAGCAAATGTATATAGTTTCTGGAAATGATAAAATATTCTTGTTTTTCACATGATCACTGAAGTGTAGGAAAGTAAACAGGTTGATCAATCATCTGTTATTGTTCGAAGCTTCAAATCTTAATGTTGGTGGAAGAAATTACCGTATAGCTATATAGGCAGTTTTAAAAACTGACTTAAAAAGCGAGCTAAAGTATTTGATGGATATTGTCAATGTACTGTTTGACCGCGGATTGTATGTAATTTGGCAATCAGCCAAGTGAAGGCGATTCCATCTAAATGAATACAATAGGGGAGATGGAAAAATAGTGATGGGATTTTGATGCACGCGTTTCATAATTTCACCAGGGTCTTACTTATTTATTGTCTTTATTGAGGTGAAAATGAGTGTAAACACAATGAGTTTCTATGGAAACAACAAAAAGAAAATAAAATGTTTTCATTTCGTTCGGAAATTTAAAAGCAAAATCGTGAACTCCATATTATGTTGTAAACAAAATAAATCTATTAATTTTTGAGTGAGAATATCGATCGAATATAGTTTGATTTAAAAATTATTACAGTGAATAAATTGCAATTTTTATAAAACTGAGTAGAAATAATTAAGGGGCAAACGCACACATCTGTCAGAAAAACTACTATCCCTAAAAGGTAATAGACGCGTCCATTTCCGTTTGTAAACCGGATATTAGCCTTTCCATACAATCCGTGGTTAGACAGTAGTATAGAAAGGAAAATGTGATATAGATCTAGTTCTCCTAAAACCAAGAACTTTCAGTCATTTGCATTCGTTAACGCGTGCTAATAGAGAACTGGGGCTGTATATTTTTCAAACCAAACTACTAATGAATTGAAGATACTCGTAAACTATATCCTAAAATATTATGTTTCTATGGTTCGATACAAATAAAACTTTAAGAACAGAACAAACTTCCGTGAAACTTGGATCTGTGCACTTATCTAAAGGTACAAAAGCTACAAGTCCGGGGTGTCTGATGATCTTCTAAACATCGTGAATCCGGTGATTCAAAGAAATGCTCACTTTTATGTTTTTTAGAAATTGTTATTGGTCATGGCAGTGGACTAGAAGCGAAATACAAAAGAATTGAACTGCAATAGGGTATACAAGGCAAAAGATTACCATCAAGAAACACTTCTATAACTATAAGATAATTTCTTCCACCAATATTTAGTTTTGAAGCTTCGAAATACTGTAACAGTTGATTTATCAATGAGTTTACTTTCATCCACTTCAGTGATCATGTGAAAAACAAGGATATTTTTTATCATTTCTAAAAACTTGACATTCTCTTAACTATGCATTCTTAAAATTCCCATATTATATTCGGGTAGTTGAAAGGATTGTGGAATTGGACTGCGAATCTGCTGATATTCTTTGAGGTATTAGACGGCAAGATATAGATTTATATGAAAAACTTGACACTCGCAAAAAGCAATGTACTAAAACTGAGCCGTAAGCCAAACTACAAACCTTGTTGAAACATACAAACTTGTTTAAAATAATATAGTTATTGTGAATATAAGTTCTTTTACAAATACATAAGTCCTGTAAATAACTACTTTTCTTTAAGAATTGCAGGGTGGAACACAAAGTGCAACCACCTTGTAGTAGGTTCTTGATTGTTAATGCAATAAAATATAATTGCATTTCCAGAAAAGAGCTAATTATATAATGCACATTTATTGTAAAAAAAAATATATTGCAGGGATCAAAAGGATAAAATACTGTAATGTGTAAAAAAATCTAAAAACGTCAATTTTTGGTTAATTTCACGTAATTTTGTGGCTTAAGTGCGAACTAAGAACTGTAAAGGAATGTAAATATTTTTAAAGAAATATGAAAACAGTGTTAAAAGAAAGCATCAAATGGTATTAGAACAAAAATTTTGAACATAAGGATTTTTATTTAAAAAAATTGAAAATTGACTACTTTTTACCCTTTTTTCGAACGTTGCAGAAAAGGCGCTATCTAAAGATATAAATAAAAGTTTTTTTAATTATTTTTCAAAAGTTTACGATGTCAATACACATTTTTTTTTTGCTATTAGAATTTGCTTCTTGAAAATATCCCTTTTTCGACCCACCCTAACGTACATACGCATATACATGCGTACATACCACTTGATTTAGCATTGAAATTAACAATGATTTCCCCTCAAAAAGGTGTAAAAGACCCCCTTAGGTACATCCGAATGCAACCAAAAGAGAAGGTGCACAACTAGACATCACTAGGAGTCTACGTACCTAATTTCAACTTTCTAGGACATACCGTTTTTGAGTTATGCGAGATACATACGCACATACGTACATACACACATACGGACGTCACGAGAAAACTCGTTGTAATTACCTCGGGAATCGTCAGAATGGATATTTCGCGTGTATATACGTTCTTAGGCACTTATCCACGTGTGGTCCGGGTCGAAAAAAACCTCAACATTCATTCGGGGTGAGCAAAATGGAAATTAAGGTCGATTTTTGAGTGAAATTGTTTTTGCGAATACAATACTTCCTTTTTTGTAAAAGGAAGTAAAAACTCGGCAAAAAAAATAAATAAATAAAAATAATAAATAAATAAATAAATAAATAAATAAAAATAATAAATAAATAAATAAATAAATAAATGAAAATAATAAATAAATAAATAAATAAAAATAATAAATAAATAAAAATTTAGAAAAATACGCATTTGCGAAAAATAAATAAATAAAGGAATTGGAGATGCTTTTGCAACTACACCCGCTTCAAATAAAACATCACAACACAGATTTGAGGCTAGATGTTACGTTTCATCAAACTCTTTAGCCAACAGGTATTTCTTCACTAATGGTCTGAAAATGTTGGTATTTTTGCAGCGATATCAATTAGCTAATCAACTCCTAATTAAAGAAACTACTATTTTGGCTAAAAATAACGATTATGATACTTTTCTTTCATTATAGCCTCAAAGCTTGAATGAACTTTCATGCATTAGTAAATTATCGAGGACAAATATATCACAAAAGAATCAAGAAAATAATTAGGCTTAGGTACGTTAATTACTTTGCTTTCGGATTTGAGAGCCTGAACATGCCTCGAAATTCACCGTTGATTGACAATAAAAGAAGACTTCCACATATAAAAAGAAAAGTTCGCAAACCGAAAATTTCCAAAACAAATTTCCCATTGTGTAAAAAAATAATGCAGCATTTTAAAGCAACATGCTGAGAACCAATTTCAGTTGTTTCCAATTGTGGGAACGTATTCAAAAATAATAAAATGCAGTGAAATTCTGTTACAACTAAACGAAGTGCAAGAGCTCACAAATTGTTTTTTGTTGCAACAGAAATTGCGTTGCATTGGTATTCGGAATTTCACTCTGGATTTTATTTCATTTATCTTCAATAATCAATGTTTCTGATCAGGTTTCATTTTAAATTGGTTGAAAAAAACAGTTGCACATTAAATGGATTACTAAAACAGGATTCAAAATTACATGAAACCTGACATGACAGAATTATTTTGTGTGCAAGCGTAAGGTTACTTTTTTCCATAACATGCTTCATGCTTAAAGGTGTTAAAATGGTCTTAAAATTTTAGAAATAAGACAATTCCTTTGTGGTAGAAATAAAATGATAAGAACAACATTAATGAAACCAAAAATTGCACAAATTCATGTTTACCCAAATTTTGGGTGATTCTACAGAAGTGGGGAAAGTTCCATACTTATATTTCTATATTATATTATACTAGCGGTACCCGCACGGCTTTGCCCGTAGTAGAAAATTAAAAAGTCATTTGGTTCGCCTGTATATTTACAAATTACGAATGATGAATTTCTCGCCAATTTATTATCTTCATTTGCTCTCCCATGTTGCGGTTCCACGTTATGATAATTTCGTAATTTTTGTCTTCCACGTTATGATAATTTGCTCGGTAAAATGTTCTTAAAATTGGAATAAAAAAAGAACAAAAATGAATTCTCGAAAAATCGCTCCGAGGTGCACACCTTCGTGCTACAAACTAATTTTGTGTCGAATTTCATAAAAATCGGCCGAACGGTCTAGGCGTCACAGAGATCCAGACGGACAGAGATCCGGACAGAGAGACTTTCAGCTTTATTATTATACTAGTGGTACCCGCACGGCTTTGCCTGTAATAGAAAAATTAAAAGGTCTTGTTGTTCGCCTGTATATTTATAAATTATGTATGGTGAAATTTCTCGCCAATTGCCTTGTACCCATGTTACGGTTCTACGTTATGATAATTTCGTAATTTACTCGATAACCTTACGATAATTTTGTTCTTGAAATTGGAATAGAAAAAGAACCACATCGAATTTTCGAAAAATCGCTTCGAGGTGCACACTCCCATGCTACAAACTATGTGCCAAATTTCATGAAAATCGGCCGAACGGTCTAGGCGCTCTGCGCGTCACAGACATCCAGACATCGTACGGACATCTAGACGGAGAGACTTTCAGCTTTATTATTAGTAAAGATTAGTAAAGAAGAGATTATTCCTCAAAATACTTTTTTTTGTGAATACTTTTGCTTCTTTAGCATCAAGTATTAACTTAAATAGGAAAGAAGTAAGTAAGTTAGTTAAATATACCAAACTTTTCATGTTTTTATTTCATGTTAAAAAATTAAACTTTCCAGTGAAATGTTATCCACATGCCCTGTCCCCATGTCTATAATTCTCATATTTTACAAAATCTAGACAAATTAATGAGTGGTTTCAGCTTAGTTGGTAACGATTAAATATACATAATCGCATCCTCGCAAGGAAAGCGACCTAACTTAAAATTTGGGGAAATCGTATTAGCTATTGATTTAAAATCTAAGTTTCATGTTCCTTCTTGCCACAAAACTCGCACAAAGTCAGCTCACGCAACTGGGTCGTGGTGGCGTGAAAACGATTTTATCAACAGTGACACCTCGTTAAATTTTCGTAATTTAGAAGAAATATTTTCGAATTTTAAATTTGCATTATTAATTTAGACAATAAAAACTTACCAGTAAACATAACAATTGTTTTGCCTGAATTGAAATATTTGAGACTAAATCGCTTAAAACTACTAGCGTAAAACCTTGATTGCTTCCAATGTTATTTATTTATTTATTTTTTTGAGCAATCACGATTGCTCATTGCTTTTATTTGACTGTTTTGAGGTACTATCATTTTACTTCCCCCCCCCCCCGTCACCCTCTGCAGCATCACCGTCGACCGACTCCTCACGATGCTGCTCCTCTAACGAAAGCCGTCTCGAGGTTGCGTCCATATCCTACACTTACACGCATACATACACGCACCTACACACACACATATATATATATACATACACCTATACACACACACGCATACATACAGACACCTACACATACACCTACACGCACGAACACATACACACACCTACACATACACAAAACCACCCACACACACACACATACCCCCCACACAGACACACACCTACCCACACACACATGCCTACACACATACACATACTCTCCCCCCATACAAACAAAAACAGGCCTACATACACACACACACACAGACTCGTGATTGCGAAGAACATAATTTGAATTCAAGATGTCAAAGTTCAAATTATTATTATTATTATTATTATTTTGAATGAACTGTCAACATTCTACTTACTTATGTAGGGAATATCTCACACTTTACTGACTGTACTTGGGCGTCGTTACAGTAACACGTCCTCCCAACTTAATTTTAGAGCACATTTTCACATAGTTATACGGTCTATTCCGTGAATACAATGGCTGCCAAGAGTCAAGGTAGCCTCCATGTAAGTTTTATCGCTCCCCTTCTCAAATTTTTATTCTCTTCGCCCCTTCAAGTGTGGTCCTCAGTTTCCGCTTTGACTGACATACTCTCTCGGCGGCCCTGATGAATACATGAATCGGTATTTTGTACTTAGGTGCCTCAGCGGTTCCCAACCTTTTTAGTTCTGCGGCCCACCAAGTTTGAAGAAAATACCATTGAGGCCCAATAACTACTATATATTACTTGCACAGTCTAAATTTACTTTTTCGGGGAGGGGGCATTTGCTCATAACTGTCCTTAAGTGTAAATAATATACCGTATTTGGACTGAAAGTGTGTTAAAAACGAGTTCTGGAGATGTCATTTTCCTCCTCTCCTTATGTTACACCACTGATATAAATAACTACTATACAAGAACAATTTTTAAAATAATTTTTAAGGAAGAAAGTAACTTTTTATTGCATTCATTTAGCTGGTTACAGCTCTAAGGAAAATCAAAAACAAGTCATCAAAGTTAAAGCTCCATGGGATTTTTGATGCTGTTACGAAGGACTTGGTATCTGCATTGAAACTGGATAGTCTTAAATAGCTCGCTACATTCAATGCATTTTTACATTATTTTTTGAAAACTGCAATAAAAAGTCAAATAGTAGGTTGTCGAAAAGCAGCTCTAGTCTCTCAATTACACTGATTTGTAATGCCAGTTCAGCAAAGGAGGAGCACTTTAAACTTGAAGCTAATGCTAGTTCGTTTGGCTATTTTCTTTAAAGGAGTTTCTGATTCATTAGATTTCATCTTCAATGATAGGAGAAGTTCCTAAGAAACATGAAAATTCTTCAGTTCCTTATTGTCGATAAGCCAGGTGGAGTTTTTGAGTGACGGTACATCTAATAAGCGAATTTTTGTAAAAAACGGAAATTAAGGCCCCAACAGTCCTGGTTCATATTCTTGTCCAGTGTCCACGGCCCAGTAACATATTGTTCGCGGCCCACTTGTGGGCCGCGGCCCATGGGTTGGGAACCGCTGGCCTAGATCGATTCAGGATTGTCAATGCAACATCAGTCTTCAACAACACTCCACCAAAAAAAAAAAAAAAACGAGCTCATGTGGGCATCAGATGATACTTAAGCAAGCACTTTAAATATTTTCACACCTAGTTCGTCAAGAACCGATCCAAAAAGCGTTTTGCAGAGATTAATTTCCCCAGTACCGACAATTATAATGTGATTCAATGGATAACTCTTTAAATACCGCCACTAGCGACAAATTGAAACCAAATTCAAAAAAAAAAAAAAAATAATAATTTGAATTTTGTCATCTTGAATTCAAATTATACTTTTCGCAATCACGAGTGTGTGTGTGTATATGTAGGCGTGTGAGTTTGTGTGTGGGGGGTATGTGTATGTGTGTGTAGGCATGTGTGTTTGTGTCTGTGTGCAGGCATGAGTGTGTGAGTAGTTGTGTATACGAATGTGTGTGTTGGGGGGGTATGTGTATGTGTGTAGGCATATGTGTTTGTGTCTGTGCAAGCATGAATGTGTGGGTAGTTGTGTGTATGTATGTGTGTAGGTGCAGGTGTGCATGTGTTTGTGTGAGTGTGTGTAGGTGTGTGTGCGTGTGTAGGTGTGTGTGCGTGTGTAGTTGTATATGTATGCGCGCGTGTGTAGTTGTGTATGTATGCGCGTGTGTGTAGGATATGGATGCAACCTGGAGACGACTTTTGTATAGGAGCAGTATCGTGAGGAGCCGGTCGACGGTGATGCTGTAGAGGGTGCTGGCGGGAAAATAAAATGATATCATATCAAAACAGTCAAGTAAGAACAATAAGCAATCGTGATTGCTCAAAAAAATTTTTTTCGCCAAATTTGTCGCCAACATGGAGATATATCGACAAAACTTGGCGACCGAACGCTTGGAGATATAAACCAAATGTTCGCTAAATTGCAACATCACTTGAGTTTGCATTGATATTGAGGTGTAAAAGACCTCTTTTGGAACATCTGAATTCAACCAAAGGTGGAGGTACACAACTAGATTAAACTAGGAGTCTACATACCAAATTTCAACTTCCTATGACATACCGTTTTTGAGTTATGCGAAATACGTACATACGCACATACAGACGTCACGAGACAACTAGTGGTAATATTTTAGGGGATGGTCAAAATGGATATTTTGGTCATCCATACGTTATTAGGCATATATATATATATATATATATATATATATATATATATATATATATATATATATATATATATATATTAGGGTGCATCATACGCCCCATCAATTTTTTTCTCGTTTACAAATGCTTTGTCCCTAAGCTACTTTTGTTCTACATACAAAATTAATAATTTGTGTGAAATATTTCCCACTTTGAACAATATCTATGTGTGCCACCTGACAATTGAAAGTTATGAAAACTCAGAAAAATAACACATTAAGCAATTTTTTGTATTTATTTAATTATTGAAAGAAATATTTGATTTATTGAAGCCAATTTATTGTATATTTCATAATATTACTTTGAATTCTAAATCTAACTTCAAAATTAAAAATAAAAACCAGGAATCAATGCCAACAAAATCAGACAGTGTTGGTGAAAAATGGATTTCTGTTGGAAACTGGTTTTCCAAATCCCATACGAAATCTGTGTTTTGGATTAGAAAGGTTAGCTGGTCTAATGGCTAATATACTTTCAGCAAGAGCACGTCGGTCTGCTTCAGGCACTTTGTCACTCCATAGTGCTAGAGGTACAATTTCTTCTGTCAGATACCAAAGGTGATTTTTAAAAGCATTAATTGCACTTCCAGAAATTTCTGAATTAATAATACTATATTTTATAAGTAAGTGAAAGAATTGCGAGTCATTCCATGGTGCATCGAAGACAGTAGTGCACATCATCCACCATGAACTATATACCAAAGTGACAAAATTTCTAAATTTTAAAACTTGTTGATGCATAGCTATTGTTCCAGTTTGTAGTTCTTGGATTTGATGTTGAAATAAGCAAATTTTGATTGAATAAATTAACTTTGCCATCTGCTTTATATAAAGCTGCTTGACATTTAAAGTCTGCTGCAGTTCTCATTTGGATTGTTTACTGAGAATAAAAAACAAAGTTGAACAAATTCTAAGTAGTCACCTCTGCAAAACATAACATTTGATTTAGCTAATTTGATAACAAATTTTTTGCACTCGTCAATTAATCTTCTTGCGGACTCACTAAATGAACTGTCATCAAATTTGGATAAATTTATAGGTATAGCAGCGTCACTCTCTTCCATAAACTGCAGTAATGTATAATGTTTGCGAAATCTTTTAAACAAATATGTCTGGTGACTTCGATGCTTCAATTTTTAAATCGTCAAACACATGTGACAATATAATTTATCCAATGTGGTGACGGCCACATTGGATTGACGGCCTAGCTGACCACAAGAGAGCTTTACCCAAACGCTCTTGAATAGCTACACATGTTGCAATTATATGTCCTGTATTAGAAGCAGTAATGACAAACGACATATTAACTATTGAGTCAGAACAGTTCCATGAATTTAGCAAATTAGTTGTTAAATTAGCAATGAAAACTCCGTTCTTTTTTCTTTTTTTTTTGTCTGTTCCTATTGGATATACTGGTACACCAAGAAGCTTAACTTCATATGAATTACCCACTATAACTGCAAGCCTTTCTTCTGCAATATTTTGATTTGTTAAAGTTGGTAAGAGTTAAGAATCCCAGTGTAAAGTTGCAAAATTAAAACCATTCCATTGCTCCTTACAAGCTTTGACAATGTCTCTGACACTTGATTGTCTTGCTCTGTCTGTTGTTGCATATGATGCTGAAATTTTGGATGATTCACCACCAGCTTCTGCTATTAAAATTTTAGTGTATGAAGCTTGCTGTGCTGGTGTCATTTTAAACGTGTTGCTAATGATATAACATCAGGTCGTTTTATAGTATCATGTGGAATAAAAGCATATGAACCAGTTCGTGTTGTACGATGATGATTTCTGGTATTATGCGCATTATAAATCTGTCTCATCACTTGTATCACTATTTTCATCTCTTTCAATTTCATCAATAATAACTGAATTAAAACTTATATTTAAGTTCCTTATTTCCTTGGCTATTTTTTCACAAAATGCTGCTTTTGATATTTCACGCATTTCCTGACTCTTAATGTTTTGGTGTAATATTTTATCGTGTGAGCCAAAGGTTGTTAGATGATCACTTTTCATAGATTGAAGAAGAGCTAAATCTTCTGGATTTTTCATAAGGCATTCTGCATTTTTAGGCATAATGAAAATGTTTTAGCTAATTCTTCTTCCATTTTCTTTACTTCATTAATTGAATTTGTTGTATTTCTTCTTTGAAGAGGAATTGCTTTTAATTTTGTGTTGCCTTCATGAAGTTTCAGTATTTTCTCACAGGATTTACGTTCAGTAATCATTGGAATGTTTGCTTTTGCATAGAAATCAAATATTTTTGACGACAAGTTTTGAAGAATCCCATTTGATAAGATTCTGATCGGCACCTTTCTCAGATACATCAAGCAGCCAAGCACTTGCAAGCTAGTGGATAAACGTGAGCCCTTAAATTCCGAGTCCTCTTGAGTAATTCCAAGTCCAAATACCATTGAAGATTGTACAAAAGGTAAAAGTCAAAACCAGACAGATAAACAAGGCTTTGTTTGGGGAGAAAATGTCACTGATTCAACAACAGCTGATTTACTCATGTTTATTGAAAGATTTCAAAATATGATATTTTCAAAAATTCATGGATCTTATGAATTAAAACAGAATAGATCAACTTATTTAAGTGCTTTATAACACATATGCATAGAATAACAAGAAGAAAACGTAAAGAACTAGCATTAGCAGTTGTATGATAGAAGAAAATGGTAGAAAGTTGAAAACAAATAGTGAACCTAAACTTACAATTACAAAAGATGTTATAGAAAGTTACTGAAAAAATGGTAACAGTTGAAGTTAACACAGGTACAATGTAAACTAAGTAATTTAAAAATTATTTCTCAGTACTACACTTTGAGTCAATTTTGATGTTATAATTGTTCATTTACTTTAAAAAAGAAACTTCTTGCTTGAGGTGGGATACCTAAATCAATTTTGATTTTCATAAAAATTCACAGGAATACTATCTAGTGGTATAAGAACATTTTTAAACTAGGGACAAAGCAATTTTAGACTAGTTGGGCAAATGATGCACCCTAATATATATATATATATATATATATATATATATATATATATATATATATATATGCACGTGCGATAGGGTCGAAAAAGCCACTCAACATTCATTTGGGGATAAGTAAAATGGAAAATTAGGCCGAAATTTAAAGGAAGTTTTTTTTGCGAATACAGTACTTCCTTGAATGTAATACGAAGTAAAAATCTACGTTTTTAAGAACGCGCAAGCAAAGAAACATCCCCCAGCTGCTGATTAAACAATAAACAGTGCGCAAAAGATCAATATTTTCATGGTTTGCGTGACACTGTAGCAACAAGAGTATCTTTGAAATAGAAAAAAAAAAAAAAAAACCCTCACATACAGCACTTCGATACATTAAATGTTAAGATCATCACTTCGGATCTGCTCTTTTTAAAACAGGGTACTGGCATTAACGAGTAAACAACACTAAAATGTGAACAGCGAAAAATTCCTTGCATAATACATTTCATTTCTTCAGATGAATACCACAAAATTCTGTAAATTTTGAAATTACTTTAAATGTTTGAGAAAAGACAAAAAAAAAAAAAAAATAATAATTTGAATTTTGACATCTTGAATTCAAATTATGTTTTTCGCAATCACGAGTGTGTGTATGTAGGCGTGTGTGTTTATGTGTTTGTGTGTAGGGGGTATGTGTATGTGTGTGTAGGCATGTGTGTTTGTGTCTGTGTGCTGGCATAAGTGTGTGGGTAGTTGCGTGTATGAATGTGTGCGTGTGGGGGGTATGTGTATGTGTGTGTAGGCATATGTGTTTGTCTGTGTGCAGGCATGAATGTGTGGGTAGTTGTGTGTGTGTATGTTTTTGTGTGTGTATGTGTCTATATGTATGCGTGTGTGTATAAGTTTGTGTGTGTTTGTGTCTGTGTGCTGGCATAAGTGTGTGGGTAGTTGCGTGTATGAATGTGTGCGTGTGGGGGGTATGTGTATGTGTGTGTAGGCATATGTGTTTGTGTCTGTGTGCAGGCATGAATGTGTGGGTAGTTGTGTGTGTGTATGCTTTTGTGTGTGTATGTGTCTATATGTATGCGTGTGTGTATAAGTTTGTGTGTAGGTGAATGTGTGTGTATGTGTTTGTGTGCGTGTGTGTAGTTGTGTATGTATGTGTGTGTGTAGGACATGGATGCAACCTGGAGACGGCTTTCGATTGATAGTAGCCGGGATTCGATTGATAGGTATATATGAACATTTATGTATAAATATAGTTTTTTGAATTTCTCGTGTCGCAAAAGGGGAGCATTCTCCAGGGAAAATGTGTCCTTAGAAGCTGCCCACAGTTACTTTTTACTTCCTTTTACAAAAAAGGAAGTATTGTATTCGCGAAAAAATTTTCACTCAAAAATCGCCCTTAATTTCCATTTTGCTCACCCCCAAATGAATGTTGAGTTTTTTTTTCGATTCGACCACATGCGGAAAAGTGCCTAAGAATGTATAGACACGCGAAATATCCATTTTGACCATCACCGAGGTAATTACAACGACTTTTCTCGTGACGTCTGTATGTATGTGCGTATGTGCGTATGTATCTCGCATAACTCAAAAATGGTATGTCCTAGAAAGTTGAAATTTGGTACATAGACTCGTAGTGGGGTCTAGTTGTGCACCTCCCCTTTTGGTTGCTTTCGGATGT
The DNA here is from genome assembly GCF_026930045.1 of Uloborus diversus. Classification (NCBI taxonomy): domain Eukaryota; kingdom Metazoa; phylum Arthropoda; class Arachnida; order Araneae; family Uloboridae; genus Uloborus; species Uloborus diversus. The sequence goes on from NC_072731.1 coordinate 266,300,508, forward strand.
TCCTAAGGGGGTCTTTTGCACCTTTTTGGGGGGAAATCATTGTTAATTTCGATGTAAACTCAAGTGGCGTTATAATTTGTCGGACACTTGGCGATAGATCGCCAGTCTTTTGGTCGCCAAGTTTTGTCGCCAACTTGGCGACAAATTTGGCGGAGTTTTTTTTTTCTTTTTTTGGTTTTAATTTGGCCATTGTTGGTGATATTTAGAGAATAAATATTGAATCACATTAAAATAGCGAATAATGGGGAAATGACATTAAATTGGAGCAAAAGGAAGTCATGTGATGCACACATCAGCTCGTTTATTCAACATTTTTGACCCAATCCCAATTTGTCACACTTCACCTTACCCTTGTTCATTAAGAAGTTCTTATAAACAATATGTGATGCCATACTGCCGTGTGCAGGTAAACGGCAGTATCTACAAAAATGAGTTTCTGAGATGTTTGAAGAAACGCGTTTTTGATTTCCCCACAAACATCCGTAAAATATTGAAATTTGATTCTAGGTGATTCTATATGTTAATATCGAAATATTTTTTGGGTAGTCTGTTTCATTTTGATTTTGCTATCAAAAAATTGATCAAAGCAGATACTGCCGTTTACCTGCTCTTTAAACTAGTAATTTTCATACACTTTTGACTGGCAATTAGCAGTAACTGCACAATTTACTCTTGAATGACCAATAATTACAGATTCGACATAATACGGAGTAGATACGTGATTACGAAGTATCTTATACATATAAAATCTGAGTATCTATCTATCTATCTATGTCCAAGCTTCTTCTCCCGAACGACAGTGAACTGACCATCGAACCAGGTATCGATGGATTCGTAATCCTCCCGTCTTCATGTTTGGCTATTTAATATAATCCTCCGATGATAATTAGCGGAGATATCAATTAAAAATTATTAATTATGACTCTTAGATTTCAAAATAAAATCCATATTTTTCGAAGGTTTTCCTCCATTCAAATTATTATTCAGTGCTTCATCTCAACTTTCGGCAACAATGCTTTTATTAAAATGTATAGCGTGAAGAAAATCATTGAGACGAAAGATATGTTGCCATTTTCTTTCTCGAATATGAAGAAGTAACATTCTTGATTTTGTTTTAAAGGCTTTTCCTGTATTCGTGAGATTTAAAATGTTTACTTTTTGGTTGTTTTCCCGCAAACTGCCGCAAAACTTTACTGATTTTTTTTCTTTTCTTTTTGTTCAAGCCTGAGGGTTGAACAGGCGTCACTTGACATAACTTTTATTTTCGAGATGGACCGTGCAAAGCCGGGCGACGCAGCTAGTCTTATACATATAAAATCTGAGTATCTATCTATCTATCTATCTATCTATGTCCAAGCTTCTTCTCCCGAACGACAGTGAACTGACCATCGAACCAGGTATCGATGGATTCGTAATCCTCCCGTCTTCATGTTTGGCTATTTAACACAATCCTCCGATAATAATTAGCGGATATATCAATTAAAAATTATTAATTATGACTCTTAGATTTCAAAATAAAATCCATATTTTTCGAAGGCTTTCCTCCATTCAAATTATTATTCAGTGCTTCAACTCAACTTTCCGGATGAACGCTTTTATTAAAATTTACAGCGTGAAGAAAATCATTGAGATGAAAGATCTGTTGCCATTTCTTTTTCTCGAATATAAAGAAATAAAATTAGGCTTTTGTTTTAAGGCTTTTCCTGTAATCACAGGAGATTTAAAATGTTTACTTTATGGGGGTTTTCCGCAATCTGCCACAAAATTTCACTGACTTTTTTTTTTTTTTTGGTTCAAGCCTGAGTGTTGAACTCGCGTCACTTGACATAACTTTTATTTTCGAGGTGGACCGTGCAAAGCCGGGCGACGCAGCTAGTATTCATTACAAAGTGAATAATATATTTTATTTTAAAATATAAATAAATACCGCATATATATATGTGTGTGTGCGTGTGTGTGTGTTGGTTATAAATTTATTATTAAAAAATTACTTAAAAAAATACTTAAATATGTATCAAACGAAATGACCTACACCCACTTGATATAAATGTAATGCAATAACATTTACTTACCTACCCACGTACAGATTTACTTGCTGATTTAAACAGTCCTTCATAAAACAAATTCAGTTTTGTACTTCATATTTTTTGACTTTAATAAAACATTGAATAGTAAAAATCCTTCAGTAAATTTTCTTTCTTTTTTGTATTTCTTTTTTTTCCTCCGCATCTCGAGCAATGCATTGAGTCTAAGTTCTACGTCACATTTTTGTAGGCTATCTTAGACAAGGGGCAGAATAATTTGCTGTCTTCGCTGGAAGAAGAACTTCAGCATTCTGCATCGAATTTCGAGTAGAAGATGGAATGTGGATGAGTGCCCTTGCTTCGATTCCTCTGACAACGAATAGTCGACAAGTCATATGTTTTGATTGCTTAGCAGCATTATCGAAAACTTATTTATGTTTCTGTGTTTTCACTTAGCAACTGGAAGATTCTTTGGGCACTTTCAAAAATTACGACAAATCGCTTAATGTTCCGCACTTTGCAATAAAGCAATAAGTCTCTATTAAAATTTAGGCAAAAGAAATGCTTCCTGTGTTACCAATGGCTCTCATCGAACAACTAAAGTGCAACAGCTTAGTATTAAAACTTGTGAAAAATATCGTCTGCGGCAAAACAAAACAAATGGAACAAAATCGTTCTGTTGTTGCACTTTTATTTATCGTCTGCCAAGTATGAATTGCTTATGTTTACTCGTTTGTTATCTTTTATAACTGTATAAAGAACTGATTTTGTTTTATTGATTTTAGAATCCGAACATAAAGAATCAAAGTACACTTTTTGAAAAAATGTCTGAGGCCTGTAAAATTAAAAACAAACAATTATTTTAAGTCTCTCTTGCGCTGAAGGAGACCCTAAGTTTAATTTTTGAGAGGCGGTAGTTCCCAATTTTGCCGAATGATAAAATACGACCCGGCACGCATACCTATATCTAATGAGAAGCGACTAGAAGTCATTTTTTAAAAAATGCAATATTGTCTCTAAATTTGCCAAATGAAGGAAATTTTTGAAAGGTGATGATCTCCCATCGGGACGCTATTGCTTGCGCTTAGTTGAACTAAAAAAAAAAAAAAAAAAATCGCGACCACGGTTTTTGCGTCTTGGTGTAAGTTTTGGCAGCGATTCATTGATGTTCCATTCCTCGGACGATGGTTATGGGCAGGTATAGAGCAGTAAAAACATACTGCTGTTTACCGGCACAATGTAGCGATAATATAAGTTATACTGCAAATCACCACTGTCACTATTAAAAAAAAATGATTTTATTCAGCGGCAACCAGAAAAACATGTTTGCACCATAAAACAGAAGTAATATAGATTTAAAAAAGCTAATGGAAATTTTTGCAGTTACTGCCGTTTACCCTCTCACGGCAGAGTGGTTATAGGCAAAAAATTTCAAAAAAAAAAAAAAAAAAAAATTGCAGTTACTGCCGTTTGCCTGCCCACGGGAGAAAGTTTCCAGTCTTCCGTGGACAGGCAAAGAGCAGTAAGTGCATGCTGCCGATTGCTTGCAAAATGTAACGATGAAAGCAGTTACTGCAGTTTGCCTGCTCACGGGAGAAAGTTTCCTTTCTACAGTGGAGCAGGCAAAGAGCAGTAAGTACATACTGCCGACTTCCCGCACAATGTTACGAAAAAAGCAGTTACTGCTAATTACCACTGATAAAAAAAAATGCTTTTTTTTTTCTGCGGCAACCAAATAAACCATGTTTGTACCATAAAACTATAGTAATATAGATTCCAAAAATGCAAAAAAATGAAATTTGAAAAATCTGCAGTTACTGCCGTTTACCTGCACACGGCAGCATACTTTTTGTTACCTCCTCCCTCCTCGTCACAATTTCACGAACATCCCCTCCCCCTCAAGGGGTGGGATCGTTGCCAAGCACTTATCAGTTCTGTCTCAATCACTACACTAATCATCAAATATATGACATTAATGTAATATGGTGGAAGATTTATAGGGACAGTTTTGTTTATTATTTGACTTTAGTTTTGCCCACTGCATTCCCTAGTTTTGTAAGTATAAGTATCTTAATTACATCAATATTTTTAAAAAAAATAATAAAAATAATAATTAAAGATGCAATTTTTTCAACTTAATTTCACTTTTCAATAATTCTAATTAATATCCTTCTTGAAATTCAAGACTTATAGAAAAATCAAAGCTCAATAATTCATCACCACTAACTCTTTACTTCAAGACAATAAAATTTCATTGTTTCGAATTGTAAAGTCATAACAAAAGGTTTAAGAAAAACCGTTCCGACTTTAACGAACGCTATTCAAATTCTAACTATGTTCAAACAAGAGGCATTTACACTGATGCTGATTTCAGCGGAAAATGAAATCCGATGAAATAGCCAACTACAAAAATTTAAATATCAAAAGAAATCGGTAAAGGTGAAACCCGCCAACAATGACCATCGCACTGAACAAGAGAAAATAAAAAATAATGTCTTAGATATAGAACGCTGAAAGCAATCCACATTCAAATGAACAGAACATCATAAATAACGATCACTTACACTAAATAAAATGTTGCCAACCTTGCCGACAAAATATCCACCATTCGATGTTCAATAGAATTTCACCAACTCATTAAGACGAGATCCAACACGTGCGATTGTTGTTCTAAATAAAAGGTGTCTCGTAATTCTTTATAATATCGAACGTTAAATCGGGCTTTTGTTTGGCAACAGAAGTGGAAGTCATTGTCAAGTGCAAATGGTGAGGCTTTTCACCGCTGGCCAATGACTTCGTAGATGCCCATTGGCTTCCACTGGTGCGTTCCCGATTTCAAGGATTTTACCTTGACTGGTGCTGGGAAAATTAAGAAGTGTAACATATAAAAGTAGGAGTCGTATTTCTTATCCACATTCTAGTTCCATAGACGTTTCTCAAGTCGATTGGAAGCGATGAATCTTTTGGTAAGTGTTTTTTATTTCATTTTTTTAAATCTGAGGATACGTTATTGCGAAGTTAAATTTTAACATGAAGGGGTCAGAGTACCTTTCAAACATTTTTTTAAAATTTAAGTAAATTTAATTTTTTTGAAACTATAACACGAATACTTATTTCTTAATCAATAATTTATTTTAAAAAAATAAAATATTGCCTACTTTTTTTAAAAATTCAAAAAATTGAGGAAAATTTCAATTTTTTAAAATCTCTAAGGCTTTTTTATTTTTGCACTCATTTAAAAAAAAGTTTTTGCTAAACGATCTCTATAATCATCTCTAAAAATCTGTGCATTCATTTGCTTATGAGTTGATTAGAAAATTTTCTGTGATTAATTATGTAAAAAATCAGTTTAAAAAAAATTGGTTTTTAAAGGTTTAACATGCTCTAAACATTTAAGTAATTTATAAAATGCTTATCCAATGCGCAGTTTTGTCAAATATGTTATCCCAATTGCAAAAAGTATTACTTTAAAGCTGTATCTTTATTAAAGATACAGCTTTAAAGTAATACTTTTAAGCTGTATTTTTTTTCTATTAAAATCCTTAAGGATTCTAATGACAGGAAAACACACACACACACACACAAAAAAAAAAAAAAACATCGAGAAAAATTAATTTAACGTTTTTCTTTTGCATAAGAACACATACCGAGAATGGCCTAAAACCACGCATAACTTTTTAAATATTTGAACTAAAGCAATGAAACTTTTCCCCTGTGTTCAGAACAGTTTTTAGTTTTGAAATAAGCGATAAAAATATTTTTGATCGTTTCATCATTTTTGAGGTACTGTAACCCCTTACCTCCCTTAACTAAGAAATTTCATTTTAGATGGCTAAGAAATCAAAATGCTATTTCAACGGACAGCGCCTTGCATGTGAATAAATTTTTTAAGAAAACCTTAGCGAGTGCGAAATCGCTTCGTTATCGTGTGGAGGTAACGACGTTTTTTTTATTTTTTTTCATCTGCCTCAAGGAAAACTTCAGCTTGTAACAGATTTTTATAAAGGAGGATCAGAGGGGACATGAGAAAAAGTTGTTTAAATTTATCAAAATCAAAAATGTTACGGAGCTGAAGTTTAGCACTGAAAACAGGACAAGGGGGTCATAGTTTTAAGCCATTTAAATCTCAGGCTAACATGGATATTAGGAAAAATTATTATTTTAGCAGGGTAGTGGAACCTTGGAACAGCTTACCGGAAGAGGTGGTCATGAGCAAGGGGATGGATAGCTTTAAGAGGGCCATTGATCATCATTGGGGACTTATAAACTGACTATAGGACCAGCCTAGCTGGTCTCAGAGCGTGTTGCTGGTCGTCACGTTTGTATTTGTATTTTTCCGCTGCTGTAGTCTTGGACTTAAATGTTAATAAACTAGCATTCCTAAATTTTATTCAATTAGAAGTATTTGTCTTCTTTCGAACAAAAATTTTCAACAAAAGCGAAACATTCAATTTCGTAGTTTCTTGTAGTAGGAGTACTCAAATTCGCCGCTTTTGCGAAATTCAATCTTTTTAGCAACTAAGTAATTCAAGCTGTAACGTTGTAAAGTATTTCAAAAAATATACATCGAATATTGTTTTACATTCCTTTCGGAGCAAAGGCTAGAGTAGAAAAATTTGTTTTAGTAAAGTTTTCGTCCAATAAAAGCTAACTAGAAAAATACTTTGGTAAAGTTTCCAAGTGATGAAGATTGAAATAGAAATTTCAGTAAAGTTTGCATAGATCAAAATCCTAGTTTAAGAGACAATGTTAATGAGTGTGGATAAAAAAATTGGAGAAATTCCAAACATGTTTAAATGCTGTGCGTCATTTATTTTGAGATGAATTTAAAAATATGGTTTTGCCAACGATGCCCATCTCCCCCCCCCAAAGAGCAAGGACGCACTCCTCCTAAGTACCCCGACGGCCCCCCCCCGTGGGAAAAATACATCTTAAAACGCCCCTAAAAACTACAATGGCACAGTCTGTCACGAGCCCCCCCCCCCCCCAGGTGGGCACTCCTAGCTTTGTTATAGATTTTGCATCAACATGTTAATTATTGAATTTAAAATTTTCAAAATTCGAAAGCTTTAAAAACTTTTTACGCTGGGTAATTACACCTACATCTGTATCCGGTCAATATCCTAAAGACAGTCGCAAAGCTATAGAAATGATCTGTGTACAGAGATAAGGCTAGACTTTTTTTTCAAGGCGTGAAAATACATCTTCACATTTTTTTTTAGAGGGGTGAAATATACGAAAACAGTTAAGACCATAATACTGATCCATTCTGTAAAAAAAAAATCTTTGGATGAAATGGAAAATGGCAGGGAAATAAGAGATGCGTACTCTATTTTGGTTTTTAATTTCATCCGAATGTTTGGCATTCGGTACTTGAAAAAATCAACATTAAAACGCAATATTTTAAAAAATCCAATCGTTTTCATTTCTTCCCCATTTTCGATTTTCCACAGTGCTGAAGTTCTTTGATGCAGATTTCTGATTTTCAATGCACGAAATACGCTTGTAGAAACTTTTAAAATCTCTGCATTGTATTACATTAAGCTTGTAAAGAAACATTACGTATTCCCATGTTTACTTTCCTTTTAAGTGACAATGAGAATTTTTCGTTTTTCAATTTCAAAGAAGTTTTTTTTGTCAATGTGGTTGTATTCATGTACTGACTGAACGTAGGTGTGCATTACTTAAGTTAAAATAACATACATATGTCAGTGGCGTCACTACGGGAGGGGGGGGGGGGACACATCCGAAGTGGAATTTGCAGGTTTTTGAAAAATTTGAAGCTAAAAAGAATTTTTAAAACTACAAATTTGAAAATTTCGGGGGGAATACTCCCCCTACCCTCACTTTATGGATTGAATACTGTACTCAGGATTAGGTTCATACAGTCGACGCTCATTATAACGACCACACATTATAAAGACCGTCCCACTATAGCGACCAGTGGCAAAAGTCCCAACTTTGTTCCCATGAACACTACGTTAATTTGCCTTCGTTATAACGTCCATTCTGTATCGTCTAATCCAATACAACGACTGAATTCAGCGGACGCTATTTCAGGTGTTCTTCCCAATAAAACAAATTTGTAGCTTGAAATGGCCTTGATTATTGTTTACGGACATCTGCCTGAAGTTTTCAATGTCAAATCCAACTTTGAGAGGGGGTGCGCGTGGATTACCATTCACCGCAGCTAGCACAAAAAAAAAAAAAAAAATAATAATAATAATAATGGGAGGAAAAATCGAGAAATTTCCAGGTTCCTAAGAAAAGGGAGTTGACAGATGTGTTGGTAGTTTGGTGTTTGAATCTAGCGGTTTTTAAGATTTGCGGTTCTCGAGGGACTTTCAAATGTTTCTTTGAAAAGCAAAAAAAAAAAAAAAAACAATTTATCACCTATGTCTGAAACGGAAAATAATGTTTTGCAAAAATCACGTCTGCTAAAAAGGCAACCATCTGTTTCTGGTTTTATCTTCAGAAAATGTAGTAGTAGTAGTAGCAGATTTGTAAGTGTGTAACATTTTCCTCCCTATATTTTCTACTTTAAAATTTCTATAATGTTCTGTCATAGTATTTTGCACACGATTTTTCTAAATTCCTACGATAAAAACAATTTGGGCATTTAACTGGAATGTTTGAAAAAGTACCATTTTTTTACGGAACAACGGGGCATGCAAGATGACTGTGTATATATTTTTTAATTATACCTCTTATAACGACCACTCGTTATAAAGATCTTTTTCTCTGGGACGGAGATGGTCGTTATATCGAGCGTCGACTGTATTGCCAATACTCAGACCTAGTATTGACTTCCTCATATTCCAAAAAACTGAACCCCATTATCTTTCCCTGTGTTTGAAATAATTAAGGGGCCATCAATTTCATACACCCCCTTTTGACCTCTCGATGGCCTGCACATTGCTTCTAGGGCATGTTTTATTTTATTGTTCTTAGTTTTCATTGGTCTTTTGTATATCATCCCGTTTAAAATTTATTTTTTAACAAATGTAGTTGTTTCTGAAAATTGTATGAATTTCATGTTTGAATTTTGACATAGAATATTAAAACTTTTTTTTGAGTTTGTGGGGAGGGGGGAGGGGTCACGACAAATTGCCGCCTTGGATGTCACCTATGCTACGTCCGGCACAAAAGTATTCTTAAAGAAATGTTAAGAGAAATATTCAACTTTATGGAAATCGTTACATTTTTCTCATTTATTTATTAAAAAAAAAACTTTGCCACTGTGTCATGAATCAACATAATTGGTTAATTTACCTATCCATAGATTATAGGGTTGGTTGGGGGAAGTGGGTCACTGGGATAAGTGGGTCACCCCCCTAAAACTGAAATCTGGATAAAGTTTTCAAACTTTTTTGCACAGATCATGTTAAATTTCATCACAGTGATTAGTTTTGCACATATTTGGGAATCGTGGAGATTTTTCCAGGGGGGGGGGGGGTCATAACACTTAGTCAAAAAAAAAAAAAAAACTGAAAAAAAGCTGACTTTAAGTGCCTTAAGCAACCACATATAGCACGAAACTGCTTTTTTGGGACTTATATTATTACAACTGTTTCTATTCCGTTAGTCAAGAAGTTGGTGCTATAATCATGTTTGATTTATGTTAATCTGCATCTATCATGTAACAAAAGTTATATATTCCAGAGGTCTCCAACATTATGCGCTCTAAGGCCACATTGTAAATTTTTGGGAGCGAGGTGGCCCGACAATTCAACAATATTGCATTTCAGATGGTTTAGTTAGTATCCCCCCCCCCCCCAACCCTTCATGCACCCACGACGTTTTTTTTTTTGGCTAAGCACTCAGGAGCATGAGCGTATTCAGAAATCACGTTAAAGAGGGACAAGCCAATTTGAACCGAAAAGCCAAAAATGAACAAATTATTTTTTTAAAGTCAAATTGAAAATCTTATTTCGTTAAGAAAACAAAACTGAAATTTGCGATTTTTGGTGAGACGATGTGATGGAAAAATAATAAAGATCATTTTTGGGGAACAGGCATTAACTAACTCATAAAGCGTTTAATACTACAATGAAATCAGTTATAATTTAAATCGCATGCAAACCAAATTTTTAAGATGCGTTATTTACAACTCACTGGGGAACAGCGATTTGGTTGTGTTTGATCTGTGTCTTGTTTTAGAATAACTAAAGACCTCTTGAGTCCTCAAATGATCTCTTAGTCTATCATGACGATTTTTCTAAATAAAGCTCCAAACTACCCATTTGTAAAATAAAATAATTTCCGGCTGGCAACAGTGGCACTGCGAAAAAAACTTTTTTTCTGTTACTGATGAACACGGAACGGGAGTGAAAAAGTGCAAGAATTTATCCTAGGTTCAGCAAAAATTCGACACAGTCCCAACTTTTCATCATCTTAATTAAGTTTTCTTTATTTTTTTAATCATTTTTAAACGCAAAAAGGGTAGAAATCATACAAACTAAGATAAATTTAATACTGATAAATCTCTTATGTGCAACTTATTACTTTGAAGTAAAATGGATACTAAAGTTTCAAGTCTTAAAACACCAGTTTAAACGCATCTGTGGTTATGTCACAAGAAGGACGGATGTAGGGGTCATCGATGGAAATCCACAGGTAGTTTTTTGAAATGTAAGTTGCAAAAACACTTTTTTTAGTCTTTTTTTTTTGAGGGGGGGGGGGGGTATTAGGAGAAGGAGAAATGCTTGGAGGAGGGGGGCTGCTTCGAAGAAATGCTCAAAATTGAACTAATATATTGTACATTTTAATTTATAGGGTCACCCGGGGTAAAATGGGTATAAAAAACACCATTTTTAATTTCAGTGACCCATAGCAGAAATATTATGAAATATAATTGTGTTTTTGTTCAATATTCTATACATTGCGTATCTTAGGTCTAATTTGGACATAGTTTGTGTTAACCTTTTACTTTAAATTTAGTGTGACGGGGTATACCTATTTTACCCCTGTGTATACCCATTTTACCCCGTGCTTCGGGGTAAAATGGGTATACACCGGGGTAAAATGGGTATATGCTGTTTAAAGTTGAACTACACTGTAACTAATGGAGATTTTTTTTTTAAATTGAGAATAATTACATTGGAGGATAAAACTTTAATCCAAAACAACCACAAAAAATGTTTACAGAACCAAATTTATGAACAAAAGGCGCATTTGCAAAGACTTGCCATTCGGCTGAGGTAGTATTTTTACAACTTTGTGATGCCTGCACAACATCTTTCTTGGGGAGCATATAGGATAATTTGGCAGATGATTTTGTAGCGAACTTCTCAGTATATTCACCTTCAGCTGATATTTCAGTGATTAAACCTATGAATTCCACAAATTTAACAACGGCCCTGTCGCCAATTGCTCTGATCAACAACTAGGAGAACCACTAGTTTTCACTTCTACTGCATCAATCATTTCTACTGCTAATCATTTTATCAATTATTGTTAATGTCTTTTTTTAAATTTATTTATTTTATGTGTATTTATTTAATTTTTTCTGCTTTTGTTTGTCTCTTTCCTGTTCGTGTACAATCTTGCAGCCACCTGCTCTGAAATTAAAACTTCTCCCATCTTTGTTTGGACTCTTACATTTTTTTTTTTTGTAAATTTTTCACTTCCTTACCAGTGCTAAAAAATGACTGTGAACTAAGAGATATAGCAGGAGGATTTAGTTATTCAGTACAACTTTGCTATGATACATAAGGATTCTGTTGTGATTGTGTGTGAGGTTGTACTTAGGCTATGTTCTGGGCATGGGGGGTTAGTGGTTTTAAAAGGAAATTAAAAAGACAGCATATTAGCTATCAATACTTACTATGTTTTATAATGTGTACCGGTCTATCATATACATAATAAACTTTAAATTACTAACCTACAATAATCATGAACTTCGATAATAATCGAAAAATATACCTTTAAGTACTAATTTGCGTAATTTATAGTACTTAAAATAAAACAAATAAAGAGTAATTATTTATAAAAACTTTTTAAAAACATACTTTTAGTTTAAAAGATGAATAATATCTAACATTTGTCTTGCAAAGATAATTTAAGTTTTTTAATCTTCATGCATTCAATGTCTTTAACTCGAAAAAGTTGGCTATACCCATTTTACCCCTTACAACTAAAAGTACTATAAAATTTTTGGAAATATTAAAATTTACTTATTTTTTGAGTTTTCTGTTAGAAAAATTCTTTTTCTATCAAATCCAAATAAAAAAACTTCTGAAACTCTTCCTGTAAATTTTTCTAGAAAGAAGTTTATCACTCACTATAAGCGCATTGTTTTGTGTTCTGAAAAATAAAACTGTTACTAAGCCTGGTAAATGAGTTGCTAGATTTTTTTTCCTCAAGACAAAATGTTGCCTGATATGTAAACATTTTCATCATATTTTTTTATTTTCAAAAAAATATTGTCTAGTAGAATAAAATCAAGAAAAATACAACTATACCCATTTTACCCCGGCTACCCATTTTACCCCGGGTCCCCCTAGGGAATAAGGTAGGTTTAAGTTACCGCTGAAACTTTTTTTCAAAATTAAGTTAGTTCCAAGCTATCTAATACGCAATTTTAGACAACCCTTATGACGTTAGAGGAATTCGGCAGACTGAAGGTATCTCTCTCGAAATATTTCGATACTGAAGCGTAGCTAAGGACATATTTGTTAATGATAGAGGGAAGGAGAAGGATAGGTGGTTCAATCCTGATTTTTTTTTTTTTTTTTTTTTTAAAGTGATGTTTAATTTAGGCCATCTTTTGGAAGGAATTAGGCTTTTCTTTTGGAAGTTTTCGGGGATCCTCGCTAAAACGTTTTTGATATTAACCTAAAATTTCATTTTTTTTCTTTGGAGACGTTGAGTGCTAAGCGAGGCTTCCTCCAAAATTTTTAAAAATTGAAATCTTAAAGGCGCAATTTCAGCCTATCTTTGGGATTATGGAAAGGGTGGTGATTCGGGGACCCTCCACCGGGATTGTTTCGAAATTGACGTCCTAAAAACGCATTTATGTAAGTATTTTCAGGATATCAATTTAACTTTACACTACTTTCAGAATAATTAAACACTAGCTGCATTGCCCAATTTTGCCCGGTCTACCTTGAAAATAAAAATTGTGTCAAGTGTCGGTATATTCAACAATCAGGATTAAATAAATAAAAAACATCATGCAAAATTTCCCTCCTAAACACTGACGACAGATACCAAAATACTTTCAAGAAATTAAATCGAGAAAGATGCATTCAAAAAGCGTAACCATGGAAGCACAAAATAAAATAAGTTTAAGGAATTAAAATGCGAAAGAAAATGGTTAAAAATTTGAATGGAAATGAGATTTTTGAACTTGATTTAAAAAGCCTTGTAACTTTTTTTCTTTTCGAGATGGAAGCTTATTTTTTCGGCCATAGGTCGAAAAGGATCTGGAGTGAAAAATATCGCTTTTCCCAGTGATATCGAAAAGAAAACTGCGGGACGATTCCTTCCCTTTTTATTGATAGATGTTATGAAGTAAGTAGTGTCTAAATTTCAGCTAAGCCTAAAAAAAATTCGAGTTGAAAATGCGAATAACTCCCGCCGTAATTAAGTTAGAGCATTGAAACAAATTTCGTAGAACGCAGAAAATTGTACCCTTTCCAACGATATGTAATATTAATAAGTGCAAGTCATTTTTCACCCCCATATTTGGGAATTTATGTGAAAACTGGGACTAAATTGGAATAAAAAAAAAGAACTGCTCGTCGATTTTTTTTTTTTTTTCGAACCGGTCTGCAAACCTTTCCGGTGCTAAAAGAAAGATGCTGTGAAAATTTTAGCGAAATCGGCCGGGTAGTTCTCGAGTTTTGCGTGGTTCAAACAAACAGACGCTTTTTAGAGACTTCAGTTTATACTATGTAGAGATTATTTCAAATTTCTTGCAAGGGAGGAGATTTAAGGGGAGTACTCTTATTTCAGATTGACTAGAAAAAAGGGGGGAGGGGATTAAAGAGGATCGTAACTTGCTGACCAATAATAGCATAGGTTAAAAATGTTTAATTTAAAGAATTCCTTTAAAAAGATTTGCCTTTTTTCCCCCAACATTATCTGCATTTTTTTTATTGAAATAACTTCTTTTCCCCAACACGTTTTCCCCTCTCTCTTGAGCAAAGAGCACAAAACCCTCTGGTTGCAGCCCTACTTGGTGCTATCTAACAATCTAACGTATTTTTATTAATATTACGTCTAGCACATTCCTAGCATATTTGCTGAACACTTTACACATTCTCTGTCGTTGACTCAGTATACAGAGGTGCCCACCCCTAAGAGCATGGACGTACCCCCTAACTATCGCGAAGACCCCCCTCCCCCAAAAAGTGAAAATTACCCCCTCAAAACACCTGGTCCTAAAAATTCCAATGGCACATTCTGCGCCATGACCCCCCCCCCCCTCTCCCAGGTGAGCACCCCTGCAGCATATGAGTACCGGAAAGACTTTAAATATTATTTCTTTATTCGGGGGGGGGGGACTTAATTTGCTATTGTGCAAAGAGAAAAAAAGGTAAGGATTTTTTTTTTAATGAAAGATAAAACTAGTCAGTAAGGAGAGGGTTGTAAGGTCTCACCAAGATAGCTTAGAACATTGAGCTGATACGGAAAAAAATGGTGACTTGGAAAATTACTCGTTGTGTAGAATTGGCCATATTTAGGAGTTTTACTGCGAATTGTTTATTTTTATTTAGTTATTTTTAAAGCTAAAAACATGGAAATTATTTGTGAGCAAACTTAAAACAAATAGTAATTACCTCCAGATAGGAGGGGGCTCCTCCCTCATACGCCTTTGTTTGGAATATTTTCTCTGACGATTCAGCAAATTTGAGGACAGCACTGCGAAAGTGCATTTTTTAAAAATTTAACAGTGATGCTTAATATCTCTTCTCATTAAATGCAGGCACGTGCGCATGCTGAAATTTTATAATTCGGTAAAATCAGGCAAATTGCAAATTTCCCCCCTTCCAAAAATTTAAGTTTAGATCATCCTTAATTACATTGCATCGTTGGGCCCGCGTCTATAGGCCATCATATTCATTTGACCGAAACAGTTCCAGAGAAACTAGAAAAGCAGAACATCTCTTACTTATAATCTTGAGTACAATTTACTTTGCTTCAAGTAATAACTTATTGATTCAAAAAGGGAGAAGACATAAGTGCTTATTTTTTTACAGCGTCTTAGAGAAAGCAGGGGCCACGAAAATGCAGCCCCCGTCGATATTTGCCATAAATACCGGTGGAGCTACTTTTTGGCGGTTACGCCCTGCTCTAAAAATGGTGGCCTTTAAACGCTAAGATGATTTAACTTAGCTCTCAACCTGAAACCCACCGAGCTTTTATGAAGGGGCCGTAAAATATACATAACAAGACGTGATGTTAACTTTCTTTTGCACAGTTACTCCAAAGAGCTTTTTACTTCCTTTTACAAAAAAGGAAGTATTGTATTCGCGAAAAAAATTTTCACTCAAAAATCGACCTTAATTTCCATTTTACTCACCCCCGAATGAATATTGAGTTTTGTTTTCGACTCGACCACACGTGGATAAGTGCCTAAGAACGTATAGACACGCGAAATATCCATAATGATGATTCCCGAGTTAATTACGACGAGTTTTCTCGTGACGTCATTATGTATGTGCGTATGTGTGTATGTATCTCGCATAACTCAAAAACGGTATGTCCTAGAAAGTTGAAATTTGGTACGTAGACTCCTAGTGCGGTCTAGTTGTGCACCTTCTCTTTTGGTAGCATTCGGATGCTCCTAAGGGGGTCTTTTACCCCTTTTTGGGTGAAATTCGTTATTAATTTCGTTGTAAAATCAAGTGGTGATATAATTTGTCAGACACTTGGCGATATATCGCCAGTCTTTTGGTCGCCAACTTGGCGATTTTTTTTAAAAATCTGATTTTAATTTGGCCACTGTTGGTGATATTTAGAGAGTGAACTATTGAATCACATTAAAATTGCCAGTAACGGGGAAATGACATTAAATTGGAGCAAAAGGAAGTCATGTGATGCACACATCAGCTCGTTTTTTTTTTTTTTTTTATTTTCCGCAAGCAACTGTTCACTGGCTTGGCTAGGATAGTTTACTAAATAAATCTAGCCTAGGTATAAAAGTACAATTTTTTGCGTGATTTAAAAAAAAAAAGGGGGGGGGGGGGCTGGAGTGAAAGCTGTCAAGTGTATGTGACCCCCAAATTCAAAAAAAAAAAAAAAAAAAAAATAGAAAAAACTGATTTTAATGAATGCAGCATTAACCCTTTCAGACGGAATTTTTGAATACTTAACCTAAAGTGTTTTTATTTGGTAGACAGTGGAAAACTATGGAAAAGAGTATATTATAGACAAAATTTCAAGTTTATAGGTGAGAAATTAAGAGTTATGACACGTCCAATAATCCGGACATATGCTATTGAAATACACATTTCAGATAATAAAAACGATGAAAACATCAAACCAAACTTCTTTGCAAAATATGCTCTAAAACAATAATAAATCATAATATAAGCATTTGAAATGATTAATATAAGATTATATATTTTTTAAAAAAATCAGAAAAAAAAAAAACTCGCTTTTGCGACGAGAATCAATGGTTGAGAAAATGAGCCAGTCCCATTCTCTCAACCCCTATTTCTTTATGTTGTCAATCCCAAAATAAAACATTCTTGTACAGATAATAATAAGCAGACTGTAAAGAGTCGGTTGCGAAAAAATCCAGTAATTTATTCAATTAATAAATGATTAGCAGCTGTTTAAAGCTCATGTCCGGTATACCGGACGCCACGTCTGAAAGGGTTAATAAAAAATTCAAATCAAAGTGGCATCGAATTTCGATCGATTTGGGATGCATAAATTTACTACTTATAAGTTAGAAAAGGAATTCTGACACAGTCGGATCCCGGTATAGCAAAGTTTGTGACAACGAAATCTCGTTTTGGAGAGACTTTGGTCATCCCCAACTCACATTACTAAAAAATTCGCAATGATTTCGTTCTGCTGGTCTTTCTGACTATTACAAAAACGGATAGGTTGTACGCGTGTAAGGTGAAAAGTTCTCGGCCATATAGTAAAAGACCGCGATTTTCAGCTCAAAATCGATTTTATTTTTTTACATAATATCCCTTGACATCAACAAACTTAATACAGCATTTCGCCAACATTAGTATTCCTTCCCGGAAGTAAGAATTTCGGAGATGGTGAAAATAGTTATCTCCAACCCTTCACACAGACAAATTAAAGTTTGTTAGCAGATGGAACTCTTGAGTGTGCTAGTAGTACACGAGGAATCAGAGATGGCCGTGCAAATCGTACCTAAAATTCCGTAGTTCAGCCATCGCCAACGCATCCTTGTGAACTGGTGCGTTACCCTGGTGAAAGAGGATTTTGTTTTCTTCTTCAAGCCAAGCCTCTTCAGAATTTTGGCATCCATTTGATCAAGAAGGTTAGAGTAATATTTGCCTGTAATTGGTTTGCCCTTCTAATTAACAGGGATCCCCTTTGCATCCCAAAACAGGTTGCCCAAAGCCTTTCCGACAGATGGATGGACTTATCTCTTTTGGCGCTGAACACCAGCTTCCACCCACTGCTTTGAGCGTTGTTTCGCTTCTGGCGTGTAGTGGTTAACCCATGTCTTATTCATGGTGACAAATTAATGCACAAAAATGCTCCAATCACTATTAAAACGATCCAAACATTGCTGCGAAAATCTGCTTTTGATCGGCATTCAGCAAACGTGGCATCCATCTTGCGCCGAGTTCGCAACCCCAATTCTTTGTGTAAGATTTTTTTTTTTTTGAGGAATCATGATAGCTAATTGTTTTCACTTGACCGTCCTTAGCGTTGTGCTTCCTTTTTCAACCCCACCATCCTCTGCATCCTCCGGTCCTGAGCAATCTGCTTCTCCTGATCGGTGGCGTCAATGTCCTACACATACGCACGCTAATACACACACACAGTCACACACATACTCTCCTTTGCACACATTCACACACGACAACATGCATACACAAGCCTACACATACACGTCTATACATACGTAACCGTCTAAGAAGAGAGGCAGGCTTGGAGGGACAGGAGACGTTTCTAGAAACAATACTTCAATGGGTAGGGTCCTGTTGCAGCTCGTGATTACGAAAAACATAATTTGAATTCAAAATTTCAGAATTTAAACTAATTATTATTATTATTTGATATCCTAACAGCCTTAGCTTTCTAACTCACCAATACTGCAACATGATATTACGCACTTTTTCGATGATTTCTGCTGTGGTTGCGGTTTTTAGCAGTCACTCACATGAGCCATCTTTGGGGGATGTGGGAGACTTTGGGGACAGCTGCCCACTTTTTAACGGTTGACATGGAAGAAGTAGAGTTCAAATAATCGTTCTTCAACGCGGGAGGAATTTCGTAATGGGTTAAACCAACCAAAACAAAGATATTTTAAGACCGCATGATATTCAAGTTTATCCATTTGGGACGTCTACTGCAAAAATTCGCGTAAATAAACAACTCGAGAGAACAAATTGAAACTTTTCATACGAACTTATGACAAGAGCACCCAGGCAGGAAACATCGTTTTCTGCTCTTTGGAACGCCATTTCTGAGTCAGGCCGACAACTTTTCACCTTGCCCTCGAATTTGTACGGATCAATTAAATTTCAAATCTGATATTGATTTAAGATTTCGTGCCTAGTGTGATTTTTTTTTTCAATTGCATCGCTTGTTTCAGAAATCAGTCAAAAGTTAAATTTACTAATTTAATACATCATGATATAAAACTATTCAATACGGATTGCAACAACTTTATTGAAAGAAATATCTGAATGGTTATCATTTTCAGTCAAAAATTTAGTAATCCTAGTCGAAAAATTTTAATATGCTGAAAATGCTTCGCCGAAATTTTCGAACCTGGAGCTTGACTGGTTTTTGAAATAACTTCAAATGATGGACACTTGTGCTTTCAGGTAGCCGCAATTTGTGCCATAGTCTGCTTCGTGGTGGCAGAATCCAGATATCCGTATGAAGACACCTACAAGCCTGGCGATGTGGTACCCTATGGCTACGAAGACCAACGAACCCAGGCCACGGGACCCTACGTAGCGGGACGTTACAAACCCCGAACCCGAAGTGGGATTTTCGATAAGCACAGGAGGATCACCAACGGATACGACAGAAGACGAGAAGGGGACTACGGAGGATATTCCAGAGAGTACTACAGACGAAGAAACGTGCCTCATCTGCCCCCAGAGGGCTCGGAGGTTACAACAGGAACTACGATGACTACGATTACGGTGGTGGTGGTTACAGAAGATCCAACTCGAGAGGTCCGCTCAGGTATTATGATGACGAGGAATTCAACCGGGACAGGAGCAGACACAACGGCAGAGGGATAGGCATCGACCTTGGATACAATTGAAGCCAAGCGTCTTTTGATTGAAACTCGTAAATATTTTGTATATATTTAATAAATCTGTTTCTAACATTAAATGATCTGATTCCTGTGTGTGAATGGCAAGTTACTATTCCTCCTTTATTTCAACAGAGTTCTAGGAATTTGGAAATTTACCAAAAGTAGCTGTTAGTACTTGCAATGTGGTAATTAGTCTTAAATGGGTATTCTAGTCTAGAGGCTTGATTTTAAGGTGATTTTACGGTCGTAATAGAAAAAAAAAGTACCTACTTTCATAATATATTTTTATCAGTTTTTTTAATTGATACTTTAAAGAATAAAAATGCATAATAGTTGAAATATAAAAAAAAAAAAATCAAAATTGGTGGAGGCTAGCAAAGTGGGGACTCTTTTTTTTTTTTGGGGGGGGGGGGAGGGATCTCCTGGTTGACATAATTCCAATCCTCCAGGTGGTCTGAAACATATAGTTAAGGTTACTTCTTATTAAATAAGGATGTAGAATTGTTTGGACGTAGCCGATTTTAAAATAAAAATTTTTCACAAAATGGCGTTGTTTGGAAAAAAAAGTTCAATTTTCGGCTCTTTTTTTGAACTTTGGTATTTTTTTATTTTTTAAAAAGTACCAAAAACTCCTACGTTGAGACAATTTTGATAGTACTAAGAAAGTCTGTACCGAATTTCAAGTAAATCGGTGCATTAGAACTTGAGATACCTTGTTAATCGCATCGAAAAAAACTCGTTTCGAGAAAAACGCGTTTAAAGTTTGCAGTCTCATTTCAGCAAAACAGTTTATTTTAATAAAATTAACGGTACCTCCAAAAATAATTTGAGTTTCCAAAAATCCTCTTAGAAATTTATTCTTAAAGGTCTAAACTTTGAGAATATGAAAGGAAAAAAAAAATTGATTTTTTTTGAATTTCTAGATTAGAATACCCCCTTAGGAGGACTCTTGAGCTTTATTGGGGGGGGGGGGATGATGAATTGACTACAGCCAGCCCAACTGGCCCACAGCCTGTTACTGGTCGTAAATAAGCTAATGCACTTTCAATAATTGTCTGGATTCATCCCTATTTTTAAATTCAAAACTGCAACAATTCCTCTCAATCAAATGACCAATAGACTAATGAAATGAGTTTATTACTTAATTAATAACAGAATCTGCAAAAGCAACATTTACAAACATTCACTGCTTCAAAACAATCTTAAGTATCACATTTGTAGAACTAAAATCTGGAATCGATTACATGCAATTCAGCAGCTTCAATTAAACTGTATCACAAATATATTTAGGCAAAATGTATGCATTGCTCATTAAAATGTTGATCTACTATTATGTGTGATAAAATATAGCACAATAATAGCATATATATGAGAAGCTATGTTAAAGGTTTTAAATAACATGAAACATTTATACATTTATGTACATTTTTAACATATATACAGAAAATGCTCTTTTACCATAAAAATTGAAATGAGGTTTTTAATCATGCATTAAGTACAGTGGCATAGTTTTGTGAACATTCCTCTGTGAAATTATTGAAAAAAACCTTGCATGGCATGCTAAGAGAAATGTTTGCTTCCTTCTTTTTTTTGTCTTTATAGGAAGAATTTTATTTAAGCTTTCTATCAGTTCTCATATGAGGCAGCAGGGTTTGCTGATATATATCAGTCGATATACAGGGTGATTATAATTAAAGTTCCATTTTCAAAACGCTGTAAAAATAAAACCACTGGTCAGAATGACGTCAAACTTCAACGGAATATTATCGAAGAAGGGGGGAACTTGATGGCAGAAGAAAAATAAATAGTTGAAATTTTTAGCAATAGATGGCGCTGTAAGCATCATAATTTAATAGTCGACTACAAATGACAAATAAATCATAAAATATTACCTAAGGTGTAAACTATACGTTAAAACACCGTACTACTCAGCGTGCACGAGGGTACAGGTGTGATACTGTTAGTTAAATAAGCCCATCCAACACGGAAAGGTTATATCACATGGGATGGGGAAAATCGGTTTTTAATTGTCCTGAGGCAGAACACCGCATAAGAAGCATCAGTAAAAATCAAATCGGTCTTTAATTTTCGTGAGACTGGCGCAAAAGATGTTCAATATAATGTACCACGTTTTCTGTAACAAGTTGAAATCGAGAAACAGCATGTTCCACGACTGATTAAAGTGTTTCCGGGGTCACGTTTAGAATGTGTTGCGCAATGCATGCCTTCAGCTCAGCAAAGTTTGCAATCGGAGCACTGAACACGACAGCTTTCAGATAGCCCCATATCCAGAAGTCACACGGGTTAAGATCAGGTGATCGGGACGGCCAGGTCTTTCATTGGGACAGTCATAGTGAACTTCTCAGATGCGAAATGAAGAAAAAAAACGTGTATTTGGCGTTTTTATAAGAACTTCAATGAGCCGGGCGCATGACAGGTGTTTTGATTTTCATATTCTGACACTTGCAGCGCCATCTATTGCTAAAAATTCCAACTATTTATTTTTCTTTTGCCATACGCTTTCCCCCTTCTTCGATAATATTCTGTTGAAATTTGAGGTCATTCTGACCAGTGGTTTTAATTTTACAGCGTTTTGAAAGTGGAACTTTAATTATAATCACCCTGTATATCCAATATTTATTTTGAAAATATCATGATATTTTGATATTTTCGATATTTATTTTTTCAACTACGGTATTTTCAATATAAAAATTGTATTAATCATAGTAATATTGTTCATTTATTATTAAAAATAACCAAAAGGTTATGCACTATATTTTTATGATGTATTAATACATCATTAATACAGCTAAGTAACATAATTATTTTATATTCATAAAATTATTAGTAATGTAACAATTTTAAGTCATATTAAAAGTGACTAATTAAATGTTGATTAGAAAAAAAGAAAATGTCTAATGACTATGCACCAACTAATAAATATATTTTTTTTATTTCTGAATAATACAATAACGTAAAAGTAGCTAACAGAAGAAAAATGAGTATAATAGCTAATGCTAAATTAACTCCATTAAAATTGATAAAAATGTAAAATGAAATATTAAATATAAATAAGGAAAGAAAACTTAATTTTAAGTCCACATATTGTAATAGTAATATCAGAAAATAAAGAGTGATTTGAGGATGGTTTTACTTTTTTTGAAGATTTTAATTTGCGCTAATTGAAAATATCTCATATATATCAGACATACATTAAAATATCGGAGATTTTGGATATTTTTGAATCCTATGAGGCAGTGAGCAGCAAAGGGATGCAGGTGGCAAAATTGAAAATTTGGAGATTACCAGCACACATGGTAGGTGAACCTCTCTTCTGTCTTGGGGCAAGAGGTGGTACTAGTAGCCCTGGTAGTTTCTGATATACAGCATGATTTAGAGAAAAAAATTTCAATGAAAGCCTGCCTAGGAAAGCCTAGCCTCTTCAAATGCGTTTTACTCAAAACTTGAAAATGCCCACTTGCATCCCTTTGCCTCTCACTGCCTCATATGTAGTCTACACAAAACATTTTAAAACATAAAAAAACATGAAATTGTAACTTTTAAACAGCAGTTAACATGTTCTAAAAACACAACCATTTTTAATATCAGTCAAACATGTAGAATCGCTTTTCTTTGATGACACTGAATGTGAACATTTTAGTAATTGTAACAGTTAAAAAAATATTTCCAGTTGTATGCATGAGCAATATAATGTCTATAATTCTTGATAAACATAATACACAAAGTAGAGACAACGAATTGATACAACAGCAATTGCACATCAAAATCTGCTTTTAAGGGCCATTTTTAGCAATTGGAGTCTTTTTTAACCCTCCAGTACTTGCAACAAAAGGAGTAAACTAAGAATGCAGGTGTGAGAATTTTTCCTTCAAAAGAAGCATGTAGTTGATTTATTCATTTAATTTAGTCCATTTAGGTGAACAGAGATCTCAATATTTGATAAAACAAAATAAAATTTTCCCATAACCTAAGAGAGCACTCTTTTTTTGGAGAAACACTCACATTCGAAAAAGTAAAAGCTCCACCAGAACTCGTAGAGTGAGAAAAACACTTAACACCTTGACTACTCAGACTAGCAAACCCCCTCCCCTGCGACAAAGACTAATCATTGCAAAAAAAAAAAAAAAACCTTGGGTAGCAAGAGAAGGTTTACAAGGAGAAGCTTGGCATCATAGAGAATACTAGACACAGTGGCGTAGCTACAGTTTCTGCTGCCCTTTCATTGAGACATATCTGATACTTTAAACCGTTGAAAATTATCGAACAAATCGAAAACTTTATTTAAAGAAGAAAAGGGAAACTAAATTAATGTGCATTATTCTCCTTACAATAAAAAAAGGGGTGGGTGGGGGGATGTTAGGCGCCTATCTCGGAGAAATATTCTAAATTTAAATCGAAAATCAAAGTTAAGAGTAACGTTTAGGGGGATGGAGTTCTCTCCCGAATCTTCATCAAAACTAAAGTCAGTTTTAGCTTTTGGTTACGTTAGGAAGTTCAAGGCCGGATTTAGGGGAGGGCAGGCGGGGCTACTGCCCCGAGGCCTTCGCAACAAAGGGGCCCCCACAATAAAATGTTTACAAAATATCCTAACTTTCACGGGTCAGCAAATTTTACGTTTTATCTCCCAGACATTTTTTTTTTTTTTTTGTATTTCTACAAAGAATGCTTGCACAAAAATAATATTATCGATATATCAGAAAGCCCTGATTGCAAGTATCCATTTACTATCAATTTTTTATCTGATTGAGCATTTCAGTGGCAATATATATATTTTTAATTCATTTAATTTGTAATTTGTACCTATGAGTTAAAGAGAAATAAAGTAAGTTAAAAAAAAATCCAAAAAATGGTTAACTTTGCAGGTCACCCTTACAACTTTTCGCTTCTTGAGCTGAAAAATTAAAAAATTATTTAACGAAATCACTTGAATGGAAAATTTTTAAATCGAAAATATTCAGATATATATCAAAGTATGGGATATTTTCGAAAATATGATGATCTTTTCAAACACTGATTAGGGGCTTCCACTCCTTCATTGCCCCGGGGGCCTCCACACTTCCAAATCCTGCCCTGAGGAAGCCAGGGTCTTTTCTGGAATATTTTTGAAATTCATGTTTTAAAAATACAGTTAAAGTCTGTCTCAGTGGAAGTTAAGCGAATGAAGAAGGTTCAGGGGCTCACTACAGAAATTTTTCAACTTTGAACACTGAGAAGCGCAGTTGTAGTCACGACAAAACCTTACATTTCGAAGGAGTTTTTTTCTTTGCCTCTCGTAATAGATTTAATGTATGATTCCCTTATTGAGATTTCCCCCCCCCCCCCCACATCAAAGGTTCTGAATCGCCGCCCCCTCCGCCCCACCCCAGCTACATTACTGACTAGACATACTTAATTTCTTCTTGGTGCGAGTATTGTGCTCGCAGCCCAAGTTCTGGAGGGTTGAATAAGATGCTTGGCTTTAATACAATTCATGCAACCAGGGGGAAAAAAAACAGACATACACGCACAACAAAAATACAAGACTTTGTCAGAACTCTCAGGCTGTTTATGATCAAAAAGTTCAAATTATATCATGAAATGGTTCGTTGTTTCCAAATTGCTTAGATTTCATTCGAAGGAGAACAATCAAAAATCCAGCTCGTAACAACCTGCCAATTGATGTTAAACCTGGAAACTTCTTATCAACAATGGTACAGTTATATTTTCTACCAGTGGTTTTAACCACCTCGGCAGAAACTTGCCAACCCTGATGGTAACTGAGATACTTGCTGCGAAAGGCAACCAGGCATTTGCAGACATTGGTCGATAACAGAGTTGCACAGAACAATGAACACATGAAGGCATAGTAATCAGTAAATTTAGATTAATAAAAAAAAAAATCAAAGCACAAACATTAATTATGGACATGAAAAGAAATAAAATGTGATTTTTATAACACTCATCTTTTATGTCTTGATCATCGGCAAAGCAGATAATTCTATGATGACAAAAGAATAACAGAATTTTTAAAAAAAATACTAAGCACTTTTCATAATGCATTCAAAAGGACGAAATAACTTTTCTGGGTCAGAAAGGACAATTTAAGAATTCCTGTAGTTTTCAATTATTCCAAGAAAACGGCACCACAAACGAAGAAAAGTGCGGCTCGAGTCATGAAGATAATTTATTATCATTATCTAGCTTTCAATCGTAACTTTGAGTCTTGAAACATGCGTATTTTTCTTATTGGTTAAGTTTGGTTTGAAATGACTAGAACTGCACTTTTCTTCGTTTGTGTTGCCATTTTCTTGGACTTTTCGAAAACTATAGGAATTCTTAAATTGTCCTTTCTGACCCAGGAAAGGTATTTTGTCCTTTTCAGTGCATTATGAAAAGTGCTTCGTATTTTTTTAAAAAAATTCTGTTATTTTATACTTTTTAGTGTAAATGTATTTCAGAAATAGAATAATTTTACCCTCATGAAATTTCCCCCTTATTTTTTCATATAAATGCTCGGTACTTAAAGGGAAAAAACCTGTATCCATGTCTAAAACATTAAGCCAGTTGGCACTAAAAATTAATCCTTGTTCCTCTCTAGGATTTATGCTTGCTAATTTCATGCTTGCTTCAGAGAAGCCTTGATTCAAAATTTTCATTATGATTGTTTTTAACGTTACTGTCGCAAGGCAACAAAATTTGTTAACAATGGGTTTTATATTTAAACATTTAATGGGGAAATTAGATGAAATTTGCTGTTTTCCATCCTAACCGAAATAATAGTTTTATTCTAGAATTTTAATTTTTCAGCGCTAAGTTGTACCTTAAGGTTAAGCAAATCATTTAGTGAAATCCCGAAGTCTCTAAGTGGTCTAGTTGGGGAGATATAAGGAAAACCAGGCCTCAGATTTCTCCGTGACAATCAGGCCAAGTATAATAAAAGTGCTTAAGGGGACGGTGGACCTTGAATTCGGCGAAAATTGACTAAAAAATCAAAATTTTGATTTTTGAGTTTTGTTGTACTTCAAACATTTCTCTACCTAACTCAAAAAAACCGCTTAGCGATTGGGCATTTTTTACCAAAGTTACGGCTGCTTAAAGTTAGAACACAAAACGATTTGTCATGACATACTCCTGTCCAACTCAGCTGTTCAGATGTAAACAAAGCAGGAAAAGTCAAATTTTAATAATATTTCCTATTATTTTCAATTAAAATATTATTTTATGTTGTCATTTGGCAACGGTTTTACTTAACTGTGACCGTGATTATACTGATTCGATTTGTTTACAAGTGATTAAGTAGTTTTATTTATCTTGATAGTATTTTAGAGTTTTGATCAGTTTCTGCTGTTAAATTCTTTTTAGTTTGACACTTTATTTTTTTTAAAAACAGTCCTTTTCAGGACTAAACTACACAATTAATGTGTTATTAGCCGCTGCTAGTTATTTATTAGGGTTGTTTTTATTTTGAAATCATGCATTGTGTTAACCGACGTTACCTGGAAACCTAAAGCAAGACCATCAAAAAAATCTCGTTCTTGTGCTGCAAATATTAGCAAGAGATGGTCAGCTGTCAACAATGATAATTCTGATAATTGTGATATCGTTACCAATGAAAATGTGCCTCAAAGTTCTGCAACAAAGGAAATTTTAAAAGAGGTAAACAAAAATTCTACTAGCGTAAAAAAGCTAAGTCACGAATTTTCCTCTTCTAATGATGTTGATGTCACTGCAAAAGATGATTCTTCCTACATATTTATGAGTGCTGATATGTGGTCACCTTTATTGTGCAATGTAAAATGCGATGAGTGCTTTACCAATTCTTTAGATGTGTCATCAAAAAGCGCATTTGGATATTCGACCAAGATTGAACTTATTTGTAAGACATGTCGTAAAGTGTTTAGTTCGGTGTTTTCCAGTCCTCGTGGTAAATGAAACAAAATGCTTTGATGCAAATAAGAAACTTGTAGAAGCATTCCTAAATATTGGAAGGGGGCACGCAGCCTTGGAAGTGTTTTCAATGGCAATTGGGATCAACGCAATAGACAAAAAGACATTTTCAAACTGTTTACGCATGCTATATGACGAAAAGAAGGTTTTCAAAGAAAATATTCTTGAAACTGCGCGTAGTATTGTACGCAAAAAACATGAACTGCTGGACCCTAGTCTCACAAATCAAGAAGTTATCGATATAACTGTTTCTTTTGATGGGACGTGGCAAAAACGTGGACATACATCACTCTATGGTATCGGGATCGTGATCGATATATTGACAGGTCTAGTAATCGACTACGAGATACTATCGAAATATTGTGCAGAATGTGTGACTGCCAAAAGAGATCTTGGTGAAGAAAGTGCTGAATTTTATGCATGGTTTGAGGGACACAAGCCAGAATGTTGTATTAATTATACAGGATCTTCTGGTTCAATGGAGATGGCAGCTGCAGAGCTCATATGGAAACGATCTGTCTCTACTTGCGGCATGAGATACACAGGTATTCTCTCTGATGGGGATTCAAAAACTTATATGCATCTGTCAGAGCTAAACTTGTATGGATCTGAAATCAAACTTACAAAAGAAGAATGCATCAACCATGTTGCCAAGCGATTAGGGACTGGGCTTCGAAGAAAAGTTAAAGAGTGGTCTACTAAAGGCATAACTATTGGTGGTCGTAAAGAAGGCAGTCTGAAGGAGGACACAATCAAGAAATTAACAAGTTTTTATCGAAAGGCGATAAAAGATAATGCACCAAATGTCGAAGCGATGAAGACAGCAATTTATGCAACGCTGTACCATTGCTCTTCAACTGACAAAGCTCCGAAGCACAATAAATGTCCAAAAGGTCCATCTTCATGGTGCTTTTTCCAACGTAGTCTATCAAGAAATGAGAAACCCCAACCACATAGCAAAATGAAGACTAAATTAGCTGAAGATGTTGTCTCAAAAATTTTGCCGGTGTACCAAAGACTGGCAAGTAATGAACTGCTATCTCGGTGTGTAGCGGGCAAAACCCAGAACAGTAATGAAAGTTTCCACAGCGTAGTTTGGAATAAGTGTCCAAAGGAAACTTTTGTTTGTAAAAAAAGACTTGAAATTGCAGTAATTTCTGCGGTGAGCGAATTTAACTTTGGGTGCCTAAATAGTTTAGGTACCGAAGACGAAGTGAACTCATGTTCTGCGTCCATTGCACAGCGACGTGATAAACGACGCATTGCTCAGAGTGAAACCAGAGCTTCTACTGACTGGAAAAGAAAAAGAATCAGCAAAAAATTTGGCAAAGCAGTAAAAAATAATAAAATACTTCTTAAGGAAGGTGAAACTTACTCAGCTGGAGGATTTTAATGTTTGTAAATTTAAGTTTAACGCGTATTTAGGCTGCTATTTGAGAAAAATCGAGAAATACATAGAACTATTTCTCTACAATTTCTGTATAATAAAAAAAAATATAAATCTTGTTCTTGTAAGAAAACATGCTTAAATATGTATTGACAATGAAAACCACTGAAAATGGGGTTTTGGAAGGTAAATTTTAAAGTTAAGTGCAAAATTATACTTTAATTGTGTTTTACACGAAACGAAATTTTCTCGATTTTCATACCTACAAAATGCTCCATGCGACACAATTTTCGCTCAAAGTACACGAAATTCATAATTTAGCTACACGGTTTACCAAATATTAAAACATGGTATGCATTATAGAATCCATCTTCAGGAAGGTTTAAAAAACACAACCAAAACATACTAGCAGCAGAAATTTCGGGAAAATTTTATCGAAGTGTTTTAAAAAAAAAATCTGAAAAATTTAATTTTTAAGGAATTTACTAATTAATACCAATTTTTCTTCGGGATGATTTATTAGTAATAAAATGACAAAAAATTTCCAAAAATGTAAAAATTTAAGTCGCATGGAGCATTTTAAATTTTTCAAAAAATATTTAAATTTTTTAAATTTTAAAGTAAGTTGGAATCGATTTTTTTGTTTTTTTTGTGGTACTGTATATATTTATGCTTAAATACATATGCACACAAAGTTTTAAGTTTCTACTGTGAAAACTAAAAAAAAAGTAACTTAATGTCCACCGTCCCCTTAATAAAAAGAGTATGTGTCAAAAAAAGGGGTCTTTTTCTGCAGCAGGTTTGGCAACAAGATTGAAACCAAATAATGTGTGCGGACAGAATTCAGCCATACTCATGAAGATCAAAAAGTTTTATAGAAAAAAAGTCACTCTCCCCCCCCCCTTTGGTTTTGCAAAAAAAGCTGGTATTTGATATTCACTCCCTTTCCCAGGAACTTTCCAACATGAAAAATTTCTTCTGAAAAAGCTAAAGGTTATGTGAATTGCTTTCAAAAACATTTTGGAAAACACTGTAAATGGCAAATGCATTTTCAGAATCTTTTTAATACACAGAGTAAAACCTCTTTAATCACAACCAATTGGGACCTCGTACAGTTTGAACTATTAAATCGTTCTGGTTACAGAACAAATTATGCTTTTCATATGTCCTGTACATAATAAAAAGCTAGAATATGGCTAAAATGGATCCTTAGTGCTACGGAAAAGAAAAAAATGCTTTGCAGTGTAAAATGTTTCTTTTTTTAGTAAACATAGAATATGAACAACATTACGGTTGAAAAAAATTATACACACAATACTACACAGTACTGTACTACTGCACATAGTGTGCTATGTCAAGCTTTAAAATTTGAAAACTTCACTCACTTCAAAGCAAATTAATTTTATTTACAGTCAAAGGTGCCCATATGGGGGGAAGGGCGAGAGGGGGGGGGGGGCTCACCCCCCCCCCTTTGAAATTAGAACTTCCTTACTTTTAGTATGTTTCTCTTTTCAAAAATGTAAAAACATTTTCTTTCCAGCGAATTAATGAATAAGTTATTAAAAAATGTCAAATTTTAATATCTCTAATCTGTACTGAACTCGGTTTCTAAGGGGAAAATATCCTGCTAAACCATGGGGAAAATATCTGAGCACTCCCCCCCCCCTTAAAATTTTGCATATGGCCCTTGTTTACAGTACAAATATTTCATCAGGATTACTGGGATTTGGATTAAAGAGGTTTTACTATACTATATAATCATCATCAACATATCACATACATATGTTTTTAGTGACATGCAATCACACATAATTACCTTGATCCTTACATTATATCCAGTTTTCATTTTCGTTACAATGACTAGTAAAGAATGATACAGTTCAATAAAATGTCCAAACTAAGTCTTACTTCCCAATGTCAACAGTTTTATTTGAATTAAACCTCTCGCATTAATTTGTGAATGTTATGCTCTTTAATTTTAGCACCTAGTTACTATAACTAATGCATAACAAGACACTAAGTCAATAGAATGTAGTCCACAACAATGCAACAAATAGGAAGCCATGTTAATTCTCTCCGCTCAGAATTCAGTGTAAACAGAAAAGTTCAGCCATATTCTAGCTTATTCTTCATCTTCCCTGCCCATTTGAAACTCTCTGGTTGAGTAGATGGGAGTAAAGCAAGGGTGCCCATATGGGGGAGAGGGGCAAGTGAAGGGCGGCAATATAGGGGGGCTCAAGCCCTCCCCCCTTCGAAATTAGAATTTCCTTGCTTTTAGTACTATTTTCTTTGCAAAAATGTAAAAACATTTCTTTTCCAGACATTAATGAATAAGTTATTCAAAATGTCAAATTTTAATGACTCTGATCTGCCCTGAAATGGGTTTCCATGGGGAAAATATCCAGCTAAACCAGAGGGAAAATATTTGAGCCCCCCCCCCTTGCAACTTTGCATATGGGTGCCCATAAGGCAAGTGGGGGCTCAAGCCCCCCGACCCTTTGAAATGAGAACTTTCTTGCTTTTAGTACTTTTTTCTTTGCAAAAATGTAAAAACATTTCTTCTGCAGCCGTTAATGAATAAGTAATTAAAAATGTCAAATTTTAATGACTCTAATCTGTTCTGAAATCGGTTTCTATGGGGAAAATATCCTGCTAAACCATGGGGAAACATCTGAGCCCACCCTTAAAATTTTGCATATGGGCGCCCCTGTCTTTCAGTTTTCACATGTCTGAGTTAAGCCATTTTCCTTAGCTCTGGAATTTCAAAATAATTACTCGGATGACATAGATGAACATTTTCCAGAAGAATTAACACACTTTCAAGTTTTTGCAAAACGTAACCCTTCTCCTGGAGAATGTTTAACAAGGATAAGATCACTAAACATTACACATACATTTCCGAATGTGGATTCACCCCTTGCAGCTTCTTCTTACCTTGCCTATCAGCAGCTGTTCCAGTGAACGTTCCTTTTCATTTTTGAAAAGAATCAAAAATCATTTGAAAAGCTGTGTTTCTCAATTTTATATTGTTCTCTCAATTTACACATCAATTCTCATAATTTACAGACGTTTTCCTTATTGACCATTGAAAATTATCAAACATAAATTCCAATTATTTGATCGACACATTTGCTTCTGTTAAAGCCAGAAAGAAGCCTTTTTAAAGCTTGATGTCAGAATTAGTAAGATTTTTTTTTTTTTTTTTTTTTGCAGTTTTAAATTGTTTTTTTAACATTTTTTCGTCTTAAGGTAAGGCAATTTTAACTGTGATTAGTATGGTGACTATCAAGTGTTTGGTATTCAAATCCCAGTTTTCCTTTCAAATAGTAATGTTCCTTTAAAATGTATTTTCTAGTATATTAGGTTTCTAGTATGAAACATTGACTTTAAAATTGTGTGGTTTTTCTCATAGGGGGGGGGGGGGAGGAGCACCAACTTCTACTCAGGACCTGGGCACCAGTTTGGCTTGATCGGGCCCTGCAAGTAGACGCTATACCATGGGCGCCCATATACAAAATTGCAAGGGGGGGGGGGGCTCAGATATTTTAACCATGGATTAGCAGGCTATTTTCCCAATGGAAACCAATTCCAGGACAGATTAGAGTCCTTAAAATTTGACATTTTTAATAACTTATTCATTAATTCGCTGGAAAGAAAATGTTTTTACATTTTTGAAAAGAAAAAAGTACTAAAAGTGAGGAAGTTCTAGTTTTTAAGGGGGGGAGGGGGGGGGGACTGGAGTTCGGGAGCAGTCCTAAACCTGATAACAGAACAAGAAGTTTACTGAATTTAAAAATGCTATTGTGGTGACTATACAGTTACAGTGAATGAATGCAGATAAAAAGGAGGCTTGTGAAAAATTGCTAAGTCAAGAAACACAGAAAAGAAAAATGGTTGAGAACTGCTGAGCTACAATAAGAGAAGGGTAATAATATAAAACTAGAATTGGACTAAATAAGTTGTGATGATTAAAGAAGTTGTGATGATGAGTATTATTTGCAAAATAAGCATTGATGATGCCTCAGCAAATGTTGTGAAAATTTCAGGGTGTCGTCGTTGATTCATGCAAAAAATCCAAATTAAAATAAACGTTTTCAAAGTCAACTAAACACGTACATTAAAACCATTTTATACATTTGAAAATATATGCAAAACCTGATTTGCAACATGTAAAATACTTGAATGAATACATTGCAATTGACTACGTAAATTATGAAAATTTGGTAATATGTTGTATTTGGAAAGCAGGAATTTCAAATTTGAATCTTCTATAAGAATATTACATTAAAATACAGAAAAAACTATTTCTGGGTTCTAAAAGTCACTCTTTTTTTTTTTTTTTGGTTGGACGTTCTAAACAAGTAAAACAAATATTTAAGTTTTTTTTCTTTTTAATAGAACTAGGAAGAAAGAAATTAACATTTCTCCATCAATTTAGTGATTCTAGTGGTTCGGCACCGGTCCACTGAACAATTTTGGTCGGTTTTCAAAGACTTTTGCTTCTTCATGTTAAATTTTCCATATTAAAAAAAAAAAAAATTAATTTTCAAATTTTTCTATGATTTATCTCAAAAGTATATTTACTTATGCATAATTATTACAATAATTACTTATCTTTACATTTTAATTCTTAAGTTAAGTTTAATTCTTACATTTTAATTCTTTGAGTTCTTAAATCTCAAGCAATTTATTTTGCAAAAAAAAGAGAAAATAATACAACCTCATCAAACTGCAATTTAAACAAGACAAAAGGATTTTTGTTGACAAAAAAGAGAGAGATAGAGAAAAATATCACTAGTTCATGAAAATTTAAAAAAAAATTTTGCTGACACGTAGAACAAAAATGGTCGAGAAATGCAACAAGTAGCAACTCACAGTACGCAATCTAATGTAAGTCTGTATTTTGGAACTTATCAGTTTTTAAACTTATTACATAATTTCTATTTATGATTTAAATTTGAGCAAGCCTTTTTTTTTTTTTTTTGCCTTAGATGCAGCAAATTTTAAAGACATAAGGATATTTAAAAGTAATGTAACATAATTTAAAAAAAATTATAATAAAATTTTAATCCTTTAACAAACAACAAGATTTAATAATATTTAAAAAACAAAATACAGCATAACAAACAACAAATATTAAAAGCAAAATAAATAATGCTCCTTCAACAATCATCATAAATTAAGAAGTATGATACAAAAGTCTAGATTTTTTTCGACAAAGATTGTACTTTACTTATGTACTGAGATCATGCATTCGAGTAGAACACTCTCTCCATTTTCTTAAAACTGAGCTAAAAGTCTGATATTACATATATTACATTATTAGACGAAATCTGTTACTTGGTTACTGCGTAAATGGTCTTGCTAGATGAAGTGAATGTTTCTCCGCGTGGTAGATGCGAAAGATTTGACTTAGGATAGGAGCTGTGTCAGGATCACTCAGCCACCTACAGGCACTAGTAGGATTTTCGAGCATGTGGAGAAGTGCTGAAATTGTAAATGAAATAAAAACATCAACGTAATTCAAATTGAGTATTTAGTACATTCCATGGCATTCTCTATTAAATGTTTTCTCACTGAATGTGTTTATTAACTAAGAAAATTCCACAATATAAAAGAAAAAAAAATGAATGAAAG